>NC_133510.1:20959117-21264411 GCF_049354715.1 Callithrix jacchus
AAGCACTTTTGAGATGTTGATTTATTTGTACCAGTGGAATAGGAAGGTCTGTTAGTAAATCATGACTAAGTCTCTGGGGTGAACGTATCTCCCAAAGGAGTTGAGCTTCAAGAAGTCTTGAATATGTGAATTACCACCATAGTAAATTTGAGCAAGCCATCTCTTTTTTGTTCTTGGATTCTCGAATCCAAAAATAAAAATGAGCTATTTGAAAATGGGCAGATTGTGCATATTCATTCTTCCAGCAGATAATTATTGAGCTCCAATTTTAAGATGCTAGCTACTATGAGGGATACCAAGATGAATAGGAAAATGCCTCTCCCCTTATGAAGTCACCCAGTAAAGAAGATGAAATATATGGGAGCAATTAAAATACTACATAGAATGTACATGTTGAAACAAAATATGATAGAAATATCGGGGAACAATCACATTCATTAGGTATCTAGAAAATATTTCATGGACAGGGTAGCCCTAGTTTGACCTGGGCTAAAAAATAAGGGTGAATTTAGAGAGCCATGACTGGGGTGCTGGGTGGATATTCGACAAGAGAGTACAGTGCTCTAATGTCTTCCACTGAAATGTCTTAGTTGAACTAGAACAAGGAAGTTAATTAATCTGAAAGATATCTATGAATTCCCCTCATAACTTGAGAGTGTGTATTTATAGTCCTCATAGACGCTTGCAAAGTGTTTTGAGTTCCATAAATTTAGGGTGCTTATTCATTCCAGCTATTTTTCTTCCAACTTCTTATTCAAGCAAGTTTAGAATTAAGCTAAAAATTTTTAGTGTCTTCATTGTTTAAAAAGACTGTATACCAATGATTTGAAAGTGAGGAATAACAATAGTCGTTTAAGAAATCATTGGTCCTGGCCGGGCACGGTGGCTCACGCCTATAATCCCAGCACTTTGGGAGGCCGAGGTAGGTGGATCACGAGGTCAAGAGATCAAGACCATCCTGGTCAACATGGTGAAACCCTGTCTCTACTAAAAATACAAAAATTAGCTGGGCATGGTGGTGTGCGCCTGTAGTCCCAGCTACTAAGGAGGCTGAGGCAGGAGAATTGCTAGAACCCAGAAGGCAGAGGTCGCGGTGAGCCGAGATCATGCCATTGCACTCCAGTCTGGGTAACAACAGCGAAACTCCGTCTCAAAAAAAAAAAAAAGAAGTCATTGGTCCAAAAGTGGAACCTTTTTTGTCATCTGGGAACTGCTAGAATGCACCAGGAATAAGATGTGAACTCATGAAATTTGAATGTCATTTTGAGCTCATTACTTATATGCACATGTGAAAAATAATAAATAGGTCAAAATCATTATTTGGTAGTAAGAGCAATAAGTTTCATCTGTAAAATTTGTCATTTTTATCTGTGTCTTTCCTTTGCAGATTCTGTATCCATGTAATCATGGCAGGAGGGGGGATAAACTGAGGGATAGTGAAAAGAACAATAAATTAATCAAGAGTTTTCCTCATATCTCAGAACCTATCCTGAGTGAGAGTAAGTGATCACATAATTTCCATACTTTTTGTGCACACTTTTCAGCATTATATTGTATATAGCTTAAATAAGGAAATTATCTATTGATTTTGTCACACTTTTCTGTTAGAAGTAACTCATCTGGATGAAATATAAAATGAAGATTAAGAGATTATGTTTCTGGCTCTCACTTGTACATCGATAATCTAGGACAGGCTGCTTCCCAGTCTTCCAATTCTTTGGCCAAATCATAATACTATTCATTATTTTCTTTATAGTAATGATGTAAGCATAAGAATATTTATATGTAAGTATATGTAATAGTGATGCAAGCCTAAAAATATTTATATGTATATATGTTTATGCAGAGGATGTTACAGTCTTTAACCTCATAGACATTAGCAACTTCCTTGTTAAGGTAACAAAACATTAAAATAAGATACCAAAAAAAATTAGAAATCGGGCTGGGCATGGTGGCCCACACCTGCAATTCCAGCACTTTGGGAGGCCAGGGTAGGTGGATCACTTGAGGTTAGGAGTTCAAGACCAGCCTGGCCAGCATGGCAAAACCCTATCCCTACTGAAAATATAAAAATTAGCCAAGTGTGGTGTGCCTGGTATAGTCCCAGCTACTTGGGAGGCTGAGGCAGGTAATTATCACATTGACATTTTTGAGGAGCATTTTAATCCAATCCTTCTATTGGCCATGGGAAAATTTCACAGCTTTCAGGATGTTAGCAGTGCTGGAATATCTAAAGGAATTAGATATTCCCTTGGGAGACAGCGGTTGTGGTGGGCAACCTGGGAGGCAAATGTTAAAGTGAGCCAAGATCGTGCTAGTGCACTCCAGCGTGAGCAACAGAGTGGGACTTTGTCTTAAAAAATAAAAGAAAGTTAGAAAATCTGAAAGAAATGGGTAAATAATTATCTTTCTGGACTAGCCAGTGTTTCTCAAAGAGTCTCTCCAGATAAGCCCTGGTCTAGAAATTCTCTATTCTTGATGTATATTAGGATCACCCAGGGAGCATTTAAGAATATTAAGAATGCCTAAGTTTCCCCAACCAAAAACCACTGAAATAAGATTTTCAGGGGATGGTGACTTGGACTCAGTATCTTTACACAGTTCTCTTGGTGATTTGTCTGTCTAATTAGAGTGGAGGACCCATTGTTTACCTAAGGAATCCATTGTATTTGGGTACCTGGAAGGTTAAAATAAACTCCTTAGCTCAATAATCTGAGGTAGTGATTTCTGTGTGAAAACAGGTGCAAATTATTGTGAGAGCAAAGAATAAGTAGCTCTTAAAGATCTTGTATTTTCTTTGTAATGATTATCTGAAATATCCTGTATAACAAAAATGACATATCCACTTATATAAGTTTCAATCATGTATTTAATCTTTCATTGATCTGTGCTGGTTTTATTTTGAGAGAGGATGTCTATCTTCACCACAGTCCAATGTCATTTAAAACAAATATTTCCAGTTAACCAGATGTTCATGCCTTAATATTGCTTCACTTATTTCAAGCAATTCTTCATAAAACACAATTGTACTATAAAAAATTAGGATAAGCTGTTGGGCTTGATTACAATAGTATTTTAAACCAGTATTTTGTTGGAATTAAAATACAGAGATATTCTGTTTCATAAAGATGTTTGAGGCATTGGGGAGGAGAAATGGTGTAGCCATTCCACCTTGATAATTGAGAAGTATAGGTCTGAGCAGGATTTTTTTGTTTTTAAATTTTTTAATGGCAACTGGGCCTAGGGGATGAAGAGGGAACGAGGGATAAGCTGAGCAAAGTTTTTAATATAAGAAGGGAAGCGTCAATGTGGAAGCCTGGGAATGGAAGTCTGACATAGAAAAGAGGGCAACATTCTCATAATTTTAGATGATCAGTGGATAACTCTAAGTCATTATGATAGTTGGCCATGTTTTCAAAGACTACCAAGTAAGGAGTACATAGAATAGGTACTATGATCAATCAATGAAAGCAGCAGGTATAAGCAATTCATTTAAGGAAAATGACTGCAAGTGTAAAAAGAGAGAAATAGTAGCAAGAGGGAAGCTTGGGGTGGAATAAGACAATTAAAATGAATCTCGGTTTTCTAGCTTAGAAGACCAGGTAAATGGTGGTGCCATTACCAAGATTAGGGAATTGAGCAAAGTATTGGGAAGGCTGTGAACAAATTCACTTCAGCAAGGAAATCACTGCATCCATGGACAAAGGCCCATTGGATGGCGCACATGACATCTCTTTCATCCTGACTGCTATTCAGAAATTGCACTGAACCATAGAGGCTGAGAATTCCCCCAGGATCCTTGGCTAATGAGGAGGGTTTGGTCTTTAGTAAGAGAGACGCCAGACTTACTGCTAGTATGAGTAAGTTACAGCTTTAGAAACTAATTAGATATAAAACATCTTTTACTTAAAAGCTAAGTTGGTAGGGCAAGAACCACCAGCAAGGGAGCAGTAAATTAATTCTATTTTGGTCACATTGAGTTTTGAGCATCTACTGAAAATCCAGTGGGTACAGAGGGAGGGTCATCAAGCAAAGACACAAATGGGTGGGACATGGCTGCTAGGTTCATTCATTTAACAAAGATGTGTTAAGCACCTGTAGCAGATACCAGGCACTAGCTTCTTCATTAGAGGTGCAAATATGTTTAAGAAATCTTCCTTCCATTGAGAGCTGAGGATGAAGATATCCAGAGTGGAGTGGGTCTAAAGTGGCTGTTGGGAAAGTTTTCTATTGAAGTCATTGTTCATATATATATATATATATATTTTTTTTTTTTAAGACGGGGTTTCACCATGATGGCCAGGCTGGTCTTGAACTCCTGACCTCAGGTGATCCACCCATCTTGGCCTCCCAAAGTGCTAGGATTACAGGTGTGAGCCACCGCGCCCAGCTAATTTTTGTATTTTTAATAGAGACGGGGTTTCAACATCTTGGCCAGGCTGGTCTCGAACTCCTGACCTTGTGATACACCCACCTCGGCCTTTCAAAGTGCTGAGATTACAGCTGTGAGCCGCCACGCCTGACCAAGAGTGATGGTTCTTAGCCAGAAAATAGACATTTTGGATAAATTAAACTGGAGATTCAGCTCCTTTTCTAACCCAAACTGTGTGTGTCTTACACAAAAGTATAGTTTGAAATGTGGAATATAGCTGGTCAAGAACAGTACCGTGGCCTAGCACCGATGTACTACAGAGGACACAAGCAGCCATAGTTGTATATGATAACACAAATGAGGAGTCCTCTGCAAGAGCAGAAAATTGGGTTAAAGAACTTCAGAGGCAAGCAAGTTCTATGCTAACATTGCAGTAGTTTTATCAGGAAACAAGGCTGAAGTAGCAAAGAAAAGAGTAGTAGATTTCCAGGAAGCACAGACTTATGCAGATGACAATAGTTTATTATTCATGGAGACAGCAGCTAAAACATTAATGAACGCAAATGAGATATTTGTGGCAATAGCTAAAAAATTGCCAAAGAAGGAGCCACAAAATCCAGGAGCAAATTCTGCCAGAGGAAGAGGAGTAAACCTTGCTGAACTCACACAACCAAGCAGGAGTCAGTGTTGCAGCAACTAAACCTCCAGTTTGAACTAGATGGAATAGTCTTCTGCTTCTTAACTGTTAATAATGATGGAATTGCAGCCGGGCGCGGTGGCTCAAGGCTGTAATCCCAGCACTTTGGGAGGCTGAGGCGGGTGGATCACGAGGTCAAGAGATCGAGACCATCCTGGTCAACATGGTGAAACCCCATCTCTACTAAAAATACAAAAAATTAGCCGGGCGTGGTGGCGCGTGCCTGTAATCCCAGCTACTCAGGAGGCTGAGGCAGGAGAAATGCCTGAACCCAGGAGGCGGAAGTTGCGGTGAGCCGAGATCGCCCCATTGCACTCCAGCCTGGGTAACAAGAGCGAAACTCCGTCTCAAAAAAAAAAAAAAAATGATGGAATTGGAGCATTTATCCAGCCCAGTATGACTTCTGAAAAAAGAGACTTGTGATAATAGAGTCAAGTTTCTAATATAGAATTATTTTAAGTGTTTTGAACTTAATTTTTAGTAACATGCATGGGTCCCTCTCACTAATGTTTCAGCAATAGGGAAAAATGAGAACTATGTGTACACTTATTCATTATTCCCCCTAATTTCTCATTACTAGGAGTATAGACAAATGACTGACTGGGTCCACACAGTTAACCAGCTTAGTTCTCCACACTGGTGTAGTAGTCAACTGTGAAAAAAAATTAGAATTTACTAATTTGGGCTTTTCAAAAACATTCTTTTTTTAGAAGGAGATTCTAATGTTATTTATGCTTAGCCATAGTATTCAGGCAAATGTTCATTTCTCCTGGTATCTGTATTTAAAATGTACATTCCACATTTTAATAAATTAACTACAAGAAAATAATCCCACATATACAAGGTGGGGGGTGGAAAGAGCATTAATGGTATCTAAATTATAGCCAGTCCTTTTTTTTTTTTAATGGGGTCAAAAAAATCAAATGTAACCCCATCTTGTTTTAGGAATTTGAGAACTAATAAATGCATCTTAATGTATAGTGTTCCTTTCAAACATGTGAGTCATTTAACAAAAATGAAATAAACTAGGTATCTGTGATTTCTAATTAATCACTGCTGGCCATTACATAGGTTTTGTTGTTTGGTGCAGGGAGGAGACTTTCATTCACTTTTGACGCAATGTAGTCAATGCACCAACAATTATGTACATTTAAACTTGATTATTTTAAATTCAATCTTTAGTGCTACAACAGTATACCGCATTGTAGTCTCCATATATATATTACTTTTCTGCAATATTTAAGAGTTGCTTCAAAGTATACAAAATGGGCCGGGCGCGGTGGCTCACGCCTGTAATCCCAGCACTTTGGGAGGCCGAGGTGGGTGGATCACGAGGTCAAGAGATCGAGACCATCCTGGTCAACATGGTGAAACCCCGTCTCTACTAAAAATACAAAAAAAAATTAGCTGGGCATGGTGGCGCGTGCCTGTAATCCCAGCTACTCAGGAGGCTGAGGCAGGAGAATTGCCTAAACCCAGGAGGCGGAGGTTGCGGTGAGCCGAGATTGCGCCCTTGCACTCCAGCCTGGGTAACAAGAACGAAACTCCATCTCAAAAAAAAAAAAAAAGCATACAAAATGTACAGTTACTGAAACAGCTAATTATTTCTCTCCCCTCTCTGACAGGAAGGGGCTTCAGTTGGTCCTCCATGACTAGAACCTTAACAGTGTGCCCATATTTGTAACATAAAGCATTACAATATGTTAGTAACAATCTTGCAGCCTTGTTTTCCAACATTCAATTATTTTGATCAGTTCAGTATACTTCACTAATTATTTTAGGTATTTTCATTATATGAGAGCTACCGTGTGTCAGAGATGATTTAATCTATTTATGTGTTGGTCTGCTAGGAGAACTTACACATTTACAATAATGCAGAATTAGGAAAATGGTTCACCAGTGTTTGGTTTTATGTAGAGGTGCTCATGTTGGAATAAAGCGGTATAAAAAGCAAAAAAAAAAAAAAAATGTAGAAAGGTCACTTGAAAGCTCTGAATAACTGTTGGACTAGTGAAAAGCAGTTCATGATTATTCGTCACATGTATTTTCTAGACAATAATTGCTATAGGTGTTTAAAGAATGGGTCATCTCAAAATGGGAGATGGTCAGAGAAAATTTTATAAGGTATGTTTGAGACAAAGGTGGAGAAGAGGAATAGGACAGGGAGGTATATAGCTGACTTAAAACTAAGCTACTGAATGAAAAGATGGTGAGTAGAGAAAATAAAACCCATTAACCCTTTTTATTTTCTCCTTCATGGACATGAAAATTTGCCGCAGGCGTCAGAAATACTGAGATAATTTGGCATCTTCCTTCCCCAGTTGCTCAGAATACTATTGTGTAAGAAGAGGAAAGGCTGCAAGAGGGCAAGGGGGTTTGAAGAGATGGATGTTTGGTTATAGACTGCACTGATAAGAAAGGAAACGTGGGTACTTAGTCTTTCAGTCACTATGGTTTGATCAACCCCTTTTGCAAAATCCTTGTGGATAGAGTGGAATAATAGACATAAATTTTACACATTTTAGGTTTAAAAATATATAGACATTAAAAACCCATAAACACAGCAACTTAACACAATTCTGTGGACTCCATTATAAAGCTCTGTGCTATGCTGTAGGTTTGGATTTTTATTTTTTAAATTTTATTTATCTTTTAAAATATATTTTTGTAGAGACAGGGTTTCGCTATGTTGCCCAGGCTGGTTTCAAACTCCTGAGCTCAAGCAATCTGCCCACCTCCACCTCCCAAAATGATGGGACTGCAGCCGTGAGCCACCGCACCCAACTGATTTTATTTATTTATTTATTTTTTTAATCAAAAAGGGTAAAAGAATAAACTCCACAGCTGCACTACAGTAAGGCTTTCCTGTACTGTTACAGCCCTATTATGGAAACACACCTATTTGCAGGTTAGTGTGTTTATTCGTAAATGACTAGGTAGTAATGCATTATCATCTTCCAAAAAGAGAGGTAAAATTATCACTTTGATACAGATAGAAAAATGAATATATATGAAAGATTGTATCTACCTCACAGGTGAGGAAGTTGGTAAGGTATTACAAACAGTTCAAAAGAGAATTTTTAAAAGATACATGTATGTATCAGCAATATTAAAATAAAGGTGCAAATTAAAGCAAAAGTGGCCTGCTCCACAGTGGGGAAGGAAAGTCGACCCAATTTCCACTAGATAGAATTTTCACATCTGTAGCCAAGAGTTATTTTGCATTGCTATCAATTATCTACAGCTTTCAGAATTGTAAAATAGCTCTCACAGACTGAGAATCAGATCATGTGGAAGATTGAAGACAATACTTAGTCTACAGGCCATAGACAATGTTTGGTTTTCTATTTAAGCATAATTTTTTCCCTGTAGTCTCCCCCATTTTGATAAAAATTAAAATAATATTAAAGTGAGATTATTCTTGAATACAAAATGAGGCTAGTCTCATCAGATTTGGCCTGATTGTTTACATAGGTGCAGCAACTGGATAGGCTTTCTTAAGTTTGCTTTAGCAGAAATCTTCCTAAGGAATCTCAGGTTGGACTTTTAAAGGCCTCTGTTATTTACTGTGCTGAGATTAGGAAGTCAAGCCTAAGAAACTCTCTCTACCAGGTTTCACCTGCAGTCCCTAAGAAAACAAGCAGGTATACATTTAGACTTCTCCGAAATTATTGCTCCTAATCATAGTCTCAACCACTAATATTAATCATAACTGTTAACCAAAGTACTTTCTGTTCTTTGTATTTCACACACACACACACACACAAAAACTGGTGGGTGAGGGGTATGTAATTGGGAACATCACACACCAGCTGAAATTCAGATGAGTAGAACTCATGAATACCCCTGAAGAAGACTTGCTACAGATGCAGACACCCTTTATACCGCCTCTCTAAGTGGAGAAGATGAACACAGTCATTAACAGACTTAAAGATACAGCCTCTCTATAAGTGATAAAAATAACAAGCAAAAGCATATAAACTTTATGCTTAGCCATCAATGTCTCTGTGTTCCGTCTTACTTAGAAATGATCTACATATCCAGTGAATATACGTCAACTCAATGTAATACCACTCCAGTGTTTTAAGTTATACAAAGATGTTGGAAACTTATCATTAGGCTGACATTTAAAACATAATAACTGTTGAAATAAAGATGTCAGAATGATTATTCAACTTGGTTAAACACAAATTTATGTTTTTTGTAATCTTTAAACATTAAGTAGAAGTAATGCTGGCTTTTTTGGATCTGTGTAACCTGTGTAAGTTTATGAAAAGCATATCAAAGTAAAATAAAAGCATACAATTGTATTATACTTAACACTGATAAATAAGAAAAGATACAGCTGTATTTATTAAACCAAAATTATTAATCTAGTACTGTTTGCCAACGAGTTACCTAATTTATGTCAATTTGGGTTTGTAAAATGTTTCTGAGTTAGGTTCCATAAAAATGCTTTTTTTTTCTTTTCTTTTCTTTTAGGATTCCCTTTAAATATTTTAAATATTAGAAGTTGGATTTCCTTATTTTCTAGGGATATCAAAAATATTTAATTTACCTAAGTGTGTGTTTGTGTGCGTGTGCATGTGTGTGCACGTGCCGATCCAAATAAACATCCCTTGATTTAGGAGACTTCATAATATTACGTATTGATCCTACCTGGAGGAAGAAACTGCTGCTTCCACCTAAGGTTTTCTGAATTACAGACGTAGCGATGCAGTCACTGATAGACAGTTTATGGCTTCAATTCTAAACCTTCAGCCAAACTTTGTGTCAAAAATAAACCAGAAACATAAAACTCACCTGTCCAAATATCAAAGAGCTCTTCTCCTTCCAACTGAGCACAAACACCTTGATTGATTTAAGCTTAAGATAGACAAAAAGATACTCTCAAAACAAATTTTCTGTTGCTTCACATCCAACAGAAGTTAGATCTCTATAAGTCATTAATCCATAAAAGGAATTACCAATGGTCAGACAATGAAATCAAATTTCCAATCATCATTGCCACCAATTGACCATAAACAAACCAAAGTAAGAACCAAAACCAAAATTAGTGGAGAGGAAAATTAAAACTAGAAAAACAGGCCAGGCACGGTGGCTCATGCTTGTAATCCTAGTGCTTTGAAAGGCTGATGCAGGTGAATCACGAGGTCAGGAGTTCGAGACCAGCTTGACCAACATGGTGAAACCCCGTCTCTACTGAAAATACAAAAATTAGCCAGGCGTGGTGGTGCACTCCTGTAATGACAGGTTCACAGGAGGCTGAGGCAGGAGAATCACTTGAACCTGGGAGGAGGAGGTTGCAATGAGCCAAGATTATGTCATTGCATTCCAGCCTGGGCAACAAGAGCAAGACTCCATCTCAAAAAGAAAGAAAGAAAGAAAGAAAACCTAGAAAAACAGAATGTCTGCAAACTTCTATTGCCACTCTGGGGGCTGAGAAAACATACACCTGGTGCACTTGTCTCATGAGGACATGTATCTCCATTAGGTGGATCTATTGAGCATCTTCGTGGAAGACTTCCAAACCCATTAAAAGATAATTTTCAAAGAAGGGTAGAATAATGACTCTCACACATAGATAAAAATGAACATGTGTTAATGATTTTATTTAACTCATTAACAAGGAACAGGTGAGGTTCAAAAGACACATGTACCTTCTAAATACTGAAGTGAATGTGCCCATGGAAGCAGAGCTGACCTTCTCTACAGTGGGAGAGGTAGTCAGTTGACACTTCCCTTATCGGTGTCTATGCAAGAATTATATTGCATTGCTGTCAGTTATCTACAGTTAACAGAGTTGTAAAATAGCTCCAAGAGAAGGAGAATCAGATAATGTGAGATAATGTGGAGGGGTATGCTATAGATGATGTGTAGTTTTCCACTAAAGCCCAAAATACCCCATATAATAGCTATTATTAGGAGAACCATTTGGGAGGGTTTTGAACCAAGCACAACGGCCCTTAACTCCAACATGGTAACAAGCCACTTAAACCAGTTCTGCAGACAACTAGCACAACGGCTTTTCTTTTTGTTTCTTTCCAAGTAATCAAAACACAGCAGGATATTGTAGGGGTAGAGAGCCCAGATTTTAGAGTGAGAATTGGATTTGAATATGAAATCCCACCCTGGATAGCTGTGAGATGCCTGGCAAACCATTTAACTTCCCTAAGCCTCTGTTTCCTTACCTGTGAAACTGGAAGAGTAGAACCTATGTCACCAGGTGAATTTGAGGATTAAACAAAATAGTGCCTGTAAAACATTTAGCACAGTGCCTGGCAAACATTATGAGTACGTCACAAATGATAACTAGTAACTATTTGACACTCGGTAATAAAAATACCAAATTGTTCTTTAAAGATGGGCAGTATTTGTGGCCATTCCCAGATAGACATATGAACTCCAATAATTACAGTGATCCTTTGCATGTGATAATAAATAAGATACTTTCAAATATACGATTTTATCCTATGTTTAAGAGTTTTTCCCATATGCAGATTGTACAGTTTATAAACATATAAACATGTCCATGTGCGTATCGCAGCTACTGTCCATCAAAGAATCTGTATTCACACAAAACTCATAAATTGCCCATACATATTAACTCCTGAACTATAGATCAGAATGTTACCTTAAATGACGTCAGTTAGTCCACTGGAAGCCATTCAACATATCTAGATAGTGTTCGTGCAGCCTGGCAAAGTGATCAAGTATGCACAATTTCCCCTGAATTTTCTCATTTTTTGGAAACCATACTTATAATATGATCTAAATAAAAACAGGGAAATCATAGAAAATAACAATATTAAAACAAGAAAAAATCTGATTCAGTTCAAATGCTAACTCTTCTATGTAGCTGGTGACTCTCAGATCTTTTTTTCAACTTTTAAGTTCAGGGGTACATGTGCAGGTGTTATGTAGGTAAACTTGTGTTACAGGGGTTTGTTGTCCAGATTATTTAATCACTCAGGTATTAAGCCTAGTACCCATTAGTCACTTTTCTTGTGCTCTCCCTTTTCCCTACTTCCACTCTCCAAAAGGCCCCAGTGTATGTTGTTCCCCTCTCTGTGTTCATGTGTTCTCATCATTTATCTCCCACTCATAAGTAAGAATATGTGGTATTTGATTCTCTGTTCATGAATCAACCTAAATGCCCATCAATGATAGACGGGATAAAGAAAATGTGGTAATATACACCGTGGAGTACAATGCAGCCATGAAAAAGAATGATATCATGTCCTTTACAGGGACATGAATGAAGCTGGAGGCCATTATCCTTAGCAGACTATCAGATCTTAAAGATGTCTGTCATTAGAAGCAATATAATGTACTAGCTGAGAGCACAGACTGTGGAGTCAGACTGCCAGGACTGGAATTTCTGCCCCATCAAGGGTGAGCTGTATTATTTCAAATAAGTCATAACCTCTCAGTTCTTCAATCTCCTCCTCTATAAAATGAGGATAATAACAGAGCTAAATCTCAGCCTTATTATGAGAATAATTAAATGAGATAATAGTCTTAAAATACTTGGAATGATGCCTGATACACAGTGAGTACTCGATAAACAGTTACTTGTATTGCCAAGATGGAGCAAGCTTGAGAGGGCTGACAACATTTGTAACTGAACTTTGAGGTTGTCTTGAATATCCCAAGTCTTTACTTGTTATAGTCAGATGAATGCTTTTCTATTTTTAAGGACACCTCCACGGATCCTGTCAAGAGTGCTCAGCTGGCTCTGCAGAGACCTGGAGAAAAGTAGGCAGAGTTCCAAGAGGTTAGGTTCAAGCCCAGAGAATCATCCTTTGGTGGGGAACAGTCCAACTCAGGAGACCCACACAAAGGTTTCTCCGGAGACTACGACAACACCACCACCAAGGGCACTCCAGGGAGATTGCATTTTGAGATCACTCACAAGGAGAATCCTTTCCAAGGCCCCAGGGCCTGACTTGGCAATGGGAATTCAGTAGATGAAGTTTCCTTCGATGCTAACTGCCTCACGAATCTAGTCATAGCCATGACCTGCAAAGAGATCAATGAGGCCATCGACGGCTCTGAAAACATGTTACCATCAGTCGTTGTACATGGGGAATGAACCCATCCCATCAAAAGTCTCAGTAACATAGCATCAGATCTGGTGAATGAGACTGTCTCTGCATGTTCCAGGAATGCTGCCCCAGACAAGGCTCCCGGCTCTAGAGACAGAGCATCAGAATCATCACAAAATCCCCCAAATTTGAAATACAAGTCCACTTCGAAGATGAAGGAGAGCACCAAGGAAATACAGGATCCAGAGGACAAGCCTCCTTCTAAGAAGTCTTTTTTTTTTTTAGATTTTTAACTTGAACTTTATTAGCCCAATACCCTAATTCTACAGATGAGAAAACAAGGCCCAAAGAAATTAAACCAGTCTAGTACCCCAGCCACTCCAGAGCTTTTTTCGCTGTTGGGAATGTTAGAATCTTGAGTTAAAGTAAAAATATGGAACCCTTCATGAATTTGCGTGTCATCCTTGCGCAGGGGCCATGCTAATCTTCTCTGTATCATTCCATAAGGAAGTGTTTGAATCTCGTAATGCAGATTATGCCAGAGAGGGTGCCAGGTTCTTTCCTTGGGAGAGAAAGATGTTTCGAGGTCAGGAAAGGGCTGATGAGTTTACAGCTTCAGTTAGTGAAGGGATCATGACCTGTGCTAACAGTGTGGTGTCTGACATGATGGTCTCCATGATGAAGACACTGAGGATCCAAGTGAAAGACACAACCATCGCCACCGTCCTACTGAAGAAGGTTCTGCTCAAGCATGCAAAAGAGGTGGTCTCAGCTGTCATCGACTCCTTCATGAGGAACCTCCACAATGTCACAGGGACCCTCATGACTAACACAGACTTTGTCTCGGCTGTGAAAAGAACTGTCTTCTCTTATGGAAGACAAAAGCCCTCAGATATCATGGATGCCATGCTAGAGAAGCTGTACAATGTGATGTTGGCGGAGAAAGTCTGAGCAGATCAGGAAAGCCAAAGACAAGGCTGAGAGTTATTCCCTCCTCTCCATGAAAGGAATGGGTGACCCTAAAAAATGAAATGTGAACTCTGCCATGAGATCTGAAGCTAAATTGAGAGAAAAAATGTATTCTGAAGCCAAATCAGAGAAGGAGAAGACTTGTGCCGAAAGTCTGGGTGAACACATTATCAAAGAGGTGCTGACTTTGTGGCATAAAAATCAGAAAGAATGTAAATCTCCAGGTTTCCAGCATGCAGCCTGTGAAGCTCCCGACGCACAGTGTAAGCCTGCACCAGACATTTCCTTTGAGTACCCCGAAGATATTTGCAACCTCGGCCCTCCTTTATATCCCCCAGAGAAACCTGAGAATTTTATGTTTAATTCAGACTTCTGGGCCAAGGACCTGATTGTATCTGCCCTACCTCTGATTCAATATCACCTGGCCCAGGGAGACAGAAGGGATGCACAGAGCTTCCTTGAAGCTGCTGGAACCACCAACTTTCCTGCCAACAAATCTCCTGTAGTTCCTGATGAATCCTGCCTGAAGACTGCGCACAACGTAGATGACCAAGAACAAGCAGAAAAGAAGGTCCTAACAAGTGTTTTCTTCAATTTCATCTGGAGCTTATTTAGTGAGACCGTTTTCAAGCGTGGCCATTACTCTGAACCCAAGGTGCTGGAAGAACTAGTTAAGGAAGATATAAACTTGTGTGAAAGACCTTTAACCTCTTCACCCCCCAAACCATGTGAAGATGATGAGACCCCTGGTGCCTTTTCTGGGCTGACCAAGATGGTTATCAACCAGCTAGATGGCAACATGAATGGACAGATGGTAGAACATCTGAGGGACTCAGTGATGAAGCTGCATCTCATCATTGCCAAGTCCTATGATACTTCTTTGACAGAGCTGGAAGATGACAAGTCTGAAGATGCTGGCAGGCTAACGTCAGCCTTCCCAGATAGTTTATATGAGTGTTTGCCAGTCAAGGGCACAGGGACAGCAGAAGCTTTTCTTCAGAATGCCTATCAGGCTATCCATATGAACTGAGAGGTGTATCAGGACAGCCCCCTGAAGGGTGTGCAGCACCCAAGGTGATTGTCAGCAATCACAACCTAATAGATACAGTTCAGAACAAGCAACTCCAAGCCATCCTTCAATGGGTAGCTGCCTCTGAGCTCGATGTCCCTATTTTGTATTTTGCTGGTAATGACGAAGGGATCCAGGAGAAGGTACGAAACAAAGGCAGAGAAATTTGGAAGCCTTATTAAGATTAACAAGGTCTTTAAGTTCTGGTTTCCTTCTGAATAGGAAGATAGCCACTGGGAAGGTAAAATGGGAATGGCAGGATTTGAAGATCATGCCTCTTGGCAGAGATAATGGATAAAGTAAAAATTAGATTTTGCCCAATACAAGGCATATCAAAGAGGGAAAAGGGGATAAGTGATCTTTTTCTATTTTTTTGCATTTAGGAGTAGGAATGTACAGATGAGGAACCTCCAAGAGACCTAGTGAAAGAATCAGATTAAGGTCTGGGCTTTGGGCTGAGCTTTGGATAGGACAGCATTGCTCAAAGGATGAGATGAAGCTAGAAAGTAGCCCTGGGATGTGTTCGGGAAGAGGCAAGAGTCTGAACTTAGGACCTTTTCAAACGTGTCATTACTGTCTTAGCTGGTTTTCTAGGTGGCATAGGGGATTTGAAAGGATTCAGTTGATAACACCCCTCTTCCCTCTACCCTAAGTTCTGAATCCATTAAGAAGTAGGACTAAGGCATAAGGCAGATGGGAAATCAACCTATCACTGTTATTACCGCTAAAGGTAAACATGCATGTTAAGTTCTTGTCCTCCATTCAAGGTGCCCAATAAGCATCAGAACTGCTCACTAAAGGGAGGGTTTGAGTCTGGAGAACATGCACACTTACCCAAGATGCTGCTGCTTCATACTGAAGTGGGGGAATAAAAAGACAATCCCCACGACCTTCTCTCTTTCTTCCTTCTCTCTCTCTCTTTCATTTTCTCTTTCTCAATGCTTTTGATTGTCTCCTCTTGAGTGAGAAAAGCGGAACAACTGCTGTTAATCATTAAGTAGCAAAGGGTGGCAAAAGAGGCTACAATTACTCAGAAAAATTCATCATAATGGAAATCAGAAGATATAGAACGAGGTTTTCTCTGCTTAATTGAGTGGTATTACCAACACTTGGAACTGAGTCACTACAGTTATCTGATAACTGGGAAGACACACGATGACAGAGCATTCGGATTCGGCTATACCAAGCCAAAACATGAAACTGTATAGTCTTTGTCTTTGGTCTTGCTACTCGAAGTGCAGTCTGTGGACCTACAACATTGGCATTACCTGGGAGTTTTTGAGAAGTACAGAATCTCACACTTCCCTCCAGACCTACTGAATCAGAATCTTTGTTTTAGGAAAATACCCAGGTGAGTTATGTGCACACTCAACTTCAGGCTAGAAGACAATGTGAACTTCCAATACTAGATATATTCTTAAGGGTCTTTGGCAAGCTCTATCTCCATGCAGGGTTTCCAATCCATAAAACAGACAACTATTTTACAGTATAAAGCAGTTAGCAGAGATGGGGAGTGGGAGGCTATATTCTGAAGAAAATTTAAACCGATGGAAAAAAATCTACAAATAAGCATAGCCTTCAGGTGTATAATGTATGAGAAAGCCTTTGTTTTGTAGCCATCTTTGAAATCAAACCCATCATACATAATGTACACAATACACTCTGGTTTTAGACTTTTCTGAATTGGAATGTCTTGTTTTAGATTATTTTAAATTGAAACGTGTATCTAAAATAGGACAATAGACTTGTAGTCCATACACACACACACACACACACACACATGCACACACCCCTTCGTCTACTCTAAAGACAAAGATATCTATTTTATTGACTGCCTTTTTTTTTTTTTTTGATTCGCTCTTGTTACCCAGGCTGGAGTGCAATGGCGCGATCTCGGCTCACCGCAACCTCCGCCTCCTGGGTTCAGGCAAAAGAACAAGAAGCAGCATATTCAAACTTCAACTAATGAATAGACGCACTGAATATCAGTATATTTTTAGGAACAGAGAGATTAATATATGCATGCATTCGCATACTGATTCGGGTGAGTCACTAGGATGTCTGTGAGCCCAGTGTCTTGAAATACATTTGTATTTATTTTTGAATAAATGATATGTGTGCTTAATTCAAAATTCAAAAGTACAAAAGGATGCGCTGTGAAAATTAAGGGTTGTTTCCTCACTTATATGTCCATCCCATTGCCTTCCCTGGAGAAAAACACCATTTGGATCATTTTCTTATTTATCCTTCCAGAAATACACGCACACATAGTCACAAATTATTATAAATAAATATGTATATATCCTCTTCTGTAACATATAGAGCTGCCACATTCTTTTTAATGGCTTTATATATTTTATAATATATGAAACCATTTCATATATATGTTTTATATATGTTTCATATATTTAACCACTCCCCTATGAATGGATATTTCATTGCCACTATTTTGGACTGTAAGCAATAATATACTGAATATCTTTGAATATACATAATTTTGTATATTCAAATTTACAGGTTAAAATGTATTCATATGTGCTATATACCTAGGAAAGGAATTTCAAGGTTACTGAGAATATTATTTGTATAATTTGATACATGTTTCCAAATTGCCTTCCAGAGAGCTTGTACCAATTTATACATCTTTTTTGTTTTTTTCGAGTCAGAGTCTGTCTGTGACACCCAGGTTGGAGTGCAATGGCACGATCTTGGCTCACTGCAACTTCCACCTCCTGGAAGTTCAAGTGATTCTCCTGCTTCAGTCTCCCTAGTAGCTGGGATTATAGGCATGTGTTATCATGCCTGGCTATTTTTTGTATTTGTAGTAGAGACGGGTTTCATAATTTGGCCAGGCAGGTCTTGAACTCCTGACCTTAGGTGATCCTCCCGCCTCGGCCTCCCAAAGTGCTGGGATTACAGATGTGAGCCACTGCGCCCAGCCTTACACGCCTATTTAAACAGTATAAGAGGACTATTTCCCCACACTTTAAGCAGCAATGCATGCTAAAATCTTTAATTTGCCAAGTTGCTTTACTTTTTTGTCTTATTAGGAGTGAGGGTGAGCATCTTTGCATATATTTAAGGCCATTTGAATTTCCTCTTCTGTGGATAACTTGGTCGTAACTTCTGCCCACTTTTTTTTAACTTTTATTTTAGGTTCACGGGTACATGTGCTGGTTTGTTATATAGGTAAATGTGTCACAGGGGTTTGTTGTACAGATTATTTTGTCACCCAGTTACCAGGTAAGCCTAGTACCAACCCAATAGTTATTTTTTTCTGATCGCCTTCTTCCTCCCACCCTCCACTCTCAAGTATCTGTGGTTTCCCTCTTTGTTTCCATGTGTTCTCATCATTTAACTCCCACTTCTGATAACATGCATTTATTTGGTTTTCTTCTCCTGAGTTAGTTTGCCAAGGGCAATGGCCTCCAGCTGCATCCATGTTCCTGCAAAGGAAATGGTTGTGTTCTTTGTTTTTTGTTTTTTTTGAGACGGAGTTTCGCTCTTGTTGCCCAGGCTGGAGTGCAATGGCGCGATCTCGGCTCACCGCAACCTCCGCCTCCTGGGTTCAGGCAATTCTCCTGCCTCAGCCTCCTGAGTAGCCGGGATTACAGGCACGCGCCACCATGCCCAGCTAATTTTTTGTATTTTAGTAGAGACGGGGTTTCATCATGTTGACCAGGTTGGTCTCGATCTCTCGACCTCGTGATCCACCCGCCTCGGCCTCCCAAAGTGCTGGGATTACAGGCTTGAGCCACCGCGCCCGGCCCTCTTTGTTTTTTTAATTGTACTTTAGGTTCTGGGGTACGTGTGCAGATCATGCAGGATTGTTGCATAGGTACATACATGGCCAGGTGGTTTGCTGCCTTCAACCCCCATCACCTATATCTGGCATTTCTCCCCACGTTATCCCTCTCCACCCTCCCTACCCTCCACTGTCCCTCCCCTAGCCCCCACCAACTGACCGCAGTGTGTGATGCTCCCCTCCCTGTGTCCATGTGTTCTAATTGTTCAACACCCACCTATAAGTGATAACATGTGGTGTTTGGTTTTCTGTTCTTGTGTCAGTTTGCTGAGAATTATGGTTTCCAGATCCATCCATGTCCCTATGAAGGACAGAACCTCATCATTTTTTATGGCTGTGTAGTATTCTATGGTGTATATGTGCCACATTTTCATTATCCAGCCTATAGTTGATGGACATTTGGTTGGCTCCAGGTCTTTGCTATTGTAAACAGTGCTGCAATGAACATACGTGTGCATGTGTCTTTATAATAGAACAATTACTAATTCTTTGGGTATATACCCAGTAATGGAATTGCTGGGTCAAATGGTATTTCTATTTCTAGGTCCTTGAGGAAATGCCACACTGTCTTCCACAATGGTTGCATTAATTTACACTCCCACCAACAGTGTAAACGTGTTCCTATTTCTCCACATCCTCTCCAGCATCTGTTGTCTCCAGATTTTTTAACGATCACACCATTCCAACTGGTGTGAGATGGTATCTCAATGTAGTTTTGATTTGCATCTCTGTAATGACCAGTGATGATGAGCATGTGTTTTCATATGATTGTTGGCCTCATATATGTCTTCTTTTGAAAAGTGTCTGTTCATATCCTTTGCCCACTTTTGAATGGGTTTGTTTGTTTCTTGTAAATATGTTTTAGTTCTTTGTAGATTCTGGGTATTAGCCCTTTGTCAAATGGGTAGATTGCAAAAATTTTTTCCCATTCTGTTGGTTGTCGGTTTGCTCTAATGATTGTTTCCGTTGCTGTACAGAAGCTCTGGAGTTTAATTTGATCCCATTTGTCTATTTTGGCTTTTGTTGCCATTGCTTTTGGTGCTTTAGTCATGAAGTCCTTGCCTATGCCTATGTCCTGAATGGTTTTGCCTAGATTTTCTTCTAGGGTTTTTATGGTGTTAGGTCTTATGTTTAGATCTTTAATCCCTCTGGAGTTAATTTTAGTGTAAACTGTCAGGAAGGGGTCCAGTTTCTGCTTTCTGCACATTGCTAGCCAGTTTTCCCAACACCATTTATTAAACAGGAAATCCTTTTAATAAAATTAAAATTCCTTTTTAAATACTTTTAATAAAATAAAATGTTATTAATATTAAAATTCTTTTAATAAAATAAAAGTTGCTTGTTTTTCTCAGGTTTGTCAAAGATCAGATGATTTTAGATGTGTGGTGTTGCTTCTGAGGCCTCTGTTCTGTTCCATTGGTCTGTGTCTCTGTTTTGGTACCAGTACCATGCTGTTTTGATTACTGTGGCCTTTCTAGTATAGTTTGAAGTCAGGCAGCATGATGCCTCCAGCTTTGTTCTTTTTGCTTAGGATTGTTTTGGCTATGCAGGCTCTTTTTTGGTTCCATAGGAAGTTTAAGGTGGTCTTTTCCAGTTCTGTGAAGAAGGTCATTGGTCGCTTGATGGGGATAGTGTTGAATCTATAAATTACTTTGGGCAGTATGGCCATTTTCGAGATGTTGATTCTTCCCAACCACGAGCATGGAATGTTTTTCTATCTGTTTGTGTCCTCTCTTATTTCATTGAGCAGTGGTTTGTAGTTCTCCTTGGAGAGGTCCTTTACATCCTTTGTTAGTTGTATTCCTAGATATGTTATTCTCTTTGTAGCAATTGTGAATGGCAGTTCATTCTTGCTTTGGCTCTCTTTAAGACTGTATATAGGAACGCTTGTGATTTCTGCACATTGATTTTGTATCCTGAGACTTTGCTGAAGTTGCTTATCAGTTTCAGGAGATTTTGGGCTGAGATGATGGGGTCTTCTAAATATACAATCATGTCATCTACAAATAAAGACAATTTGGCTTTCTCTTTTCTAATTGAATATTCTTTATTTCTTTTTCTTGCCTGATTGCTCTGGCTAGAACTTCCAATACTATATTGAATAGGAGTTGTGAGAGAGGGCATTCTTGTCTTGTGCCAGATTTCAAAGGGAATGCTCAGTTTTTGCCCATTCAGTAGGATATTGGCTGTGGGTTTGTCATAAATAGCCTTTATTATTTTGTGATATGTTTCATCAATACCTAGTTTATTGAAGGTTTTTAGCTTAAAGGGATGTTTAATTTTGTTGAAGGCCTTCTCTGCGTCTATTGAGATAATCATGTGGGTTTTGTCTATGGTTCTGTTTATGTGATGGATTACATTTATAGACTTGCTTATGTTGAGCCAGCCTTTCATCTCTAGGATGAAGCCTACTTGATCATGATGAATAAGCTTTTTGATGTCCTGTTACATTCTGTTTGCCAGTGTTTTATTGAAGAATTTTGTATCGATGTTCGTCATGGATATTGGCCTGAAGTTTTCTTTTCTTGTTGCATCACTGCCCAATTTTGGAATTAGGACGATGTTGGTCTCATAAAAATGAGTTGGGGAGGATTCCCTCTTTTTGTATTGTTTGGAAGAGTTTCAGAAGGAATGGTACCAGCTCCTCTTTGTATATCTGGTAGAATTTGGCTGTAAACCCGTCTGGACCTGGGCTTTCTTTAGTTGGTAGGCTGTTAATTGTTGCCTCAATTTCAGCCCTTGTTATTGGTCTATTCAGGGTTTCAACTTCTTCATGGTTTAGACTTGGAAGAGTGCAAGTGTCCAGGAATTTATCCATTTCTTCCAGATTTACCGATTTGTGTGCATAGAGTTGTTTGTAGTAATCTCTGATGGTAGTTTGTATTTCTGTGGAATCAGTGGCGATGCCCCCTTTATCATTTTTTATTGCATCTATTTGATTCTTCTCTCTTTTATTAGTCTGGCTAGTGGTCTATCTATTTTGTTGATCTTTTCGAAAAACCAACTCCTGGATTTGTTGATTTTTTTGAAGGGTTTTTTTGTGTCTCTATCTCCTTCGGTTCTGCTCTGATTTCTTGTCTTCTGCTAGCTTTTGAGTTTTTTTTTAATCTCGCTCCTCTAACTCTTTCAATTTTGATGATAGGGTGTCGATTTTAGACGTTTCCTTGCTTTTCTGGTGGGCATGTATTGCTATAAATTGCCTTTTAGACACTGCTTTACATGTGTCCCAGAGATTCTGGTATGTTGTGTCTTCATTCTCATTGATTTCAAAGAACATCTTTGTTTCTGCCTTAATTTCATTGTTTTTCCAGTTGACATTCTGGAGCCAGTTGTTCAGTTTCCATGAAGTTGTGCAGTTTTGAGTTAGTTTCTTAATCTTGAGTTCTAATTTGATTGCACTGTGGTCTGAGAGACTGTTTGTTATGATTTCCATTCTTTTGCATTTGGTGAGGAGTGATTTACTTCCAATTATGTAGTCAGTTTTAGAGTAAGTGTGATGTGGTGCAGAGAAGAATGTATATTCTGTGGATTTGGGATAGAGAGTTCTGTAAATGTCTACAAAGTTCGCTTGGTCCAGAGCTGAATTCAAGTCCTGGATATACTTACTTGTTGATTTTCCGTCTCGTTGATCTGTCTAATATTGACAGTGGAGTGTTAAAGTCTCCCACTATTATTGTGCAGGAGCCTAAGTCTCTTTGTAGGTCGTTAAGGACTTGATTCACATATCTTGGTACTCCTATATTGGGTGCATATATATTTGGAATAGTTAGCTCTTCCTGTTGTATTGAGCCTTTTACCATTATGTAATGCCCTCTTTGTCTCTTTTGATTTTTGCTGGTTTTAAGTCTGGTTTATCAGAGACTAGGATTGCCACTCCTGCTTTTTTTTTTGCTCTCCATTTCCTTGGTAAATCTTCCATCCCTTTATTTTGAGTCTGTGTGTGTCTTTCCACTTGAGATGGATCTCCTGAATACAGCACAATGATGGTTGTTGGCTTTTTATCCAATTTGCCAGTCTGTGTCTTTCGATTGGTCCGTTTACATTTAATGTTAATGTTGTTATGTGTGAATGTGATCCTGACATTTTATTACTGGTTGGTTGTTTTGCCCTTTGGTTGGTGTAATTTCTTCATTGCATCATTGGTTTTTACCATTTGGTTCTTTTTAGCAGTGGCTGGTACTGGTTTTTTCCTTCTGTGTTTAGTGCTTCCTTCCGGAGCTCTTGTAGGGCAGGTCTGGTAGTGACAAAATCTCTCAGCAATTGCTTGTCCATAAGGATTGTATTTCTCCATCACTTATGAAGCTTAGTTTGGCTGGATATGAAACTCTGGGTTGAAAGTTTTTTCTTTAAGGATGTTGAATATAGGCCCCCACTCTCTTCTGGCTTGTAGGGTTTCTGCCAAGAGATCCGCTGTGAGTCTGATGTGCTTCCTTTTGTAGGTGACCCAACCTTTCTCTCTGGCTGCCCTTAGTATTTTTTCCTTTGTTTCAACCCTGGTGAATCTGATGATTATGTGCCTTGGGGTTGCTCTTCTAGAGGAGTATCGTTGTTCTCTGTATTTCCTGTATTTGAATGTTGGCCACCTTGCTAGGTTGGGGAAGTTCTCCTGGATAATATCCTGAAGAGTGTTTTCCAGCTTGGATTTATTCTTCCCATTATCTTCCGGTACACTGATCAAGCATAGATTAGGTCTTTTCACATAATCCCATATTTCTTGAAGGCTTTGTTAATTTCTTTTCACTCTTTGTTCTCTTTTCTTGCCTTCTCATTTTATTTCATTGAGTTGATCTTCAATCTCTGATATCCTTTCCTCTGCTTGATTGATTCAGCTATTGAAACTTGTGTATGTTTCTCAAAGTTCTTACGCTGTGTTTTTCAGCTCCACCAAGTCGTTTATGTTTTCCTCTAAACTGGTTATTCTAGTTAGCATTTTGACTAACCGTTTTTCAAGGTTTTTAGTTTCTTTGCATTGGGATAGAACATGTTCCTTTAACTCAGAGAAGTTTGTTATTACCCACCTTCTGAAGCCTGCTTCTGTCAATTCATCAAATTCATTCTCCATCCAGCTTTGTTCCTTTGCTGGTGAGGAGTTGTGATCTCGTGGTAGGGGAGAGGCATTCTCATTTTTGATGATTTCATTCTTCTTGCGCTGGTTTCTTCCCATCTCCTTGGATTTATATAGTTTTGATCTCAGGTAGCTGCTTGGAGAGGTGGCCTTTCCTTTGTCTGCCTGCAGAGGTGCTGCTGGCCTGCTACAGATTCAGTGGAGCTGCTGTGTCTTTTATTTATTCAGGAAAATTAGGCCGGTTTCTGCAATGGCTGCTGCCCTTACCCCCACTGAGCTCTATCATTCCTGATCACTTTTTTTTTTTTTTAAGAAAGAAAGATAAATGGGGAAGAGAGAACAGGAGTCTTGCTCTATTGCCCAGGCTGGAATGCAATCTAAAAGTTGGTATTAAAAACCTCTTTTATGCCGATAATTGTGCTTAACAGCAGAGACAGGAGGGAAAAAGGAAAGAAAATAACAAACAAACAGCCAACCAATATTTCATTTAAATCTCTGAAATGCTGTGCAAATGCTGAAGAGTGATTTGCTTCCATTTATGTGGTCACTTTCAAAATAGGTGTAATGTGATACTAAAAAAAATGTATGTTCTGTGGACCTGGGGTGAATAATTCTATAAATATTCACTGAGTTTACTTGTTCCAGGTCTGAGTTCAAATCATAAATGTCCCAATTAATTTTCTATCTCATCGATCTGTAGAATATTAACAATGTGGTGTCAAAGTCACCCACTATTATTGTGCAGTCGTCCAAGTCTCTTTATAAGTCATTGAAAACTTGCCTTCTGTATCTGGGTGCTTCTATTGGGTGCATATATATTTATAATCATTGACTCCTATTGTTGCATTGATCCTTTTATCATCTGATCACTCTCTAACTGATGTTCTGGGTGCAAAACTCTGGAGTGAGAGTTTTTTAGCCTCTGGGCTTTGCTCAGGGGGCCTGTCCTGCTGTATGGGCTATTTCCCTGTTTTCAGTTCCCCTTCTTTCTGGGGGGCAGGTGGCTCCACCCAGCCAGCTTTCTGGCTTTCAAGTCAGCCGGTGCTTCCACCTAGATCTATGCTGACAGCCCCAGCACTGGCTGAAGTTGCTGTTCTGCCCTGTTCAGGCAGCTCGCTGAGGCTTTTCAGCCTGGCAAAGATCTCCTGTTCTGTGGGTTGTAGAGGGCTTGGGAGGAGCACTGTATCCAAACCGAAGTCCCAGAGGGGGAGATCCCCTGGCCCTCTGGTTGGTTGCACACACCTCCTGAATAAGAGCTGCCTCTTATTCAGCCATCTTGGGATCCCTCGGTTGTGTACTTTTTTATGGCTGTGTAATATTCCATGGTGTATTTGTATCACATTTTTTAAATCCCACCTACCATTGATAGGTATTTAGGTTAATTCCATATCTTTGTTACTGTGAATAGTGTTGCAGTGAACATTCATGTGTATGTGTCTTTGTGGTAAAACAATTTATATTCCTTTGTGTATACACCCAGTAATGGGATTGCTGAGTTGAATGGTAGTTCTGATTTTAGCTCTTTGAGGAATCACCACACTGCTTTCAACAATGGTTGAACTAATTTACACTCCCACCAACAGTGTATAAGTGTTCCCTTTTCTCCACAACCTTGCCGGCATCTGTTATTTTGTACTTTTAATAGTAGCCATTCTAACTGGTGTGAGATAGTGTCTTATTATGGTTCTGATTTGCGTTTATCTAGTAACCAGTGATATGGAGCATGTTTTTGCATGCTTCTTGGCCACACATATGTCTTCTTCTGAAAAGTGTCTGTGTCCTTTGCCCACTTTTGAATGTTTTTTTCTTGTAAATTTGTTTAAGTTCCTTATAGATGCTGAACATTAGACCTTTGTCAGCCACACAGTTTGCAAATATTTCCTCCCATTATGTAGGCTGTCTGTTTACTCTATTAATAGTTTCCATTACTGTGCAGAAGCTCTTAAATTTAATTAGATCCCATTTGTCAATTTTTGCTCTTGTTGCAGTTGCTTTTGGTGCATTCATCATGAAATCTACCAGTTTCTATGTCCAGAATGGTATTGCCTAGGGAGTCTTCTAGGATTTTTAGTTTTTAGTCTTACATTTAAGTCTTTAATCAATCTTGAGTTTATTCTTGTATATGGTGTAAGGAAGGGGCCCAATTTCCATCTTCTGCATATGGCTAGCTAGTTATCCCAGCACCATTTATTGAATAGAGAGCCCTTAGCCGTTGCTTCTTTTTGTCAGCTTTGTCAAAGATCAAATGGTTATAGCTGTGTGGCCTTATTTCTGGCTCTCTATTCTGTTCCATTGGTCTATGTGTCTGTTTTTGCACCAGTGTCATGCATTTTGGTTACTGCGGTCCTGTAGTATAGTTTGAAGTTGGGTACTGTGACGTCTCTAGCTTTGTTCTTTTTCCTAGGATTGCCTGGGCTATTGGTGGGCTCTTTTCTGATTACATATGAATTTTAAAATGGTTTCTATGAAGAATGTCATTGGTCATTTAATAGGAATAGCATTGAACCATAATTTGCTCTGGGCAGTATGACCATTTTAACAGTATTGACATTTTCTATCCATGAACATGGAATATTTTTTCATTTGTTTGTGTCATCTCTGATTTCTTCGAGCAGTGTTTTGTAATTCTCATTGTAGAGATTTTCACCTCCTTGTTTAGCTGTATTCCTAGGTATTCTTTTTATGTTCTGCCCATTTTTTTTTTATTGCATTGTAGGCCTTTTCCTTATTGATCTATAAGGAAAAGGTTTTATATATTACAAGGAATCAACCTTTATGATATTAAATACAAATGTTTCCTTTGCCATTGGTCTTTTGATTGGTGTTTTGTTTTGTTTTAGATTGTGTCTGCTGCACAAATGTAGTGAAATATGAGACATTTTTCTTCTATTTTTGCTGGGTTTTATGTTTTATTTTGGAAAACAAATGACACTAGCAAACAAACGATACTAGCTAATTATGATATTAGCAAACCTTTCCCGTTTTTTTTTCTAGTACAGTCATGCATTGCTTAGTAACGGGGATATGTTCTGAGAAATGTATTATTAAGCAATTTCCTCATTGTGTGAACATCATAGAGTGTACTTACACAAACCTAGCTGGTATAGCCCACTATATAGCTAGCTTTTATTGTATTGTATAGCCTTTTGCTCCTAGGCTACACTTATATACAGCATCTATATAAGTGTAGCCTATATAATACTATAAGCAATTGTAACACCATGGTATGTGTGGACCTAAACATATTGAAATATAGAAAAGGTACAGTAAAAATATGGCATAAAAGATAAAACATGGTACATCCATATAAGTCACTTACCATGAATGGAGCTCACAGGACTGGAAGTTGTTCCAGATGAGTGAGTGACTGAGTGGTGAGTGAATGGGAAGGCCTAGGACATTACCGTTCACTACTGTAGACTTTATAAACACAGTACATTTACGCTACAATAAATATATTTTAAAATATTTTTTCTTTCTTCAATAATAAATTGACAGCTTACTGTAACATTTTTATGTTTTAAACTTTTAATTTTTTAAAACTTTTTGACTCATAAATACTTAAAACACAAACACATTGCACAGTTATACACAAATATTTTTTCTTTATATGCTTTTATATAAGCTTTTTTCTATTTTTTTAAACTTTTTATTAAAAATAAAGACACACACACACACATTGGCCTAGGCCCACAGGAGGTCAGGATCATCAATATCATTGCCTTCCACCTCTGCACATTCTCCCACTTGAAGGTCTTCAGGGGAAGTAACACTCACGAAGCTATTATGTCCTATGATGACAATGCCTTTGTCCTGAAGGACCTGCCTGAGGCTGTTTTACAATTTTTTTAGTAAGTAGGAGGAGACTAAAATAACACTAAAAGTGTAGTACAGTACAGCAAGTACAGGAGTCAGTAATGTAGTCATTTATTATCATTATGAAGGACTATCCGCTATATGAAATAATGTGCGCTGGACTTCTATAGAACTGGCAGCACAGGAGGTTTAAGTGAGTAATGTGCTGTGCTATGTTATGATAATGACGATATCACTAGAAAATAGGAGTTTTTGAGGTCCATGATAAGCTTATGGAACCACCATCATATGTACACTCTGTGGTTGGCTGAAACACCATTATGCAGTGCATGATTGTACTTTTATGATTTTTAAAATATATTTAATAATTTAATACATTTTGAATTCATTTTTATATATGGTATGAAATAGGATTACAATTTCTTATTATTTTCTATTCATCTTCTAAACTTTCTACTCTGTGCCATTGAATCGTCCATCTACTCTTGTACCAATAGCATACTGTTTTACTTACTGTAATTCTATAATATTTTTGAATATTTGATAGGACTGGAAACTCCTTATTTTTCTACCTCAGAATTTTCTAGGCTATTCTTAGTTGTTTACACTTTCTAGTTTTCATCCCTCAACTGTGTGCAACCATTAACCTTTCTATCATTATAAATTTGCCTTTCCTTGACATTTTATGTAATGGAGCCATAAAGTATGTGGTCTTTTACATCAGGCTCCTTACACTTAGTGTGATATTTTTGAGGTTCGTCTGTGTTGCAGCATGTATCAGTAGCTTATTTCTTTTTCTTGTTGGATAGTACTTCATTATGTAGCTATACTACATTTTGTTTGTCCATTTATCAGTTAATAGATACTTAGACGGTATTTAGATGGCTTCCATTTTTGTTGTTATGAGTAATGCCACTATGAGCATTCACATACAAGTCTGTGTGGTTATATATTTTCATCTCTCTTGGGCGGATAATGAGGAGTGGAATTGCAGCATCTTAAAATAAGTGTAATTCAATAAGTGTAATTTATTTTTCTTTCTTTTTTTCTTTTTTTAGACAGCGTCTTCCTCTTTTGCCCAGGTGCTGGAATGCAGTGGCATAATCACAGCTCACTGCCACCTCAATCACAGCTCCCTGCAGCCTCAAACTCCCCAGCCTTCTGTGATCCTCCCACCTCAGCCTCCCGAGTAGCTGGGATTACAGGCACCCCCCACATCATGCCCAGCTAATTGTTGTATGTTTTTGTAGAGACGGGGTCTTGTCACATTGCCCAGGTTGGTCTCAAATTCCTGGGCTCAAGTGATCTGATCACCTCAGCCTCCCAAAGTGCTGGAAATACAAGCATGAGCCACCATGCCTGACTAGTTAACTGTAAATTTCTTTCCTTCTTTTTTTTTTTTTTTTTTGAGACGGAGTCTCACTCTGTTGCCAGGCTGGAGTGCAGTGGTGTGATCTTGGCTCACTACAACCTCTGCCTCCCAGGTTCAAGCAATTCTGCCTCAGCCTCCTGAGCAGCTGGGACTACAGGCGTCCTCCAACACACCCGGCTAATTGTGTGTGTGTGTGTGTGTGTGTGTGTGTGTGTTTTAAGTAAAGATGGAGTTTCACCATGTGTTGGCCAGGATGATCTCAATCTCTTGACCTTGTGATCCACCTGCCTCAGCTTCCCAAAGTGCTGGGATTACAAGTGTGAGCCACTGTGCTCAACCCAAGTGTAATTTCTTAAGAAATTACCAAACTATTTCCTGAAGTGACTGTACCATTTTACATTTTCACCAGTAATTTATACAGGTTTCAGTTTCTCCACATCGTGAGCAACATTATTCTTTCATTTATTGTAATAATTACAGTGGTGTATCATTGTGGATTTCATTTGGCATACATACATTAAAATGATGAAAATTATCGAGCATATTATTCTATTAAGTGCTCATTAGCCATTGATATATATTCTTTGGTGAGATGTCTGTGCAATTCTTTTGCACATAATTTGGTTAGATTGTTTTCTTCTTGGTTAGAACTATAATAGCTCTTTATATGTTCTGGATACAAGTCTTTTATCTGATATATAATTTGCAAATATTTTCTGTCAGTTTGTGGCTTTTTATTTAACAGAGTGTTTTGAAGAGCAGAATGAAGTCTAGTTAGGTGTCTAATTTATCATGTTTTACTTTTATCTCTTTTGATTTTAGTGTCATAACTAATAAATTTTTGCCTACCCAGTGGTTCTCAACCAGGAGCAATTTTGCCTCCCAGGGTACATTTGGCAATGTCTGGAGACATACTTGCCTGTCACAACAGAGAAAGAGTTAGCACTGGAGTCAAGTAGTAGACGCCAAGAATACTGCTGCTAAACCACCTGCATCGAGCAAAACAGCCCCACGACAGACCCGGAAGGCCAGGAGTGCTGAGAGTTAGAAACCTTAACCAACGCAAGGCCAGGAAGATTTTCTCCTTGTTTTTGTCTACATGTTTGATAATTTTAGCTCTTATATTTAGGTCTATGATCTTCTTTGAGCTAATTTTTGTGAGGTAGAAGTTCAAATGCAATATTTTGCATGTAGATATGAAGGTTATCGCACCACCATTTGTTGAAAAGACCAGCGGGTATCTGGCCCCTCTGAATTATCCGTCTCCTTTATTTAAAAAATCCTATTGACCATAAATGTTAGTTAGATTCAAGTCTTCTTTTGATTGGTGTTTTCATGGTACATCTTTTTCGATAATTTTAACTTATTGTATTTGAATTGAGGTTTTTTTGTAGGCAGCATACACTTGGGTTATATTTTTTGTCCATTCTGACATTTGATATGTTTAGATCATTTACATTTAGCCCAGTTTATGGATATGTTTGCATTTAAGCTTACCATTTTATTATTTGTTTCTTCTCTCTGTTTTTTCTTCCTGTTCTCCCTTTGCTGCTTCTCTTGGACGATTTGAACATGTTTTAGTATTCCGTTTTAATTTATCTATTGCATTGTTTACTATGTCTTCTTCTGCAGTTCTTTTAGTGGTTAATCTAGGGATTACAATATATATACTAACCTCTCAGAGTCCATGTAGCATCAGTAGTTTACCACTCAAGCTGGAATGTCGGACTATTACCACCATATAGGTTCCTTTACCCTTCTCCCTGTATAGTTGAGTTGTTTTATGTATTTAATTTATGTACTCTGAAAAAACCTTCAATGTTACTTTTGCTTTCAACCTTAAAACTTTTTTTTTTTTTGAGACAGAGTATCAGTCTGTTTCCCAGGCTGGAGTGCAGTGGCAAGATCTCAGCTCATTGCAACTTCCACCTCCCAGGTTCAAGTGATTCTCCTCCTTCAGCCTCCGAAGTAGCTGGGTTTACAGGCATGTGTCATGATGCCCAGCTAATTTTTGTATTTTTAGTAGAGACAGGGTTTTGCCATGTTGGCCAGGCTGGTCTTGAACTGCTGACCTCAGGTGATACTCCTGCCTCAGCCTCCCAAAGTGCTGGGATTACAGACGTGAGCCACTGTGTCCCCCTTAAAACATATTTTAAAGAACTTAAGAGAGTAGCCTACTATTTATGCTGAGAGTTTTACTGTTTTTATTGTTCATTCATTCTTAATGTTTCCAGTTTCCTTCTGATATCATTGCCCTTCTCTCTGAAGAACTTCCTTTACCAACTCTTTTAGAACACTTTTTCTGGCAATGCATTCTCTTAGTTTTATTTATTCTGACAGTGTGTATTTGACTTTCATTCTTCAGTTATAATTTCTGCTGGATATAGAATTCTAATGTGGCAGGGTTTTTTTTTCTGTTAGCATTTAAAAGACGTGCTGCTTTCTTCTGCCCTCTATGGTTTCTGATGAGAAATTGTCTATCACTTGACTTGTAGTTCCCCTATAAATGGTTTTCTCTGGATGCTTTTGAGATTTTTAAAAAATTTTCTTTAATTTTTAGCCATTTAGTTATGATAGGTCTTGGAGTTAATTTCTTTGGGTTTGGGTTTGTTTTCTTTTAGGTACCCTCAGATTCTTGAATCTATGTGTTCAAAACATTTTGGCAAATGAGGAATGCTTTCGTCCATTATTTCTTCAAATATTTTTTGCATCATCACCTTTCTCCTTTGGTATTCTAATATAAATGTCAAAGCTTTTTACATTGCCCACAAATCCTTGGGCTGTATTTATTTTTTAAATGTTTTTTTGAAATAAGTTTAATCAGTCTCTTACGTTGTTAAGCATGGATAATTTCTATTGATCTACCTTCAAGTTTACTGACTTTCCTCTCATTTACATTCTGCCCACCTGTTAAGTTTTTACTTTATATTTTGTATGTAATTTTTAGTTCTAAAATTTCCCATTTGGTTCTTCTATTTCAGTTTCTCACATGGACATTTCTCTTTCTGAAGAGGCTCTCGATATTTTGTCTATTTACCTGCCCTTTGTCGTAAAAAGTCAAGAGCAAATTGAATACAATAAAAATCTGGTTACTTGAGATAGTTTGTTGCCCTTAGGATTCCAGATAAATGACAGCCTACTGTGTTTATATTAGAATGGTTCCTTAACTAACTGTTCTCATCTTACACTTGGAAAAAGAGCTAAGATAGGATCTGATACCTGCAGTGAATTTTGGTTCTGCTGATTACTAGCAGTGTATCTCTGACGAGTCTCTTTACTTCTCTGGGAAACGTTTCCTGAGGATTGAATTGATCTCTGAGGTGTCCTTTCGCTCCAACATTTTAGGATTCTGTGGTCTAAGGGGCAATGGGAAGCAGCATCCACGTTTGTCCACTGGATATTTTCTGCCGTTTTTGCTCTTAGGACAATGACGGAGACTTATGATATGAGGGTGAACTTAGAACCTTAGAATTCTTAGAGAGCCGGATCTTGGGCAGGTGGGTGTTAACATCCCTTCTTCAAACTAAAAATGTTGTCACTAACCTTCTTCCGGTAAACAGGCCAGCAGACTTTAAAGTCTGTGTTGCAGTTTCCCAAGGTCTGCCTGGCCCCTCTGCTCTAGACTTGGCAGGCTCCATCTGGCCTGCCGTGGGATGCTGTGCCTCTCTACTAGTATTTCTTTCCTTTCACAGCTACTTCAGCTCTTGGCTGCTGCTGTGGACAAAGGATGCAGCGTGGGTGAGGTTCTGAGCTGAATGAGGCACTGGGAAACATCCTGCCACTGCAGTTGCTGGACTGGCTGATGGTGAACCTGTGATCAGCAGCCCCACTGCTTTCCCTCTTCCAGCAGCGGGCCCGGCCCTTATCCCCATCCTTCTTTCTCACTTCCACAGCTCCCCTTCTACATCCTTACAGAGCCCTAACACTATCTTCCTATCACTCTCATCAAAGACATGTCATCTTATGCTGGTCACTGGATTTTGCAGATTTTCCTGTCCATGAGAGCAAGGACGTAAACTTAAAAAATCACAGCTAAATGGCTCCACGTGTTTTGCTTTCTTGGGATCCAATGGAACAATCACGTAAAGAAATCCCAGGAGGGAAAAAATAACTAGATGAATGCCAGAGGTACAACAGAGCTGAACTGAGAGGCCCTGCTGAAGGTCACTCAGCCTGTTCCCCTCTCTCTGTGTCACAATTTGCAGCTTCCTCATTCTCCTAAAATAAGCCACAGTGTATCAATAATTCATTTTAGCCTTTTATAGCCATGAAAATCAGAAGATACTAATATTCAATCAAGATCATCCTGATTACAATATTGAGGATTTGGTTTCCCTTTCTCTGTAGAGCTGCAGAACAATGTCCGCCTCTGACTTCGTCCATGGTTGAAATTCGTGTCAAGAATGTTCCCAAGGGTCTGAGTTCTGTTGCTGGTTTTGTGGCTTTCTGGCTATAGAACCTGGGATAAGATACCTGTTCTAATACTGCTCTGACTTAATATCCTCATCACCCCACTTAAGAAATACTGTTCTTATCCTGAATTTTCTGTGGAATTTTATATTCCTGATCCTTCTTTCCTTTTAGAAACTGTTCCATTGGCTTCTAATTTTCTTCCTGTATCTCTGGATCTCTTGGGGGACCTCCTCAACTCTGTCAACTCCTTTTATATTTATCTTTCCTAGGACTTTCTTTCAACCCCCTGCTGTTCTAACTCAAGATCTTCCCTGGGGTATTGCATCAAAATCCATTGCTTTAATGACTTGGTGTCAACATTCATAAAATATTATGCAACAAGTAAAATGAAAAGTGTATCGAGGGGAGGTTATTCCAAATGGCAAGTAAAAAAGAAAACTAAAACTATTTTTTTTTTTTTTTGAGACGGAGTTTCGCTCTTGTTACCCAGGCTGGAGTGCAATGGCGCCATCTCAGCTCACCACAACCTTCGCCTCCTGGGTTCAGGCAATTCTCCTGCCTCAGCCTCCTGAGTAGCTGGGATTACAGGCACGCGCTACCGTGCCCAGCTAATTTTTTGTATTTTTAGTAGCGACGGGGTTTCACCATGTTGACCAGGATGGTCTCGATCTCTTGACCTCATGATCCACTGGCCTCAGCCTCCCAAAGTGCTGGGATTATAGGCTTGAGCCACCGCGCCCGGCCTAAAACTATTTTTATGTATTCTATATTCTATATTGTTTCTTATGTTATCATCTTAAGCTTCATGTAAAAGTCTATCTGCCCTATTAAAATCACATGAAGGTTATGTATTTGTGTCGATAAGGATTAGAAAGGGAAGTGAGAAGGCATACTTAGATTTGCGGTCTGGTGGATAAATGAATACGTCCTGCTTGTTCACTCAGCTTCCCCTCCTTTGGGAAACCTTCCATCCCTTGCTCTAGTCTAGAGAAGCATCAGTCACGGGGCCTTCACCTTCACTGTGGGCTTGGGGCCCAAACTGCATCCCAGTCTCCCAGGCACAGTTTCTGTGTCACAATCATTTTGAAGACTTCCTGTCAGCAAGGAAGCCTGCATCTTTTGACTGGATGTTGGTGGTTAATTTCCGGGCAGAGCCTGCTGTCAGGTTGAAGTCAACCATAGAGAGAAGCAAGGCTAATAGATGAAGAGGGATTCTGAGCCCTACAACCTCATTTGAATTCCTGGATCCTGCTGTGCCTGAAACTACATCTACCTTTTCTGATTCCCCAATTATATAGGTCAATAAATGTCTTCTGTTGTTTAAGCTACTTTTGAATTCAACTTCTATCATTTTCAAACAAAAATCCTGACATAGGTTGGCAGTCACGGGCAAGAACAACACAAAAAAATGTCTGTTTAGAGTTCCATTAATGATGCTATAACACCGATAGTTAAAAGCTGTTCCCACCCCCAACACACAAACACATATGGAATGAATTTAAGTGTGAGGATATCCTCCCCCATCCTCGTAAGAGAAATCGTGCCAATTAGCCATATTAATAGATTTTTTTAAAAATAAACTTTTCCATATCAAAAAGCAACAGTCTGAAGTCTTGGACAATGTAAGTGCTGTCTTAATATTCACTGGTGGAAAGGAGCAGGACACACCCTCAGCAAAGGTCATACAATGGGGGGTAAAATGTTTGTGTTCTTTGGGGAGGAATTTTTGCTCTGTCCTGTGGAGGTCATGGACACTTCTGCCCCAACAGCTGCCTCTGACTTTGGGGAGCTTCTACCAGTTGAGGCAGCTGAATAGTGTCAGCTGTGTGCTGGAGGAGTCCTGCTGATCACCTGAATGCTGAATATGCTTCATGGGGCCGTCTTTTGTTTTGTCTATAGTCTCTTTGGTGATCTCATCTGCTGAAGGAGAGAGAAGGCAGAAAGAACAAGCATTCAAATGGGAATTACATGCTAACTGTCCTTTAGGGTGTGAATCACTTAGTGGAAACCATGACTGTGATGATATAAAAACAGTTCGTTTGTAAAGCACATTCCATGTGCCAGGCATTATTCTAAGCACTTTATGTGTACTAATTCATCTGATCATTTCGGCGACTCTGGAGAAGAGGCATTATTCTCATTCTCATAAATGGAGCTACTGAGCTACAGAGAGGTTAAGTCCATACCTGATAAGCGGTGGAGCCAGAATTTAATCCCAGGCAACCTGACTCTTGTGACCATGTACCTAACCACTAGGCTATATTGCATATAAAAATTTGCATAATACCATAAAATCTGGCACTGACAAATTCTAAAGGTACTTATAGGGCATAAAGGGGTGGACACAGTCAAGGAAAAGGGGAGGAGGAGAAAGGAAATTGATTATAGGAGAATAATGGAAAATCCTAATAAGGAGCAAAAAAGGAAAATCCCAAAGGTAAGAAATGGCAGGCTTCCTGGACTGTGGGATTGGACTGGCTATTTGACAGGCTGTACCTTTTTTGCTCAAGCGATGACGGCCTTGAACCTTATTCTTCCTTGTCTCAGAGGGGAAAATGAAACTGGATTTCCTCAGGGCCTGGGGCCTGGGCTGTGGCTTGAGGTTCCTAGACTGATAAATCCAAGCATGCTTAAGGGCCTGGTCCGGGGTCATGTGAAGAGAAGGTTCCCATCTGCACCCCAACAAGCCCAGCATGGGTTATTGTTTTACTTCCTTTTAGTATATTAAAACATTTTAAAAGCCAAATAAATATTTTTATTTAAGCTATGTTGATATCTTAAAGATAGCATCATAGAACAGAGATTATGGCATATAACTTAAAAGTACCTGGAAACTGCTATTGAAAACAATCTTTTTAGAAGATGTGTATAACAAGCCAGGGAATATATATTATGCTCCAAGTCTTCCAGAATGCGTAGAAATTCCCGTATAAGAAATATTATTTTACAAAAGCTTAATCGATGGGATTTAGTGTTTGGTAAGGTAAGCATATTAAAAACAAAGAGATGCTTAATTTAAATTTCCAGACTACAGAATCGGGGCTTCCAAATATATTGCAAGAAGAGTTATAGAATTCTATAATATCAAGATTTGCAAGGGGACTTGGATATATCTAATCAAACTTCTAATTCAGTAGCAGAAGACATTGACCAAACTCCCGTCATGGAATCACCCTACAATTCTTGAATAATTTCAGTGACAAGGCACTAACTCTCAGAACCATCTATTCCAATTTTTAAAAAGTCTGATTCTTTGAAAGTTCTTGATTTTTACTGTACCAAAACTGGTTTGCTTCCCAGTAACTTGTACTCAGGTCTTGATTCAACCCATTACCATCATACAAAATAACTAATTCTTCTTTTATGTTTCAGCCCTTCAACGATCTGAAAATATTTACATTGCTACTAACTAATGATTATATGATATGGTTTTCACCATCTGCCCACCTTCTGAGATAAGGATATTTTAGAAGTTGTCTAACTAATGTCCACCATGGTGGGAATAGCTTCTATAACTGCAGGGAGACAGTATTAACATTCTAGGCTAATCAAGATCCTGAACTCTCATTTCTGTGTAAATGGACTGCTGTTAAACAAATCTCTCCTTTCCTGGACTTTTGGAGTTGGCCTAGAAAGTCTAACACGAGGCTTCACATTTATGCCTAGAACTTGGCTCAACACTTTTAGTCTCTCATTCCAAAGATTTGCTGACTAGCAATTAGGTAACAATCCCCATCAGCTTGACTGCCTCTTGCAAGTTATGAGTAATTAGTCCTTTGCACTAAAGAAGAAAGTAATGTGGATGGGCACGGTGGTTCACGCCTGTAATCCCAGCACTTTGGGATACCAAGGTGGGCGCATTATGAAGTCAGGAGATTGAGACCACCCTGGCTAACATGGTGAAACCCCATCTCTACTAAAAATACAAAAAAAAAATTAGCCAGTCTTGGTGGCACATGCCTGTAGTCCCAGCAACTCCGGAGGCTGAGACAAGAGAATCGCATGAACTCGGGAGGTAGAGGTTGCAGTGAGCCAAGATCACACCACTGTACTCCAGTCTGGGCGATGGAGCAAGACTACGTCTCAAAAAAAGAAAGAAAGAAATGAAAATAATGACTTCCTTGGTGCTGAGCTGTGTTCTGGATGGTTGGGGTTTCTGGATAACCCATCTCTCTCAGCAATTGGTTTCTGTCTGTTAAGATAGAGGTAAAGATGGGGTATGGAATCCTTCTCTACCTGGATTATTCTGATAAGTGAATAGCATGACTCTCTGAGTTGGGAATACTTTCAACACTACCTCATGGTTCACCCTCTGAGCTAGTACCAAAATTCCAGAGTGCACAGATGCCAGAAGAGTATTTTGCTAACACCTCTCCATCCAACTGGAAGAAAAAGAGAATATAATGATATGGTCTTCTAAAAATACTAAATTATAGGACTGATGGAACTGGAAGGGAGCTTAGGAATACCCCATTTTATAGGACAGGACACTGAGGCCCAGAAAAAAGTGATGACTTGCCAAGTGTCACATGGATAATGTACTTGCTGCTTAGTGGAGACAGATTTACCTCTTTCATAGCTGTAAAATAATAACAATAGCTAACACTTTCTGAACACCTTTTCAGCTAGGCACTGTGCTCAGTACTGTGACTTAAGTACAGATCTAATTTCTAAGACTCAACATATGCATATAGGTTGTAAAAAATTTTCGCATAATAAATAGTTTACAGCTCCCCCTTCCCCTAATTCCCTACTATAAGAGGATTTGGGTACTAAATCCTAGGGGGTTAGGGATAGGCCCTGAAACCAGTTTAAACTGGATGTGTATGCAAATCATTACGACAAGCACTCAGGAGGCTGGCTTCGGCTCAGAGCAGGATATTTAAGACTGGCCTATAGTCTCACTGCCAAGCAGTTTAAGGCCAGGAAGATGCCAAACTCTACTGTACGCTGTGTAATCAAGGGCAAGTCACTTAATCTCTTTGAACCACAACCTCTATACCTGCAAAACAGAGCAAATCATCTGCCCTGACAACACACACTAGGGGGAGAGAGAGGTCTGATGAGACGACAGATGTGGAAGCAATTTGTAGACTTCAAAGGTCTATTGTTAGCATTTCTTGTTACTTTTATAACCATCTCCCAGCCTTAGACTTTTACCAGCAAACCTGCGTGAAAATACAGTGTTTAAGAGGAAACCCACAGGCAGAGATATTCCAACAAACTCACACCAAACACCTTCTGAGAAAGTCCAGGAAGCTGATGTCATAGGTTTTCAGCACCATCATGAGGTCCTTGGAGTCTGAGTATCTTTTCTTTTCTTTTTTTTTTTTTTTTGAGACGAAGTTTTGCTCTTGTTACCCAGGCTGGAGTGCAATGGCACGATCACGGCTCACCGAAACCTCCGCCTCCTGGGTTCAGGCAATTCTCCTGCCTCAGCCTCCTGAGTAGCTGGGACTACAGGCACGTGCCACCATGCCCAGCTAATTTTTTGTATTTTTAGTAGAGACGGGGTTTCACCATGTTGACCAGGATAGTCTCGATCTCTTGACCTCGTGATCCACCCGCCTCGACCTCCCAAAGTGCTGGGATTACAGGTTTGAGTTGCCACGCCCGGCCTCTGGGTATCTTTTCTTCCCCCTGTTGTTAGTTATACTTTTAGGGAGACCTTTGGAATCTGTAGCGATACAACATTCTGTATTTAGTTCCAGGTGTAAATATTTAGTGGTCACATCACGCTGCTGCTTAGAGTGGCCTCTGTGGCTGTTTTGCTCTTAGTCTTACACACTCGCCTCATGCCACTCCGCATTAAACATACACACAAGCATACCCACAGTCTCAGTTTGAAATAACCATGTGTAGATTATCTAAGGAATACAATTAATTTTAAAAATTTGTTTTTTCCTACTATTCAGTATGTTCTGAGCTTCCTTCCACTACCTCCTCCCTCTCCAAATCAAACAGTTCAAATGGTTTAGCACTAGCCAAGGTAAAATAACACTAACAATGACAATAACAGCAGTAAAGTAATCTCAAGGGGCAACGTCCTGTGAAATTGAACAAATATCCATTTCCTTTTGAATCGTGGCCTTAGCCCTCCCACTTTATCCTACGTTGCCCATTTCATGAATGACCAAAGAAGAATCAAGCGCCCACAGTCTTATAAATAACAAAGCCCCTAAAGTCATGATCATGTAATCGTTTTCCTGTGTAAGTTTTTCTCACTCTAGCCCTCATCCATCATTCCCTCCATCCCCTTCTTACAGCCTGGGTCACCTAAGTATAATATCTTACCAGGCTTAAGACAACACCATTTTGCTGCTAATTAGGGGTTCTAACCAGGAGGTGCCAGGGGCTGAGGAGCTGTTGGGAGCCCAAACCTGGGAAAGGGGGAGTCAAGAAGTGAAGAAGGCAACAGTGTTTCCCAGACCCATCTTGTCACAAGGAGCGGTTATTAAAAATATTAAATCCTGGGTCCCATCTCATTCTTCCCATAGCATACCTTATAGAAGAGAATCATAGGAATTAGCTTTTTTAGCAATCTCCCCAAATGATTCCTACATTTGGACAAAGTTTGGAAAACACTGATGAGGAGGCATTTTTCTCAGCAACATTCCTTTTTTTGCAGGAAGTGAAGATATGGACTGTTGTGAACTGAACGCGAGCCCGGGAATCTCGTCTAGCAAGAGGGTCCCAAATCTGGAAGAGAGTGCGCGCCGGAAAAAAAGGAGATAGAAAAGGCGAGGTCTGGAGGGCTACATGCGCTATGCTCATGCAGCAATTTTATTTTTGCAATGTCTTTCATTATATACTTTTTTGAAGTTAAAGTTGTTTATACCAGATTAACGTACTTAAGTTACAGTAAGCAAGTTACACCCAGTAAGTAAGTTAAGTTAAGTGCAGTAACTAGTCTACGCCCTGTAAGTAGGTTACTTCAAGTAGGTTACGCCCAATGGGTCAAGGTAAGTAGATTACAGTCACGCCCTGTAAGCTATGGTAAATAAGTTACAGTTACGCCCTGTAAGCTATGGTAATTAAGTTACAGTTACACCCAGTAAGTTACGGTAAGTAAGTTACCAAGTGTAAATACTTAAGTTAATATTTTACAATGAAGGTAACAAGGGTCCAAAATGAACACAATCAAGCAATAAACCATAAGGAGCCAAAAGTAGACACAATGCCTTCCAAGTCCTCATATCCATAAAGTAATATCTGTTAATTATTTTGGATAACATATAGTTCCTCTCTCGGTTCCTACTTTCCCTCAGCTCGACTCCCCGAACCAGGGATCTGTGTCTGGGCTCAAGCTCACCGTATGGTGAGGCCCATTTCCCAGGGGCCTCACACGGGAGCGAACCCCATAGATTCCCTCAATGGACGTTGCTGCAAAAATCCCGTCGCCATCCTAAAGCCTAGTGCTGATGGTAGAAGTAAGCAGCTCTACGAAGTGGACATGCCTACGCCTTCAGTGCCTTCCCACGAAGGTGCTCTATGCTCCCTTCCTGCTAGTCCTCATCTAGATGCTATCTCATAGTTCAGTGTTACAGGCTCAAGATGTGTCTTCCCACAGTGACTCTGTTTAGTCCAAGAGCCTGAATTATTAAGTTGTGGGTAGAAAAAGTATATTTGGGATCCACAGACTAGTTCCCTTGCTCCATGTGTAAGTTATAATGGGGAGCCAGACAGAACCTCTCTGCCCACTACCAGATTGCTCGGTTAATGTGTGGGCACCATTCTGTGGCAACCAGGACACTGCCCTGCTCAGAAGCAATGTCTCCAAAGCTCCAGCCATGATTACAAGGCGATGTTTAAAAGAGTTAACAACTGGAATGAACGGCATGGGACCAACTAATCCGAATGAAGACAGCCATGGTACTGGAATAGGATCACAGAGCACCTCCGCTTGCTTGGCCTTCACCTTTGAGTTTTTTTGGATCATAGGGAGTCTAAGGAGTCCTGGGAGAGGGCCAGGGAACCTGCAGCTGTGGCAGGGCTCAGGGCTGTGGCTTTTTACCAAATGGTACAGAAATAGACAAATTATAACTCCCACATGGCTGAATCAGTTCATACTGACCAGCACGACTCAATCCCTTTTGTCCAGAGGATGTTTTGGACCTTCCTACTGATGAGGCAAGTTTTGAACAGAAGTTGTGTGATTTGCATACACATTCAGAGGCTGCTCACAGTTGAAAATCAGAGGTGGGAAGACCAGGAATGTCTGGGATTGCATAGTCAGGGAGTCCGTGAACCGACCTGACAAAGGCTGGTTAGAAATGTCACTCCAGGTGGCATGGAGTCCCTGCATGTGGAGTTCCCTTCTGCTCCTATCTAGCTTTGCTCCACTTTGCTGACCTTCAAGCTACTTTGGCTGTTTCTATCTGGGACTCTTAGCTCCCAGTGGTTCTTTAAAGGGATTTTAGGTTTGGGACTCGCTGCAACTTTTTGGTGCATGTGCCTTGAAAGCTCTGCCTCAGTTAGTACCTTGTTGACCCATCCTCCCATCTTGTATAGCACCACTTAAACAGAAAGGCAGAGGATCATAAAAATCCAGATTCTGGGAATCAGGAGGAGAGGGGCAGCCTGGGCTGTGGACAAAGTTTACTCCCTTCAATCAGACAAATGACATACATATAACTCCCAGCCACACACATCAAAGCAAAACTACTCTGATAGTCCTTGCTTAACCATTGCAATGAACCTGGCACAGTAAGGATCTGGAGGATAAGAAGAATTTTAGCAGGGGAGACAATAATGCAGCAATGGAATTTTCCACTATTCTTGAAATGAAGCTTCTGCTCTTTGATTTCCCTGCACAGTGCATAGTGTGACAGGACAAGTTACTTGGGAGAATGGGGAAAACTTGCAGGAGAGGATGCAGTTACAATATTTTGAGGCTGTAATATTTGCTGATAGCTCTTCTGAACAAGAATCTGGCCATTCTCTTTCTTCTGAACATTTTTACTGTCAAGACCCCATTCCCACTGTGGCTGCCCCATCCCATCTCCATCATGCTATATGGTTCCACTGCTCATTATCTTTTACTTCCGTGAAAGAAGCTCTTAATCACAGCCCACCCTTTGGCATGGCCAGGGGAAAAGAACGAAATGAGCTTTAAGGTATGGCAGGTGTCTTCGAGGCCTGCGACACTTCATTAGACACAATAAGGAAAAGAGAGTTAGACCTGAGGACTTACCAAGAACGTCTGTCTCCTGGAGGCCGTCTGAATGAAGCGGGCTGGCAGCAGGCCCAGCACCTTAATAAGGACAATTCAATTGATTCACTCTTTGTGTGATCAGAGATTCAAAGACTGAGGGGCAGGGCATACTTTGGCCAGGCTTTGCCTTCTACATATAAGGATTTAACGTATTAAGTAATAACATCGGGTCAGTAGCAGAGCAAACCCAGAGCCTGGGCCTTTTAACCCCTAATCCAGAGCTGAATTCATATCCTAAGAATCAGCACTGGCCATGTTATTCTAAACAGACATCAGCACCAACTAGACGTGGGCCACCACCTTGATAGCAGCCAGATGTCCTTGTCAGAGCACATAAACTGGTATACATGCTGCCATTTCTGAATTAAAGAGTGACATATCCCAGCATGGAGCACTGGAAAGGGAGGAGAAGAAAAGAAAATGAAAATCACCAGATGAGCGTCAGACAATTACAAGACAAAACACCTTCCTGAAAGCAAAAGTGTTCATCTTCTCCCATTGCAATTTAGAGATGCACACAGAGATAAGGAAATTACACTGTGGGTCACCTACCCTTGCTGCTCAGTTCCCAGCCATAATCCATGCACAATCCTGCTCTTCTGTTTCTCAGTCCCTTTGACACTGAGGTCAAGAGGAAGCTGAGTCAGTTCTGGGGTTGTAAGGAAGTTGAAACATAGGCCCCGTTCTCTTTGGCATTGGAAGCTGGAGTGGTCTGGGGATGCTTCATTCATTATCAACCTTAGAAGCCATCTACCTGGCTTCCCTCATTTTATAGTCCAGAGCCGGGAAATGACTAGTCAAAAAGACAGAGCCAGGGCTAGACCCCAGGTTTACTGACTCACAGGCCAGTGTTCATTCCACCATAGCTGTTTTTACCTAAATTATTTTAATATTTTATTATTAGTTTCAATCATGAAATGAAATTCTCTATGTTTAGTCATTCTCAAGGCTATATGTGTTTCTCTCTCTGTAACTTTGAGACAATCTGGAAAATAGAAATTTGGCAAAGATAGATAGATAGACACACACGTTGGTGTTTGCACACAAAAGATCTTTGTTCACTGGGAAAATCCTAAAATGTAACATTTTAAACTTTTAAGGTTATTTTTCTATTCTGTCTAATTTAGTTCCATAACAAGGTGAAAGCATAATAGATATAATTAATAATCATATCATGAGTTTTGGTAAAGCCTTGCTATTGGGAGATAGTTTTCCCAGAAAACTGTCATTTCCCACAATGAATGACTAATGCCTGAACAATACACATATTTTGAAGTCAAATAATTTCCAGTTCTTTAACATTTTAATCAGGTTGTCAGCTGACAGGATGGTGAACATAATTGTAGGTGACAGATCACCGTTTGATTTGTACATAGAACTCAACAGGAGGCACTAAATTAGATGACCTTAACTAGAACAGGCTTCCTCTGTGGGTTCACATCTACACCACCAAGCAATTGGAATCACAGTAATCCTGAACCTGGGCATTCTAGTAAGAAGCATCATTCACCTATGGGTATAAGCAAATCCAGCTCTATTCTTTTCTGAAGAGCTGTATGCTCAATAAAATTTCACATTTTATTTTTGATAATTATCAAAATTTGCACACCAGATATATTTTAACGGTAACTTACCAGAAAAAAATTTTTTACATATGAAGCTTATGGAATCAGGAAAATTTTTAAAGCTATAAAGATTGATAAAAGTTTCTAGGCCAGGTGCAGTGGCTCACACCTGTAATCCCAGCACTTTGGGAGGCCGAGGCGGATGGATCACAAGATCAAGAGATTGAGACCATCCTGGCCAACATGGTGAAACCCTATCTCTACTAAAAATACAAAAATTAGCTGGGTATGGTGGTGCATGCCTGTAATCCCAGTTACTCAAGAGGCTGAGGCAGGAGAATCCCTTGAAACCAGGAGGCAGAGGTTGCAGTGAGCCGAGATCATGCCACTGCACTCCAGCCTGGGCGACAGAGCGAGACTCTGTCTCAAAAAAAAAGTTTATAAACATAAGCATATATTAAATTAGAATAAAATTCCATAGAGGAAGTAGAGAAAAGAGTAAAAACAAAAAGCAAAAAAGAACAAAGTAAAATAAAGGTACAACTCTTAAGAACTTGTTCACATACTTTCAGACAGATTTTAATGGGCGTCATGTCACTCTGGTTTTGTATTCTTTTGGACATTTCCGAAAGGGTGGTGTAACACTTTTATTTTAAAATGTCACTATTTACAATATGATGGAAATGACATCCCCTGCAACTATTGAAATTTAAGATAAAAATTTTAAATGTCAACTTGACAATGTACAAGGGGGTACACAATTTCAAAACTACTTTTAGGGAACACCCAACCAAAGAAAAAAAAAAGTAGGCAGGCCACGGTCCTGGGCAAGTCTGATGCAGCCCAGTGTTTGAGATCAAAGCCCACAGTCTCCGTGCGAGCCGACCTCCAGCCAGCCCTCCCGGTACCTCCACGATGCAGGCCAGCTGCTCCACGTCATTCTCCCCAGAGAACAGGGGGAAGCCCGTGTACAACTCTGCCATGATGCAGCCCAGGCTCCACATGTCAATGGCCATGTCGTAGGGGTGGCCCAGGATCACCTCTGGGGATCGGTAGAACCGGCTTTGGATATACGCGTATACCGCGGAGGCAAAGCGAGAGCAACCTCGTGGGAAAAACTCACTCTTCAAAACACTCTCCTCCAGGACACCTTCTCGGTTAAACTGCGCCCCTGCTGGCAGGGAAAGGGAAGTCCAGCTGGCCAGCACTTCGAAGTCTCATTACACATAACAGCATCAAATCAGCACAGTAACCTAATTACAAAGGAGGTGTTACTGTCCCGAACTCCAACGTGAGTACTGTTGTAGGAAAGTGAATTTAAGTTAGCCAAGTTTATAACAAACAAAACGTAAGACAAATATAAGACTAAGTTTTCAAAACTGTCAGCTTGATTTGGGGTAGACAGCTTCTGACTCTCGTGGCTTGGCAATGGAAGAAGCGTATCAACTTGGAAAGGAAGCATGCGAAGTGTATATTCCATATAGTACGTGCACTTATTGTATAGAAAGGAAATCTCAACAGATGAAGATGAATGGACTGAAGTTGAAGAAATGGAACACGGTAGTTATTTCCACATAACTGGGATTGCTGGTTACCTGGGGAAGTGCAGGGATCCTGTAATCACCTTTTTGTTGTTTACATTGGTTATTGTCAGAAGATAATAATTCTGTGATTTAAAACAAAATAAAGATTTAATAAAAATAATTTTTATATTTTGCCTGCTTCCCAAATGGATCTGTGGTACTTTGCAAAGCACATATGCACAGAGTATTTTAGAACATGGATTTAATGGTATTTACATAATGTTTAGTATGTGCCAGTCATGATTCCAAGTGCTTTTACAGATAAGCCCTTTCAACTTTTACATAAATTCTATGAAACAAGTAGTATTATTGCCTCCAATTGAAATGTGAGAAAACTGAGGCATACAGAGGTTAAAATGTCAAGGTTACTGAGCTATCAATGACAGAGCTGGGATTCAGGATTAGGCAGTTCAGTTCTAGTATCAATACTAGATACTGCCTCACAGTTAACGATAAAAAGGAAGTCAGAAAATATGCAAAGGAGGAAATGACTGTTAGGAACCAAGGATAAAATAATTACAAACTCAGTTCTGAGCATCTTGGCAGCCAAGATCAATGACACTGATAAGTTATGGCCTTCAACATCTGAGAAGGGCAAACATTTAAGTTCTTTGTGGAAAGCATTAGTTTTTAGCTGGAATTTCTTTTAGGATTCATACATAAAAGATATGAATGAAATTATGTCCTCAAAAATTGATCTGCCAGAGAGAGGCCCAGATAGAGGACGCAGAGGCATGCTGCTGCCATGGCAGTGTGGTCCTGGCTGCCGTGGAGGCAGGTGCCAGGGTCTCCCTTGCCTCAATGTGAAGAACTTAGAAAGAGGAGGAGAGGAGAACTCCCCTGGCCATCTCTGTGACCCCAGCCGGCACATTTTACACAGGCAGGAGGGATATGGAGGGAGAGAAGGGAAGGGTGATGGAGATATTAATGGTGGGAGAGAGGAAAATGAATGAAAATAAAGATACTGATTCAAAAGAAATTGAAGAATATGAAGATGACCTTGAAAAGAACTCAGGGCCGGGTGCGTGGATCACACCTGTAATCCCAGCACTTTGGGAGGTTGAGGCGGGTGGATCACGAGGTCAAGAGATCGAGACCATCCTGGTCAACATGGTGAAACCCCGTCTCTGCTAAAAATACAAAAAATTGGCTGGGCATGGTGGCGCATGCCTGTAATCCCAGCTACTCGGGAGGCTGAGGCAGAAGAATTGCCTGAACCCAGGAGGTGGAGGTTGCGGTGAGCCGAGATCGCGCCATTGCACTCCAGCCTGGGTAACAAGAGCGAAACTCCGTCTCAAAAAATAAATAAATAAATAAAAATGAAAGAACCAGGAGTGGATAATTTGTGAAAATGAAAAAAGTGATGCCAGTATAATTGAGATGACTTGTTTGAAAGAAGAGACTATTAATCAAGACTTAAAAGAGAATGAAACGGTAATAGAACACACCAAACAGCTTTCTGATCCTGACAAATCATTGCAGGATGAGGTCTCGCCAAGAAGAAATGTCTTCATTTCTGTAGCAAGTATCCCATATCAGATTCAAATAGTGAAAGCTCTTTCCAGGAATTCAAACTAGAAAGCCAGAAAGACTTGGAGAAGGAGAGGATGAGGAAGTAAGGAGATCCATTATTAAGAAAATCGTATACGCTAACAAGCTTCTACAGAATCAAGAACCCGTGAATGATAAAAGCAAGTGAAAACTTAAGTTCAAGGACAAATTAGTTGATCTGAAAGTTCCTCCACTAAAAGACACTAATACTTATAAAAATTATTCTGAAAATGAAAAGAATATGTTTGGGAAACTGTCACAGTTATGTACTTCCAATGATTTTGGACAAGAAAATGTGCTCCTGTCACTTACTAATGGAAGCTGTGAAATAAACAAGGATAAGACAATACTGGTAGAGAGAGATGGAAAATTTGAACTTCTGAATTTACAAGACATTGAGAGTCAGGGGGTTTTGCATCCATTAATAATGCAAATAGTACAGAAAATGACCCTCAGCAGTTGTTACCAGATCTTCCAACTCCTATGTCAGTGGCATCAAGAAAGAAGATTCTGCAGCAAAGATTCATGCTGCCACACACTCATCAACAGGAGAGCCGCTGGCTTATGTTCCTCAGCCACCACTCATCTGCAAGACTTGCCCAATTTCTGCTGCAAACTCAGGTCGAAGTAAAGGGAATGGGAAATCTAATCGGGACACAGTCAGCACTATCTCACCAGTGACCTAAATATACGGACTTTCCCCTCTACAGAAAGAACTACAAAAACAACTAGAACAAAAGAGAGAAGAGCTGAAAAGAGAGTAAAAGCAACAGCAAATAGAAGAAGAGAAAGAAAAAAGAGAGAATGACATAGTATTTAAAGCATGGTTGCAAAAGAAAAGAGAGCAGGTCTTAGAAATGAGGAGAATTCAGTGAGCAGAGCAAATTGAAGACATGAACAGTGGAGTAAAAATTCTCTGAAAAATAAATTCATACAGATATGAAAGCTGAACTTATTTATGGAAGGGAATCTGGGTATCACACTAACAGCCTATGGAATAAGCAGAAAGTGGGCCAAGAACTACCCTTGCAAAAGATGCAACATGAAGATGACTTTCCAATTAGGTTCTAAGAGGCCTTGTGAAAATAAAATGATTCTATTTTGTTCAGACTTTGATGGAACAGAAAATAGGAAACAATCAATTCATTTTTTCAAGATGTAACTTTGGTATTCAAACAGGATAAAGATACACACACAAAACCCTACAGACTGGTCTCACTTAAGACTAGACATATAGAGATCTCACATAGATCTGTAGCAAATTAAAGACCACAAATTATTTAATTAAAAAAATTTTTAAAATTGAAACAAAATACAAAGAAAAATTTTAAAATCATCATATCCTTATTTTAAAAGATATATATGTAAAGTAAAAAGTTGAAAATTCAATCCCAGACTCTTCCAGGTTCATCTCTAGTGATAACCACTTTTAACAGTGGTACCTTTTATATCTTATTATAAAAGTGGTATCCTTTTATATCTTATTATACTTATATATTTACATATCAAAAGTTTTATTATTCAGTTTTTTTCACTTACTTCATCATGGACCTCTTTCTAAGCCATTACATTTAAATCTCTCTTTTCAAATAGCTGTGCGGTGTTACAGGGTTGATTTAGTAAACCATTTTTCATTTGTAGGTATTTAGGTTGGTTCCGACGTTGTGCTAGTTAACAGTGCTGTAGTGAAGACGTTCGTTCTGTGGGAACCTCGGTAATCTGTAGGAGAGGGTCTTCAGAAGGGAACTGATAATTTTTGAAGGTTTAAAGTGAAATGTTTGGTTACAGATGCAAAAGTAACCTCCCAAAAGATAATATGAATTTGTAGTTCCTCCAACAGTGTGTGAGAGTGAATGGCTAACACTGGGTGTAATTTACTGTCTTATTTTTTCTTCAAATTAATGATATCTATGCTTGTATATGAGCATGTGCAAGAAACAGTAAGAAATAGATATAGGTCTCTACCCCTAGTATTTGGCACAGAGCTCCTAAAACCTTTTTAATTTCTTGAGTGATAGGGGTTCCACATGTATCTCTTGCTCTAATAATTGACCTTTTATTCTGACTTCTGACATGGAACTCCTAATCCCTTGGAACTTCTTAGGTGATAGGACTCTCTTTGTTCTAGTGAGATGACTCTTGGTGAGCTCCTGGACAGGGGCTGGCTGCCAGAAAGACTAAGCCATGATTAGAAGCTCGGAACTTACAGTTCTAATTCCTTTCTTCTAGGAAGGGGGAAAGGGCTAGAGATTGAGTTAATAATCTCAATGACTATGTGATGAAGCCTTCATAAAAATCCCTGAGCTGCAGGGTACAGAGAACTTCCAGGGTATGGGAAATGTGGTATTGAAAATGTGGCATGCCCCCAAGCAGGCATGGAAGCTTCACATCCCTTCCCAAATACTTTGCCTTGTGTATCTCTTCATCTGTGTCTTTTATTACATAATTTATTAATAAACTTGTAAATGTGTTTCCCTGAAAAAAAACTGATCTGCTAAATATTTGGAAACATCCATCTAGTAGTCCTTTCTTCAGCCTCAGAAAGCTTCCTCTGACAGCCTCTGCCACCTCAAAGGGTGCTCCCAAAGTCCCTCTGTTATGTATCTTGAACACAGCCTGTTTATCTCTAATCATTGTAGTCATCATATTATTTTTGTCTTTCTGTCTCTTGCATTAGTTGGTAAGCAACCTGAGGATGGAGAGTGGTCATTTTTTGTTCCTGGTACCCAGAACAGTGACTGACACAGAACAGATAATGTCTCTCTAATGATACATGTTCTCTATAGCAAACCTGATAGAAGACAAAGGAACACACCATTAAATCAAGTTCAGTAAACGCTGTAAAAATGTACAGCAAAGCTACTTTTTGGATCCTAGCTAGAAAACGTATAAAACCTAGAGGATCTGGGGCAGCAAATTCCAAACTGAGAATGACTGTGGTTTCTGAAGGGCAGACTCCTAGCTGCTTCCCAGAAATTTGGGTTAGAAACACGTGGGGTGAGGCCCTGGAAACGATCATTTTTCAGAGCCCCAAGGCAATTTGGATACGCATTTAGTTAGTTTTGGGACTCACTGTTCTTGGGTAATTCCATATCTATAGAATATGAGAGCTTGAAAGCACCCGTATAGTATTTGGATACAACTTTCTCATTTTATAGATGAGGAAACTTGGGCTCAGAGAAGTGAGTACCTTGTTCAAAATCATGCTGTAGGGGTGGCGGCTGAGCCCAGGCTAGAAGCCAGGTGACCTGTGTATGAAGGGAGGGAAACTGCAATAGGAAAACTCAGATGACAGGACTGGCATGGGCCTACCTTTCTGATTTTCATAACAGCTTGATCCGAAGTCAATGACTGACAGACTTGGCCCTTTTGGTATAGCACTCTATTTTCCCAGAGAGAAGAAAAGACATACATCAAGCTACAGTAACACTGCCTAGGCCCTCTGCTTACCTAGATGCTCCCCATCCTTCAGGGTCCAGTTCAAATATGACCACCTCCATGGGCCTCCTCCCACATCCTCTCCAAAGTCCCATCATCCTCCCGCTCTGACTTTCCATTTGATTCGCAGATGGTATTTCTCATTTGGACCTCATATTCACTGCTTTGCAGAGTTTCTTTTGCATATATTGCGTCACTTTCCTTATATTGATTGTGCCACTCCTGAAGATTGTGACTTTGTTTTTATCTTCTTTGGCACCTGGTTCCAGGCCTTGCTTGCGTAAGACCTTCGAAACGCCGTTGACTGATTTGTTTGACATTCCCATTAAACACCTCCCTTGACACACTGCTGTGACAGTAGGGCACCAAGAAAATGTCAAAGGCGATGATTTCACTGGAGTTTGTGATTCTTACACAGCCTAGGGAATAGAATGGGTATTTTCAGAGTGTTTCCATGCCAGGGCGGAGGTGGTACTCACGGGCTTGAGATCTCAGTGAATGATTTTCTCTACAGAAAGCACTTGCAAGCGCTTCAAAACAGAGAGAGTGAAGCACCGAACTATCGACAGACTGAAGCCTTGAAAGCTGTTATTTTTCATCAACTCATACTAGTTGATTCTGGAAAAGAGAGGGGGAAAGTGATGCGTATGGGGAAAAAAACAATAGAAGGCTGAGTTTGAAGCTGCAAACCACCTTGTATCACCTGCTTTCCCTGCAGTAGGAGGCAGGGCTTTCATGTCTTACAGAGTCAGCTTTCCCACTGAATCACTGGACCCAGGGTGAAGTTCAGCTGTGCCAGACTCTCATATGTTCTCTCATTTCTTATGTGACAAGGCCACTGAAGCACTTCGTTATGCAGTCGGGTTAAGAGGTTGGCCCAAACTTCTGAAATAGTCATACTTCCTCAGGCCCTTGATAGGGACCCAGGAAGCCCACCAGTCACTAAAAGTAGCAGCCACTCCTGCCCAGGTCTGATGGGGACTGTCTAAGGACATCAGGTTCCAGACAAGTAAGGAACAAGAGAGTGGGCAGGTGGAGGCTGAAGCCAAAGGGAGCCCCTGCTCTACTCAAAATGTGGCTGTTTGGTCCCATCTACCTGTTCCCTTGGGAAATGAAAGCTCGCTCTTGCCAGAGAATCTTACACTCTCTAGGGTGGCAGAAGCCTACTATATTATTTGAAGTTTACAGAATGTTAGAACTTATGAATGTTAGAAACTAATACAATACATTTGAAAAAGAAACATTTACTTGTGAGCTGCCAGTTGCAACCTCTGTGCAAGCTGTGAGATGGGGAGAGAAGGGAAATAGCATGACCCAAAAATGGCTCTGCATCAACCTTCTGCTGGTTCCTCCTCATCTTCCATTTCTAAGATCATCTAGCTTTGATAGTACAAGCTACTCATTCTTTTTTTTTTGAGATGGAGTTTCGCTCTTGTTACCCAGGCTGGAGTGCAATGGCGCGATCTCGGCTCACCGCAACCTCCACCTCCTGGGTTCAGGCAATTCTCCTGCCTCAGCCTCCTGCCACTCATTCTTAATATTTTTTTTTAAGACACAGGGTCTGGCCGGGCGCAGTGGCTCAAGCCTGTAATCCCAGCACTTTGGGAGGCCGAGGCGGGTGGATCATGAGATCAAGAGATCAAGACCATCCTGGTCAACATGGTGAAACCCCATCGCTACTAAAAATACAAAAAATTAGCTGGGCATGGTGGTGTGTGCCTGTAATCCCAGCTACTTGGGAGGCTGAGGCAGGAGAATTGCCTGAACCCAGGAGGCGGAGGTTGTGGTGAGCCGAGATCGCGTCATTGTACTCCAGCCTGGGTAACAAGAGCGAAACTCCGTCTAAAAAAAAAAAAAAAAAAAAAAAAAAAAAAAAAGAGATGGGGTCTTGCTCTGTTGTTCAGGCTGGTCTCAAACTTTTGCCCTCAAGTGACCTCCCAACTTGGCCTTTCAAAGTATTGAGATTATTGAGATTAGAAATGTGAGTCACTGTGCCCAGTCAGAAGCCATTCATTCTTTTTTTTTTTTTCTTTTTTGAGACACAGTCTTGCTCTGTTGCCCAGGCTGGAGTACAGTGGCATGATCTCAGCTCACTGCAACCTCCGCCTCCCAGGTTCAAGAGATTCTCCTGCCTTAGCCTCCCAAATAACTGGGATTACAGGCCCGTACCACCACGCCCAGCTAATTTTTGTATCTTTAGTGGAGATGGAGTTTCACCATGTTGGCCAGGCTAGTCTCAAACTCCTGACCTCAAGTGATCCACCTGCCTCGGCCTCCCAAAGTGCTGGGATTATAAGCATGAGCCACCATGCCTGGTTGCCTTTCATTTTTGAGGGCTGCAATGAAGATGTGAGACTTGGCTCTGGCCCCATCCTAACTAGTCACCTGGGTAACTCCCTCATCTCTCTGGGCTTCGGGCTTTGGCTTCCCCCTGCCCACCCCGGCCCTCTGACCTCCCAGAGCTCGTTAAGCATAATGACATCCTAACTGTGCACTGTGATTTATGGCCGAGAAAGGCAGACTGGGCTGTCCATTTGGCCACAGAGAAGATAATTTACCTCTGCATATCAGAGACTCAACCATACTTTGTAACAGCCAGACATGATGAGGAGAGTGTCACCTCAGCCGCTAATTTAAATGTAGCTGGATCCTAGAATATTAGCATCAGCAATGGTGTTATGGGAGCACTGAGCTACCAGCTTGCAGAATCCAGTACCACTCTGAGAGCTCACCCCCGATTATTCCCCTTTGCTAAATGCATTCTGGGTTTCTAGTTTTATATAAATTACATCAGATGGTCTTCCCAGAGAGAAAGAGAATCAAATTAGCATGGCCTTGCAATTATCATGCCTCGTCAGCCCCAGTATTCAGCCAGGCCATGCCGATCTATTTAAGTCAGGCTCTGCTCTCTTATCCAAAATATCTGCTCTTGTCCTTATTTACTCAAAATCGAAAGCCTTTTCCCACCCTGAGCAGCCAGCTGCCTGTTCCTTTGGGTTTCAGCCTCTGTACAATCAGGTCAGAAAGCCAATGAGTGCAGAATGCGATAGCAAACAAAGAAAAGTCCTTTTTGACTATTTCGGTTTAGCTCTTGAGGAAAGAGGGCTTGTTTTGGTTATATCACCTAGCTCAGTACCCAGCACCAGGAAGCTATGTCACGGGCATGCTGGCATGTGACAGGCATATCAAGATGGCCCACATTCGTCCCAGCCTCCTTGCTCCTGGGCCTTCTGGATAACTGAAGTGACTGTCAGGTCCATTCTAGTTATTAAATATTCACATCCAGAAAAATCTAGTGTTCTGACCTCCAAGTTTCCCTTCTATCACTTAGGTAACTTTTCCAGAGAAAATGGGTTAGGAAGAAAAGGAGCTGACCCCAGGAGTTCAAAGGTGATGCAGAAGTGATTGTGAAAGTAGAGAGTCCCTCATGTGCACCACATTGTAGGTGTTGTCTTTGTCCTTCCGTGAGCTCCCAGGATCTTCAGCTGAGCCAGGGCCTGCTGGTGAAATCTGAGGTGATTGGGAGTGGCAGGGAGGGTGGGAAATGGAGACAGAAACATCAGTATGGGGTTACACTGCAGCAATCAGCCCCTCCCCATGACCCCAGCAAGACTGCCTAGTGGAAGGAAGCACTAAAAACGCCACATTCTCACCTCTTCTTTCCCCCCTCATGGAATCAGACAGATAGAGAAAAGGGAAAACAGAAGGGAAGATGGGAGGGAGAGGCAGAGTCAGGAAGGGCTGTCATTCTTCAGGGGCCAGAGTCATGCAGTCCCTCCTCTGTGGCCTATGCCATCCCCCAAGCCACACCTCTTCTTGTTCTTGATGATTTTCAGGGCCACCAGCTCACTGTTTTTGTTATCCAAGCACTTGGCCACCTGTCCAGAGGACCCCTTCCCAATCATCTCCAGAACCTCATAGCGGTAGGCAATGTGATCATGCAGGACCTGTGGAAGCCAGGCCAGAGGTGAGGAGCAAAGCCATGGGCTCCGGGGCCTTCTGGCACAGGACCTGGCATTCCCATCCCCAGATCGTGGCTCACTCCTGGAGGAACTTTCTGACTGCACTGGTCACTTGTGTGACTCTTGCCCTCATCTCATTGTGACTGCAAGGGGAGCTTGTTGCCTGGATTCTGGGCCACCCATGTGGTGCTAGAAAAAGTCCCACAGGCTTGATCCATGTCAAGCAGCGCAAAGAACACTGGATGGTTTTAGGAAACTTGAGATCTAGTCCCAGTATTGGGACTTACATTCATAAGTATTCACTTCCTACTGCGAGACTGCCTTGCCTTGGCTTCCCTAGCATTGTACTCTCCTGGTTTCCCTTCTGCCTTATCACGTCCTGCTTAGTCTTTGATTGGTTTGGGTTCTGCAGATGCCTCCTCCTCTACCAGATCATTAACCATTGGTATGTTCTAAAGGTTCTTCTCAAACCTCAGCCATCTTATCTCCTCCCATTACTTCAATTAACAACAATGCTGGTAACTACATTTCTGTCTCCAACCCGGACCTCTCTTCTGACCTCCAGGATCAGAAACCCTACGTACCAGTTACCTGGAAAACCGACATACATCTGAAATGCACCTGAAACATGAGTCCAAAACTCAATTATCTTCCATTCTCTCAATCTTTGCTGTACTCGGAATTACCTAGAGAGAGTTAAAAAATACTGGTGCCAATGTTGCAGCCCCAGAGATTGTTTTAATTGGTCTGAAGAACAGCCTAGGCATCAGAGTTTTTAAAAGCTCCCTCAGTGGTTCTAATGTGCAACTAAGGCTAAGAATCACTGCCCTGCAGCCTAGTCCCTCTCAAATGTTTCCCATCTTACTCAACAGTACTGTCATCCACCCAATGGCTTCAGCCAGCGGGCTGGACATCTCTGACTCCTCTCTTCCTCACCGCTGACACCTCTCATTCCCTTCCAAACAGTCATGAAATTCAGACGATTTTATAAATGTTTCAGCAGAGGCAGGCACAAGTATTCCGTCTCTTATTTTCTCTCTGTCTTCAGCACAGCATGAAAATGTGAGACCTGGATGTGCTGTATTATAGCTCTGTGACTGTGAGAAACAAAGCCACACAAAGAGAAAGTCAAAGCTGGGTGTCAGAGAAACAAGGAGCCCTAACAAACCCTGGCACAATCTGTGGCAAAGGTTCCCTACTGTTAGATTTTTAAAAATTATTTGTTTTTATTTATTTTTAATTGTTTTATTTGTCTTATTATTTATAGATACATGGGCCTATAAACTCCCCCTTTTTAAGCCGGTTTACATTGGATTTTCTGATGCTAGTAATTCCATGCTCCTCACTGATAAAGTGCCCTCTCTCCTCCACTATATGCCCCTTTGGCACAGTTTGCTACTTTGCAACATTTGGTACATCTGGAATTAAAATAATTAAAATAATTCCAGATGTACCAAATGTTGCAAAGTAGCAAACTGTGGACTAGAAACTTAATATGGGCCAGGACCAAGTCTATTCTATTTACTACTCTATCCACAGTGCTTAACACAATGTATGATACACAGTAGGTGCTTCATGAATAGTTTATCCAGTAAATTAATGTGGTGAATCAAAAACTTGGAACCATTATGAAGGAACTCTGTTGTCTTTATCAGTATGACTCAAAACAGGTTTCCATATGGCAGAATCCAAATGTTTAGGGCACTGACAGACACTGATATCCCTTCTGAGTCCCTAATAATGAAGACGTTTCACTCAGGTTACAGACTGACTCCAAACTACAGTGGTCAGCCTCTAGGTATGGCATTTCTGGGAGTAAAAGGAGTGTAAGTACTATGTGAATAGGCATCTTCCCTGGCAAATATTAATCCTTGTCATTCTGAGCCTTTACATCCCCCCTTTAAGAGTGGCATAAAACCATTACAATGCAGGGGGTCAGAAAGAAAGATGGTCCTTCAACCATGGTAGATAACACAGGTATGATTCCTTTGGCAGAAATGATATGCTGCCTGCTGTGATGGTTTCTATGTAATTCAGTGATGCCTCAAAGAAACTTTAAGTATCCGAATTCCATTAGTAACATGGTCTAGCCAACTCTGAAGCCCCTTAGCACAGTTTCCTGCAAACAGAAGGCACTCAACTAAAATGTCAAAACATCACACATACACACCTAGTTCTGGATGCAGGGAATCAGAAAACCTTCTAATTCTAGATATGTCGATGATAAACGCTTCTCACTGTAATCATGTTTCAAATGGGCCAAGAAACTCTGGCTCTGTGGACCACTTCCCAAATCAGTTTGTTACTTACCTTATTTCTCAAATATTTAGAGGAACTTTTCATATCTGCATTCAAATGTGAAACATGGATGAATTTTCCAACTCCAGCTTCCTTGGACACTTGAGCAATTGCTTGAGAAATCTTCACACAAACATCCACAAAATCAAAGTATCTGGAAGAAAAAAGATAAAAGGATTGGTTAAGAACTCCAGACACAGGGTCTCAAAGCTGGTTTTCATACCAGTACTGAAATTCATAGTACTTAAACCTTTAAACAGCAATAATTTAACTTAACGCTAAAATTGGCCAGGTGTAGTGACTCACGCCTGTAGTCCCAGCACTTTGGGAGGCCACGGAGGGTGAATCACTAGTGCCCAGGAGTTCAAGACGAGCCTGGGCAACATGGTAAAACCCTGTCTCTATTTCTAAAAAAAGATTTTTAAAAAGCCACAATTTTTAAAAAAAAGTGTACAGGTCTGCACACTGTCGTTACTCTACACAATTTAAGGCCTACTCTAAGTTATAATAAATCCAGTTTACATCATATTCTGCATTATCAAGGAATCCTGACACTGAGGCCCTTTAAAGAAACCTGGCTATACTGGTTGCTGGGGCGGAGGGAAGTGTTGGGAATCGCTTGGTACCCCTGGGACTTTGTTTCCCTCAAGGGAAAAAGAAGAAACTGAAAATAGCAGTCAACCATTTCATTCAGTAACATTAACTAAATGTTTACTCTGTACAATATACTATGTTAATCACTAGGGGGGATAAAAAGTTGAATAAGACCTCCAAGTCAACAAAGAATTTATAAAATATTTGATAAGAAAGACGTATATTAAAAACAAAGTCAAACTTTTATTAACGCTAAAAAATGAGGTGTGAACAAAGTGATGTGGACTCTAGGATTAAAACATTATTTGCCAATAATCAACCCACAAAGAACTGTTCAAATTAGTCCTCATGCCGTCTCCAATCAACAATGCAGAAAAGGTATCTAGAACGCTGTCTTCACAAGAAAAAACAATGTTCGCAGGGGTGAGTGGCCTTAGACATTTGTTTCTCCTGTTGATCTGTGGGGCTGAGGTCTGGAGAGGGTGAAACATGATACAGGAGCTGGAGGGGTGAATGGCTGGGGGCTGTTCAAGGCCAGCAGGATGAGATCCAGATTGTGTCTGGAAGCATTTTAGGGGTCCTGAGGATGGAGTAAGGGATGAGGGACCACCAGAGAATCCTGAAGGAGCAAGGCAGGGAGAGAGTCATCAGGGAGAATTAAGATCGTGGAATGGTCATTTACATCCCATCCGCGTGTCAGATGCTCTCTGCACTCACTCAGGTCTCACAGTTCTGAGGTATGAATCCATAGTCACCAATACCTAGAAAGGTCCATTTTACAAAGTGGGGAACTGATGTTGCCAGAGAGGAAGAGTCTTTCCCACAGTGCGGCTGAGTGGTAGAGCCAGGTCTTGTGCTTTTGTAGCCTGTCTGCCTCCTCTTGTGTTATTCTGCTTAGTCACACGCAGTGTCAGCCGCTTCCGACTGCTAATGTTCTGGGGTGGAGAAAATAACTGAGGCATTCGCCATGTCCTTTGGATATCTGTTGGACCGGGGCTTAGGTGTGGCCGTTGTGTGAGGCTGGGCCCAGATGGAGAGCTGACTGGACGTAGACTATCCGTGTCCCTCTGGAGAGTTCTGCTTCCTGTCCCGTGGCCTTTATCCCAGTGGCAGACAGGCCAGGACATGCCAAGGAGCTGGTTCTTGAGTATCTCACTCTACTGATGCTAACACCTAATTTCCCACAACATATCCCTGCTGAGAACTAGTCAGAGGCCCCAGGAATAAGGGCTGGGCTGAAGGGTCGTCCTCCCCCTACAGCAGGGAGCAGAGGTACAGATCAGTTCACATGCCTGAAGGCCAGGACCTGAACAGGGGAGGCCCTGAAACACTGGACTGATTCACCTGGACTGAGGTCAGGGCAGCCTTGCCCTGCTCCAGTCACACTCAGGACTGCACCTGTGTGTGTGGGCACTGGAAATGAAATCCAGGTTGAGGGGCTGGGCCTGAGATTTTGTGGCTAGAAGGGCCCCACATAACTCAGGTCCAGGGAGGTGAGTGACTTGCCCAAGACTGCAAGGCTGTTAGTGGCAAAGCTAAGGACTGAGGCTCCTTCAATTCCAGATTACCTTGCTGCATTCCCAGGAGAGTGAAGAAAACTACTCCTTTCCCAGAGGAAGCAGACGTACCTATCTGGACACGGCAAGACTCGCTTAAAGATGAGGGCTGTGAAGCCAGCACAGCAGCTCACGCCTGTAATCCCTGCGCTTTGGGAGAGTGAGGCAGGTGGATCACTTGAGTCCAGATGTTCAAGACCAGCCTGGCCAACAGGGTGAAACCTCATCTCTACTAAAAATACAAAAATTAGCTGGACGTGGTGGTGCATGCCTGTATGCTACTTGGGAGGCTGAGGTAGAAGAATCACTTGAACTGGGGAGGAGGAGGTTACAGTGAGCTGAAATTATGCCACTGCCTGGGCAACAGAGCAATACTCTGTCTTAAAAAAACGGGTGGATCACGAGGTCAAGAGATCGAGACTATCCTGGTCAACAAGGTCTCTACTAAAAAAACAAAAATTAGCTGGGCATGGTGGCGCGTGCCTGTGATCCCAGCTACTCGGGATGCTGAGGCAGGAGAACTGCCTGAACCCAGGAGGCGGAGGTTGTGGTGAGCCGAGATCGCACCATTGCACTCCAGCCTGGGTAACAACAGCGAAACTCCGTCTCAAAAAAAAAAGGAAAAGAAAAACCAAAACCAAAACCAATGAGGGCTGTGGCTGCTGAGTTCCATCATCCACAGTTCAGAACCCAGGTGGTCGTGAATAACCCACACCTGTTTTGACTCCTGGGCTTCCTGGATTCTTTCAGCACTGTGTTCCCTTGACCTGGCCATACATCCTCACCAGCCTATGTAATGAGACGCAGTAACTGCACTGGGCTAGGACACCAGTGCCTGCTTGTTGGCTCAACTTCATCTCTCTGCTTGTGGCCCCACTGGACGAAACCTCCTTCTCCTCTTCAATCGACTCGTCCATGAGAGACAGGGGAAGAGCCTCCCTTCCCTGAGAGGACCCAGAGCCTAGGTGTGTCTTTGTGTCCTTACCAACTGAAAACTCAAGATTTTTATAAAGAGAAAACCGTGATTAGACTCTCCTACACATTTGTCATCATTAAGTAAGTTCCCAAGAGGAACAGAGTGACCCATTTGGCTGGGCAAAGCAAGAGTGAACATCTTGAGAAATGTGAGCTCCTTGTACCCTTCCAGTCCTGCTCAGGTTCCAGGTTTGTTTTCTCCTCTAGCCTCCTTCCCCGGGCTCAAATTCTCAACTGCTGTGGGTGAAGGGTTTGTGGAACGCTGCTGACCAGAGTTCCTCCCCTCTGAAGTCCTGTGTAGGGTTATCTGTAGGTGTTTCCACCCACAGTGCAGGAAGGAAACTGTGGAAGGTGCAAGGGGCAGCAAGTTCTGCAGGCACCTGTGAGAGATGCCCGACACATCCCTGAAGAGCAAAGTTACAGCAGAATGTGAGGGGAGAGCCAGCGAGGCAGGTGCTCTTGTTCTCACACCCCAGCCTAGCCCAGCCAAGTGCTGATGGTCCCACTGTCCGCACCACAGAGTTGTGGGCTTGAACGCTGACGTTACATGTGAAATGAGGAAAAGTGAGAGGGTAACTCCAAAGGAGACAGGAGGGTTTAATTGAACAGGAAAAGATCAAAAGTACAGCCACCATCCCACTTGGTTTTTTTTCCATTCTCCTTTATTCCATAAACACCTAGTTACAAGTTGCACAAATCAAAAAGTAAGGGTGTAGGGAAAAGTCTTGTGATGTGTGTGGGCAGGAGGAGGGAGAGAGTTGGGAACCAGTCTGCTCCTTTCACAGCCCTGGACAGGGCTACGGCCCCTCAATGGGGGCTCTGAGGAAGAGGTGGGCAAAGATCCAGGGTAGCCGAGGGATGGAGGAGGCCCCTAAACCCAGAGCTCACCCCAAAAGACCCTTCAATGCATGGCAGGAGTAGAATGGGAAAGGTGAGGGTGTTTCATTTGAAGACGGAGTGGCAGAATGAAAAATCAAGTTAGTAGATGCAGAGGCGGACTCATCATGGTAAGGGGATTAAAGAAGGAAAGGAAAAAGGAGGGAAAGGGTGCAGTGAAAGGTTCTCCCTGAGACCCCCAGGGAGAGGTGGGGGCCGGCTTGCCTGTTAATTTACTATTAAATTGGGGATGGGATTCAGAGAGGAAAAAGTTATTTCAGGGGATGATTTCTCAGCCTCTCAGCCTGTACCTGGAGGGAGAAAGAGAGAGGAACACAAGTCAAAAGGAAGAAAAAACTTATACACAGGCCAGGAGTTGGGTTTAATCCCGATTCCAGTGAGAACATTGTTCTCTTTCCAGCCAACTAAGACTTGTACTGTCAAACGCAGCTCCTCTGGGAGCCCAGGCTGCGCCTGCCTCGTGGCAGAAGACCATCTGCAGGTGCACTCCCGCCCTCCTTACCCTGATACTTACAAGAAAGGCTGAGGGCCCAGGGCCCTCACCAGTCATAGCGGCGGGACTGTCGGGAAGGGGAGTCCTCAGGTCCTTGGATGGCCAGGCGGGGTGGTCCCTCCGCCCTTCGTCCCCCCACCCCTGAGGACTCAAGCCGTCGAAACTCCAGGGGGCGCTGCTGCCGGAATCGGGACGTCTCCCGCCGCCACTCGTCATCAAACGCTGCGGCCTCACCTGGAGAAGACAGAGTGGACATGAGGCCTGTGTGCAGCCTCACTCCTGGAGGCCGATGTGCGAGCCAGCCACAGCTTCTCTGGCCAAAGCCGTGAAGGCTGAGTGTGTGTGCATGGCGGCAATTCCATTAGCTCTTTTGGTTTCTACATGGTCCCGGGAAGCCACTGGTAGGCCTAAGGTGGCCTACTGGAGGAAGAAATCAGAATATTATTCTTCAGGTTCATAGTCCTACGTGCACACTAGGTACTTAATAACTGTGGATTTGAAAAAGATAAAGAGAGGAGAAAGAAAAAAACGGATCCAAATGGAGAAGGGTGTAACCCTATCAACACGGAACCTCAGGGACAAAGTCAGCCCCTCACAGTGAGGACACTGCCAGCACCTGACTCAGCCCCGTCTGACACAGCCCCTGAGCTGAGGAGGTTCCAAATGCAGTAAGAATATGGGCCTACAGCTGGGCATGGTGGCTCCTGCCTGTAATCCCAGGACTTTAGGAGGCCGAGGCAGGTGGATCACCTGAGGTCAGGAGTTTGAGACCAGCCTGGTCAACATGGTGAAATGCTGTCTCTACTAAAAATATAGAAATTAGCTGGGCGTGTGGTGCGTGCCTGTAATCCCAGCTACTTGGAAGGTTGAGGCAGAATTGCTTAAACCCAGGAGGAGGAGGTTGCACTGAGCTGAAATCATGCCATTGCACTGCAGCCTGGACACCTGGGCAACAAGAGTGAGACTCCATCTCAAAAAAAAAAAAGAAAAGAAAGCAAAAGAATATGGGGTTGACCCAGAGCTTTGCCCAGAAGTTTATGGGGTAGGGAAGTCTCCTACTAGGGAATGCCAGCCAGGAAGTGGGAGGGAAGGCTCACTCTCATCCAGGTTGATATAGTCCTGCCGCTCCTCCTGGTCCCCTGTGCGATGGTTTCGGGAGCGCTGGAGGATGTGAGCCCTGTCCCGGATGTGATGCCCGATGGACATCTGTTCCAGTCCACTGTCTGAATCCCGAACAGTCCTCCGTGTCTCCCGGATCTGGGATGAGGCAGAACATGGTACACTCAGCCACCCCTTCCAAAGCCCTGGCCATCTCAGGATAAACACACCACCCACAACCCAATCCGAAAAAAGCAGCCAGGGTTTCTGTGAGTGCCACTCAATCCCAAGTTCTCTGGGATAGGAGGGCTCACCCCGCCTGGTGCCGAGCGCATCTCTGATGTCTCTTGGTAAACCTTGGGGGCACCATCGCCGGTATTGGAGTAGGAGATGACAGTAGAAGATGAGAAGGTCTGGCAATTGCCTCCAGCTGTCATGTGTTCCTAAGGACAGGGTAGGTAGGGGAGGGCTGAATGAGGAGGCACTTCCCCCCTGGTGAAGGATTTCACCCTTCAGCTCCCTGTTCTAGCCTGTATCTTTCTCACAAAATGTAACAACTGAAAAAACATCAGGACTCATTTTACCCTCCCAAATTCCTCTCAGTCCAATCACAGTCAAGAAGGACCTGAAGAGACAGAGACTTAATTGTATGCTACATAAAAGTGCTGCTGCTGCTTCAGGCAGGCATGACAGCAGATACACGGTCCCCAAGGCTCTCTGCTTCAATTACTTTATCCAGTACTTTACCCTTCACTAGCATTCTGTCTCCCTCTTGCCTTAGAGGGTTCAAGGTGTTGTCAGCCATCACTGAGAGCAAGGCCAGGGAAGGGTGTGGGGCAAGGCTCACCATGTTACCAATCATGTCGTTCATCATCCCAAACATGTCCATGAAGCCACCGGACTGGAGGAAAGAGATGGAACATAGTCAGGAAAGCAAAGTCAGTGTTCAGAGCTGATCCTGTTTAGGAACCCACGAGCCACATGGCTGCACATTTCATCTTCCTTCACATCTAGCAAGTAGTCTTTCTCATTCTCCCTTAACAGAACCAGAATACTCATGTTTCTCCTCCAGTAAGCTGCTGACCCCTCCTCAGTCTCTATGACTGCTCGGATTCAATTTTCCTTTTCCTGCCTTCTGTATTCCCCCCGATCTTTAGGAAGCAAGCCAAAGTTAATGGATTCTAAACTCTAAAGAGATAAGGCAAAGACCAGATTTTGCTAGACAATTACATCTTCCTAATGAGTATGAACTTCTAGGAGTACAAGAGTTAATAACATCTTTTCTTTTTTTTTTTTGAGATGGAGTCTGGCTCTGTTGCCCAGGCTGGTGTGCAGTGGTGAAGTCTCAGCTCTCCGCAACCTCTGTCTCCTGGGTGCAAGCGATTCTCAGCCTCCAGCATAGCTGGGACTACAGGCATGCACCACCATGCCTGGCTTTTTTGGTATTTTTAGTAGAGACGAGGTTTCACCATGTTGGCCAGTCTGGTCTCAAACTCCTGACCTCAAGTTATCAGCCGTCTCAGCCTCCCAACCAGACTTAGTAACACCTTTCGCCAGGTACAGTGGCCTACACCTGTAATCCCAGCACTCACGCCTATAATCCCAGCATTCTGGGAGGCTGAGGCGGGCGGATCACTTGAGGTCAGGAGTTCAAGACCAGCCTGGCCAACATGGTGAAACCCTGTCTCTACTAAAAATACAAAAAAGGGGCATGGTGGCTCTGCCTGTAATCACAGCTACTCAGAGGGCTGAGGCACGAGAATCACTTGAACCTGGGAGGTGGAGGTTGCAGTGAGCTGAGATCATGCCACTGCACTCCACCCTGGGTGACAGGGCAAGATGCTGTCTCAAAAAAAAAAATAATAAAAATAACACCTTTAATCCACAGGGCTCCTAGCATCTAAAAGGCTCAGAGCTTTGTGAACATCATGAAAAGAAGATTCTGGGGTTACCCATGAAACTATGCCAAAGAGGCAAATTTGGGAATAATATCTAAGGGTAGAGAGTGTGTGTGAAATGGAAGGCCCAAGGGAGATGAGGACTCACCATTCCCAGCATCCCAAAGGGGGAGACAGCTCCAGTCTACAGGAACACATGAGGAACAGAAATTAGAGACTTCATCCTATCTCCTTACAATCCCAAACCAGGCCCATGGCCTCAATTTTTGTTTTCCATCCTCTCGAAAGGGAGTCATAAAGCTCTTTTTCCTGACCCTTTCCCCCACTCCTAGAGCATTTCACTTGTTCAGTTAGCTGTAGGGCAAGAAAACTAATGTGCCTTCCTAACCACCCTCCAACCTTTGGGTCTCAGGTGTGTCTCAGCACCATTACCTGCTGCATCCTGCGGCTGGCAGGCCTGGTCCCTGGCATGTTGCCATCTGTGATGCTGAGGAAGGGGCTATATCCAAAGCCACCTGACAACATACGGCTCATATGCTGACGGTGAATAGCAAAGGGGTCCCTGTGAAGTGAGCACATAGTATGGATGGCAGAAGCACCAAGCTGTCAATCCCTCCACCACCCTGCAAAAAAATACGCACAGGGCAACAGTGGCACCAATAGGCTACTTCCTGCTAGGGGGGAGCTGGGTATCCAACCAGTTCCAACCATTCCCAGCAATGGGAACCCAGATGTCTGCCTTAACTGCTCAGAGACCTGGAGTGGGAGAGCTTGAGGGGGAGGGAATACTCACATCAGGAACATGGGATCCTCAGGCTCCACATCCCTCATGAAGCGGAACATCCTGATCTCAGCTCCGGGGAGCTCCACACTGGAAAGGTGTGGAGGCTCAGGTACGTGGAGGTGGCCAGGCTTTTGCACACCCACTCAGTGTAAGGACTCTCCGCACTGGCCTTTCCCAAACCTTGTAACTGACCCTCTAAACTCCGGGGAGACCCTACTACAGGTGTTCCACACAACCCTCTAGGGAGAGAAGAGCTCTTCAAACCTCTCTCTCAATTAGGGCCATGGAAAATTTTTCCAAGCCTCTGGGTTTCTCCCTCCCCCACTCAGTCATCCTCTTCCCAAAGCTCTGGCCGGTTGCATACTCTCCCCTCCTCCCCCAACGTCACCGTTCTAGATAAGAATCCTAAGTGCCGGTCCTCCGTCCCATTAATGACCCCAGTCACCCGCCCCCTCCTTATACCCAGGCCTCCCCCAGGCAGGCCTCACTGTGCCCCCAGCGCCCGTCTGCGGCTCGCCCAGCTCCCGCCTCCCCGGCAGGCGGGCAGGAGAGGTAGGCCTGAGCCTCTCCTCTCCCGGCCCCGCATCCCCGGCTTCCAGACCCTGCAACCCCGCGGGCCCGCTCCCGTCCCTGGCTGCCCGCTCTGCCGGAGCCTCACCAGTGCCCGATTCGGGCTCAGCGGCCCATCCGGCCGGTTTCGCTTCCCGGTGCGCTGCAGGGTCAGGATCGCGGCCCGGGACGCGGGGATTGGTCCGAGCTCGAGCTCTGCGGCCTCCCGCGCCGCCTCTTCCCACAGCTGCCACCTCCGTACCACCCCTCGGCCTACGGAGCAAGAACCTCGGCCAGGCCCGGGCGGAAGTGACGTCATCGTGCAACCGCCCACCCGGGGCCGGGCCGTGGGAGCCCCGCCCACTGGCGTGGGTGGTGAGAAGCCTGTGGCCGCGTCCCAGGGGCGGCGGGGCCGGGGGCTTGGGGCCAAACTCAGGGGAGCGGAGCCTGAGTCCGGGCGGGGGTTCCCTTTGCACGAGTAAGGGGAGCTCATTAGTAACCTGGATTTGGGTTCTGTGCACTGGAAGAGGCTCCCAAAGGCTCGGGGGGAAGGAGAAGAGGAATCTATTCCTCGGGAGGGACCGAGTTGGGGGTTGAACTTGGGGGCGCAGTGCAGCACGTTCCCTCTCCTTCCTCCAGGGGAAACTGGAGGACGAGGGGCAGGCTCTCTGGGCCACCAGGCGGGGCGGATCCCTGGGGGAAGCTTTAAGCAGACTACTGGAAAAGCGTTCTACCCTGGAGGGAGGATGGGCAGCTTTCCTGCGGGTGAGGCGCTTGGGCCTGTACCCCCTTGAAGAGGAGAGTTCCTGGCAGGGCGGAGTCCCCGGAGTGACGAAGAGGAGGAGGTGAAACTCTCCAGCTCAGATCTGGTTAGGGCTTCAGAAAATCCGATGAGGCAGAGAATCCAGGTTGCGGATTGGCCGCCAGATGGCGCTCCTCGGCCAGGCTGGAACCCGAGGCCCTTGAGAACTGGCTTTGGAGAGGGACTTGGACCCTTCCCCATTACCCATCTGTGAAGGGTTGGACCGGGAAAAGGCTACAGTTCTGAAGTCTATTCGTTTAATGCCAATCTTCCCTTCCTTTTACTCTAATTCTTGCGTCCTCAAGAGCTCCCAGTCCTGCACTGACCTTTCTTGCTTGCTTTCTTAGGTCAAAGGTCTAAAGTTTTTGAGAAGAAAGGAGTGGAGAGCTCAATTAACCTGGATCACCCAGGGGAGGAGCTAAAACGGGACCCAGGAGAGCTGCCTCCAAGGCTAGAGACTGATACTTTGACATACTAAATGTCTTGCATAAATCTGGCTCTGCTGGAGAGAAGGGCCCTCCCACTTGGGGTCAAGGGATTTGGACTGTCTAGCATGGACTTTAACCAGACTCATCCAAACTCCAGCTTTCCCTGTTCTTTACTCTGGCGATTAGCCATATTAGTGCTGTGTGGAGCCTGACCCAAGGAGAAAGACTTGTTTCCAGTAATTCCCTGGGGGAGAAGGAGGGGGTCCCTGGTGACTCAGGAAAAGGTGCTAGGAACAGGGCTTCTCAGGTTTCTTTGGACTTGACCATTATTAAAGAGGAAACAACAATAATAGAGACAGGGAGCAGAGACAGATAATTAAGATCTAAGCTGGCAGGCTGTCCAGTCAAAGGAAAACAGAATACAAGTAAATTTGTTTTTCATTGCTATTTCTGGGGAAGAGACAGCAAAATATTTTATCTTCCAGATGCTCTATCTCTGGACATCCCACCATGCAACTTCCCCTTATCCTCTTCCCCAAACGAAAGCAGTTTGACATGTGAAAAGGAGTTGTTCCTAGTAAAGGTTCTGTGGCTGAAACTTAACTAAGGAGATCCTATCGACTTTTTTTTTTGGTCCTCTTCTCCTCTTAAAGCAAGTTATTTATTGTCCAGCCAATCAACAAATGTTTAAGATTGGCCACGGTGCCTCATGCCTGTAATCACAGCACTTTGGGACGCTGAGGCAGGCGGATCACGAGGTCACAAGTTCAAGACCAGCCTGACCAACAAGGTGAAACCCCGTCTCTACTAAAAATTAGCTGGGCGTGGTGGCACACACATGTAATCCCAGCTACTTAGGAGGCTGAGGCAGGAGAATTGCTTGAACCTGGGTCGCAGAGGCTGCAGTGAGGTAATCATGCCGCTGCACTCCAGCCTGAGTGACAGAGTGAGACTCTGTCTCAAAAAAAAAATTAGCAGGCACCTGTATCCCAGCCATTTGAAAGGCTGAGGCAGGAGAATCACTTGAACCTGGGAGATGGAGGCTGCAGTGAGCCAAGATCACACCACTGCACTCCAGCCTGGGGGATAAAGTGAGACTGTCTCCAAAAAGATAAAAAATAAAAATAAAAAAAGAAAGTTTAATGAGGCTCAGCACTGTCCTAGGTACACTGTATTACGCATACATACAAAAGTATAAGACACAGTCTACCAATTTTTTTTTTTTTTTGAGACAGAGTTTCGCTCTTGTTACCCAGACTGGAGTGCAATGGCACGATCTTGGCTCACCGCGACCTCCGCCTCCTGGGTTCAAGCAATTCTCCTGCCTCAGCCTCCCGAGTAGCTGGGACTACAGGTGCACACCACCATGCCCGGCTAATTTTTGTATTTTTAGTAGAGACAGGGTTTCACCTTGTTTATCAGGATGGTCTCGATCTCTTGACCTCATGATCTACCCGCCTTGGCCTCCCAAAGTGCTGGGATTATAGGCGTGAGCCACCGCGCCCGACCAGTCTCTACCAATTTAAGGCATACAATCTTCTAGCCACCTTTTTCTTTTTTGGTTACCTGTTATTTATTTATTTTTTTTTTTTTGAGACCTCACCATTGCATACCAGCCTGGGTGCCAAGAGTGAAACTGTCTCAAAAAAAAAAAAAAAAAAAAAAAAAAATCTGCCATCAGCGATGTTTACCTTTGAATGGTTTCAAATCATAGTTAGTTTCTAACTATGAAAAACAAAGCTTAAAACCTAGGTTTTGTCCCAGATTAAAAAGAAATTGTTGGCTAGGTGCGGTAGCTCACACCTGTAATCCCAGCACTTCGGGAGGTGGAGGTGGGCCAATCACTTGAGGTCAGGAGTTCCAGACCAGCCTGGCCAACATGTCGAAACCCAGTCTCTACTAAATACACACAAAACATTAGCAGGGCATGGAGGCATGTGCCTATAGTCCCAGATACTTGGGAGGCTGAGGCAGGAGAATCACTTGGACCTAGGTGGCAGAGGTTGCAGTGAGCTGAGATCTTGCCATCGCACTCTAGCCTGGGCAACAGAGCAAGACTCCGTCTCAATAAAAAAAGAAAGAAATTGTTGATCAGGCACAGTGACTCACACCTGTAATTCCAACACTTTGGGAGGCCAAGGCAGGAGGCTCGTTTGAGTCCTGAGTTGGAGACCAGCTTGGGCAACATAGTGAGACCTCATCTTTGCAGTAAAAAAATTAGCCAGATGTGATGGTGTGTGCTTATAGTCCCAGTGACTCAGGGTTGAGTGGGGAGGATTGCTGGAGCCATGATCACACCTCTGCACTCCAGCCTGGGTGAGAGCAAGGCCCTGTCTCTCAAAAAGAAAAAGAAAGAAAGAAAAACTCTTGAACAGGTGAGAATGAAAGAGGAAATGCAAGAGCTCATTGTCAGAGTTCTTGAAGACATACCATATAGACAGGTGTCTACTCCAGGAATTGAAGGGATGGAATTTTGCAAGTAACCAGAGTTTTTGTCTGTCTTCCTTCTCCCTGTCTTTCCCTCTCCTTCATTTCCTTTCCTCTCCTCTCCTTCACTGTCTTCCTGTCTCCCTTCTTCCCTCTTCTTCCCCTCTCTTTTTCTTTCTCCCTCTTTCCCTCCCTCCCTCTCTCCCTCTTTCCCTCCCTCCCTCTCTCCCGCTCATTCCCTCCCTCCCTCTTTCCCTCTCTCCCTCTCTCTTTCCCTCCCTCCCTCTTTCTTTCCCTCCCTTCCTGTCTCTCTCTTTCTTTTTCTCTCTTCCTTTCTCTTTCCTTCCTTTCTGTCCAGTGAACGGTGGTGAACAGTGTCCCATAGGTAAGATGTAGAAGGGAGAGTAGGCCCTGTCAGGGGTGAGGCTCAATATAAGACAGATAAGGATTGTTGGAAAGGAAGAGAAACAAAGTTCCTACATTCACTATTCTATCTGATGGAGCCAAAGTCAGGAAGTCCTTGAGAGGGTACAGCTGGGCCAGAAAAGGGGCTCTCTCTTCAGATGTGAGGTCATGCCTCTGGAGCAATCCCAGGGCAGTTGGAGATTACAGCACAGGGAGGGTGAAGGAGTGACAAGGGAATGAGGGGAGACTGGGTTTCCTGCCTGAGCAGCATGAACGGGTGTGGCTGAGTGTGTGTGGATGTGATGTGCATGTGTGTTGGGAGAGAGAGAGAAACGATAAAAAGCAACTCAAACGTGCCCCAGGTAGAGAGAGGGGATGCTGACTCAGAGTGAAATGAAAAGGGACTTTTTTTTAAAGTCAGCTTTTCAGCTTTTTTTTTTTTTTTTGAGATGGAGTTCGCTCTTGTAGCCCAGGCACAATCTCAGCTCACTGCAACCTCCGCCTCCCGAGTTCAAGCAATTCTCCTGCCTCAGCTTCCCAAGTAGCTGGGATTACGGACATGTGCCACTACGTCGGGCTAATTTTGTATTTTTAGTAGAGACGGGTTTCTCCATATTGGTCAGGCTGGTCTCAAACTCCCAACCTTAGGTGATCCGCCTGCCTCAGCCTCCCAAAGTGCTGGGATTACAGGTGGAAACCACCGCACCCAGCCTTCAGCTTGTTTTTTATAGCCACATTCATTCAACAAATATATACTGAATGCCTACTGTGTGTCAAGTACTGTTCATGGTTCTGGAGACACAGTGATGATAGAAAAATAAAGCAAGGTAGCTGGGCACGGTGGCTCACACCTGTAATCCCAGCACTTTGGGAGGCAGAGGCGAACGGATCATGAGGTCAAGAGATTGAGACCATGCTGACCAACATGGTGAAACCCCATCTCTACTAAATTAGCCAGGCATGGTGGTGCGTGCCTGTAGTACCAGCTACTAGGGAGGCTGAGGCAGGAGAATTGCTTGAAACTGGAAAACGGAAGTTGCAGTGAGCCAGGATCTTGCCACTGCCTTCCAGACTGGCGATAGAGCAAGACTCTGTCTCAGAAAAAAAAAAAAAAGAGAGAGAAAGAAAGAAAAAGAAAGCAAGGTAGAAGGGGGTAGAGGACAGGCAGGCAAGCTGAGAGGCAGGCAGTGGTTGCTTTTGATATGGGTGATTAGGGAAGCCTCACTGCTGAGGTGACATTTAAGCAGCTACCAGAACAAGGTGAGGGAAATAGCTAGAATGACAGCGGTCTGGGCAGAAACGCGGTGGCTCACGCCTGTAATCCTAGTACTTTGGGAGGCCGAGATGGGTGGATAACTTGAGTCCAGTTCAAGACCAGCCTGGCCAACATGGTGAAACTGTGTCTTTGCTACAAAATACAAAAATTAGCTGAGTGTGGTGGAGTGCACCTGTAATCCCAGCTACTCAGGAGGCTGAGGCAGGAGAATTGCTTGAATCTGGGAGGCAGAGGTTATAATGAGCCGAGACTGCGCCGTCGTACTTCAGCCTGGGTGACAGAGTGAGACTATCTCCGGGGGGGGGGGGGCGGAAAGGTGGGGGTAGCAAGCGCAAAGGCCCTAAAGTATGCAGGAAGGCAGAAGCATGTGTGGTTCCAACAAAGAAGCTTATGTGCCTAGACGCGCGTCAAAGAAGGAAAGAGCGGCAGTGGAAGACAGGTCATGTGGCACTTTATAAGCCTTTGTAAAACCTACGAAAGGATCACTCTGGCTGTTGCATGGCGGACAGACTGTTGGGGGAGGGGCAACAGCAGAAACGGAAAGCCCTATTAGCATGCTGTAGCCATAATCCAGATGAGAGCTGATGGTGGCTTAGAGCAGGTTAGGAGCAGTAGAGGCAATGAGAAGGAGTCGGTTGTATTCTGGATGTATTTTGAAGATGGAGATAGCAGATTTTCTAACGGATGGATGCAGTGTGAGAGAGAAGAGTCAAGGATGATTCCAGGATTTCTGGCCTGGGCACTGCTTACACTGCCAAGTACTGTACTGAATATGTACAAATAGTGGTTTGCAAATATGTTAAAGCAGTGACTGGTTGGCTGTGTGGCTATCCGGGATAACCGATCTGGACACTCATCTCTTGAAGCTAGCCACCTAAGGTAGGAGGAGATGTGGACAACAGGAATGAGCGACTTTCATACCCAGCTTGACTATAACATATTGGATGTTAGACTGTCTTGCGTAGGTACGCTAATGGTAATAGTTGGCATTAGCACTGCAGTTTCAAATTATTCTTTAATCATTTCAAGAAGACATCCTGACCAGGCATGGTGGCGCACGCCTGTAATCCCCAGCATTTAGGGAGATTGAGGCAAGTGGATCACCTGAGGTCAGGAGTTCGAGACCAGCCTAACCAACATGCGAAACCCTGTCTCTACTAAAAAGACAAAAAATTAGCCGGGTGTGGCGGCAGGTGTTTCTAATCCCAGCTACACAGGAGACTGAGGCAGGAGAATCGCTTGAATCCAGGAGGCAGAGGCTGCAGTGAGCTGAGATCGTGTCCTTGCATTCCAGCCTGGGTAAGAATAGCAAAACTCTGTCTCAAGAAAATTAAAGAAAAGAAGACATCCTGAAGAAGACAGTATGTCTTGTGAATAATGGGCATTAAGGATTGAAGCTTCTGCTAACCATGTGGTAGTTCAGGTCAATGCACATTGACTGGGCTCCTATTAACTGCCAGTCATAGAGCAAGGTGCTGGGAATAAAAAGACAAGTCAGACAGGCTCTCTGCCCAAGAGGGTTCACAGTCTGGTGAAGGTGGCCAACACAGAATCAATTCTAATCCTGTGATGAAGTCTGCGATTGGAAAAAAAGATGAATATTAAAAAGACAAGCCTGGGTAACATAGCAAGACACTGTCTCTACAAAAATAAAAATAAAAATTAGCTGGGTGTGGTGGCATGCCTGTAGTCTCAGCTACTCAGGAAGCTGAGGTGAGAAGGTCGCATGAATCCAGGAGTTTGAAGTTGTAGTGAGCTGTGACAGCACCAATGCCTGGGTGACAAATTGAGACCCTATCTTGAAAATAAATAAATAATAGGGAAAAAATGGTTCAGATAAGGGAGGGAATAACTTGCAGGGTGGCGAAGCCTCAGAGAACATTCTGGACGAAAGACACAATCAGTACAAAGGCACAGAGGTATGCCCAATTTGGAAGAACTAGGAAGAGTTTAAAAATTTGCGGAAGCAGGCTGCAGGCAGTGGCTCACACCTGTAATTCCAGCACTTTGGGAGGCCGAGATGGGTGGATCACTAGGTCAGGAGTTTGAGACCAGCCTGGCCAACTTGGTGAAACCCTGTCTCTAGTCTAAAGATACAAAAAAAAAAAAAAAAAAAAAAAAATTAGCTGGGCATGGTGACGCATGCCTGTAATCCCAGCTACTTGGGAGGCCGAGGCAGGAGAATCGCTTGAACCTGGGAGGTGGAGGTTGCAGTGAGCTGAGATGGCACCATTGCACTCCAGCCTGGGTGACAGGGCGAGACTCTGTCTCAAAAAATGATTGCTGAAGCAAAACTTTCAAGGGAGCACTGGTGTGAGGTAAAGCTACAGAGGTTAAAATCTACAGACCTTGAAGGGCCATATGTTTGCTTCTAGAATTTGTCCTGTAGGGAAAATTACAATAGTCTGTTTATATTTTAGGTAGAAAGGCAGTTTATGCATTTCAGGAAACATTTTTGAACTTCTACAATATTCCAAGTATGGAAATAGATGCTGAAGATGTAAAAAAAAATTCTTAAATCACGATTGAAAACCCTAAGGAGCTTAAGCTTAAAGTCAGTGAGTGAGCCTCTGAGCTGAGGCAGGGCAGGGATTAGACAGCAGAGAAGGCACTCCAGGCATGAGGGATCTGGGGAGGGAAAGAAAAGGTGGAGTCTAGGATGACCCCTGGGCAGGAATGAGTGGGTGGACAGTACCTTTAACTGAAAGAGGAAACACAAGGGAATTTCAGTGGGAACAAGTTAGGCTTGAGGAGACGAGATGCTTGGAGGTCGGGGGGCGAGGTAGGGGGTGGGGACTGAACAGAACGGAACTGGAATTGTGACTCTGGAGCTCCAGGGAAGCTAGTGCCAGAGAGATGAAATGTGTCCGAGGTGTGTGTTGGCAGTGGGCTTAAGCCCATGGCAGTACAACATGGAATAGTTCAGGGAGTCTGTGAAGACAGACAGGACCTCTGAAATTGAAGTCACCAGGAGGATTCAGTGGACACTGTCATGGTCTTCTCCTTCCCTCAGTCTTTTACCTTCTGGGCAAAACAATTCTTTAGCTGTTACTCCTGGTTCCATTTTTCCCTTGCCTTTTCATTTTTACTAGTCCCCTGGATCAGCCACACAGTCTGTTTAATCTGTGAAATGTGAACACTGAACAAACACACGCCTGTGGTAAAATATATGACAACAGTGGCCCGGATGACCTGAAACACGGCAGAGTTGCTCCCTTTCTGCTTAAGGATTACTGGTGAAACCCCATCTCTAGGTAAATAAAAATAAAAATTAGCCAGGTGTGGTGGGCGCCTCTAGTCCTAGCTACTGGGGCTGAGGTGGGAGGATCAATTGAGCCCCTGGAGACAGAGGTTGCAGTGACCTGAGATTGTGCTCCAGCCTGGGTGAGAGTGAGACCCTGTCTCAAAAAAAAAAAAAGAGAGGATCTGAAGAAGAGGTACAAAGGTGAAACCCATTCTTTCACTGGGGAGAAAGCTCATGGAGAAAAGCAGGAAGGCCACAGAAACTTTGGTTGTGATGTTCAAAACATAAAACATAAAAGAGACTTCCAACCAGGACAGCAGTCGTTATGGGACGATCTCAAGTCAGACAGAGGGAAGCCAGTATCCAGGCACCATGTTGTGTTTTCCCAGCCTCCTTGAAGAAGGTTGAAAGAGCTGAGAGATTAAATCCAAAATCGTGCTCTGGGCCAGGAAATACATGATTTATTGAGCTTTCTTGTTTGTGCCTGGGGTAGATACTATGCCATAGGAACATCAGTATGGGTGGAAGACCAAGGAAGGCAGTTTGGTGTTGAGAATAACATGGGAAAAATGGATAAGGGTCTGCAAAGTCAGGAGGAATCAGGGAGGCATTCCAGAAAAGGAGTACCCACCAAGATGGGATGCACGATGGATGTGCCTTAGTGCTGCCTGGAAGATGATCTTGCCTTATTTTTCTAACACTCTTGGAGGTAACACACTCAGAATAAACAAGATCTGGCTGGGCGTGGTGACTTGCGCCTGTACTCCCAGCACTTTGGGAGGCCGAGGTGGGCAGATCACCTGAGGTCAGGAGTTCAAGACCAGTATGACCAACATTGTAAAACCGCATCCCCACTAAAAATACAAAATTAGCTCGGCGTAGTGGCGCGTGCCTGTAATCCCAGCTGTTTGGGAGACTGAGGCATGAGAATTGCTTGAACCCAGGAGGCAGAGGTGGTAGTGAGCCGAGATTGTGCCACTGCACTCCAGCCTGGGTGACAGAGCGAGACTCCATCTCAAAACAACAATAATAACAACATGATTGAAGTTAGGCAAGTTTAGGATTTCCTCTAGGAGTCCACTTCCTCTCAACTCTCCACTGACTTTCATTTTGAAAAGTTTTAAATTGAAAAAAAAGCAAAGGAAAAATGGGGGAATAGCGGATAGAAAATGAGATCACTGGGAATGGAATGCAGATAAAAAGGTAAAACGAGGAGTGGAGTTAGTCCCCTAACTCTCAGGTTTCTGTCTTTCAAGCCCTTGAATGATAACTGGGCCTTCTTTACCCCTTAACCAATAAGATAAATAGGCACACTGGAAAAAATCCAGCTGGAGAGGGGGAAGAATTCACTGAGAATGAGACGGAAATAACTAGAATTGAACACCTCCCACACATAGTATCAAGGTAAACGTCTAGGATGTCAGGCCAGAAATCATCGTTTCCAGGGGGCTCAGGCCTTCCTTGTTTTCACCTGGTCACCTTTTTCCCACTTGCAGAAAATGTGTAAAAAGCACATGTTTCCCCCATTCAACTAGTGGGAGAAATTCTCAATTGGACCGTAGAGTAAGATAATTCTAGGAATAGGCAAGCCTCCACAAAGCCTCAGAAATAGTTCCATGGAAAAGAGCGAACACAGGCATTCGACACCACTGGCCCCAGAGGATCTGAGGCTAACCCCTAGGACTGTCAGGTGGCTTTCAGATCCCACTCACTCCAAATTCATCCCAAGTCTCGCTTCCAGCTTCTTTCTCATGAAACCAAGACTTCAGAAAGACTGGTTTTGTTGTCCAACCAGAGAGAGAAGGCTAAAGGATGCCTCCTCCACGCAGGAAAGTAATTAGATTCGGGCCTCCAGCTTCCTAGATCTTTTCTCTGGGGTGCCTAGGACCCTAGTGTCCAAACTCTTAGATTCTCAAGGCGCTCCCTTGGGCTTTGGGGCAGGAGTCCCATTCTCTGCCTCTCCATCTCTCTGGAATTTTCCACTGCAGCTGCCTCTGCTCCCAGACACCCCTCCCCGGGCAAAATTCCCGGCTCCCTCCCCTCCCCTTCCCTAATCACACCTCATTCCCACCCCCAGCCCTGAGGCCCAGCCCACAGTCCGGCCCACAGCCCACGCTAACTCTGGTGGTCCCAGTTAGAGAAGTGGGAGGACAGGCCCCTTATGGAAGGGTGATAGGGAGGGTCCCAGCCTCTCTTTAGGGCGGGGAGAAGGGACACTGGAGGGGCCGGTCCCCTGTGGGGCTGGAGTAGGGGGAGTGGCCCTCCTCACATCCCCATATAAGGCAGGGCAAGCAGTTAGGCTTCGGGATTGGCTGATTCAAATGAGCATTCCACCTGGCAACAGGGTTTCTATTGGCTCTCAGGAAAAATTGGAGGAAGGTGGATGGAGGTTGTTGGTGGCGGTGATTGGAGGGGGGGAGGGGAGTAGAGGTGACCGGAGTGGGGGGCGGTTACCAGGGCAACAGGGTAAGAGCCCAGCAGGGTGTCCGAGACAGCAGGCGGGACTGGGAGGTGGAGTGGAGGGAAGAGGAAAGGAAGGCGGGAGGGAGAGGAAAGAGCCTGATGGGGAGGGAGCGAGACTGGGAGATTGGGGGGGGCGGGTGGCGGGTAGCAAAGGCTCGAGGAGAGGGAGATAAATGAAGCAAGAGGAGTACAGAGATGGAGATGGTGAGAGACCGCTGAAGACATCAGCCAGTGAGTCAGAGAAACAGAGAGAGGGACATGGAAAGATCTCAGAAAAGATGAACAGAGTCCGTCAAGGAAAAATCCTGGGTGGGGCCCCAAGATTTTGGAGTAGACTGAGACTGAAATCTTGATAGAAAAGTCAGAAAGAGAAACTGGAAGGCGTGTACACCAAGGGACCAAGAGATGGTGTATTTAAGCACACAAACAAAATAATGATAATTATCAACGTGTTTTTTATTAATAAAATGAAATAAAAAGATGAGAAATAATGATAATGACAGACAAATATGGGAGTGCACGCACACCAAAGGTCTTTCTCCAAACCCAAGCCTTCCACCCCATCTACCTTCTCCTGACCTTTAATACACAACCCAGCCCCTGTTCCCTTCTGAAATCCCAAGCTTTTCAAAATGACTCAAAGATACCAAGATGGAGGGTGAGGAGCTGAGGACGTCTGGAATAGGGTGGGGCTGGAACTCCAGACCTGGATCTGTATTATACTTGCAAAGGAGACAAGTATAACCCAGAAAGGCTAGGGAAGATGGCAGCAGAGGAATGAGAAAAACTAAGGGACGGAAAATGTAAAAAATGAGGACAGAAAGAGGAGTTGAGGAAAGCCAGCCAAGAATAGAGGGCCAGGTGCCCGACTCAGATAAGACAAGAGCAGGGTTGTCTGGGAAAGATAGGGACCAGAGGTGAAAGGGCAGAAGAGGGTCAGGGAGGAGTGAAGAGGAGAGAGAAGGATGGGAGCGATAGGAGTTATAATTGGTTGTGAAGGAGGGGTCTGGGTACAAATGACGGAGAACGGATGAAGGCAAATAGAAGGACCAGGAGAATGAAAGGGAGGTGAGACAGACGAATAAGAGAGGTAGAAGATAGGGGAGAGGTGGAAGAGAGCAAAGGAGACCAGGGGGCCTGACTCCGCCCCAACCTGACAGCACGGGGCCAGGAAGGGAGGCACCGGGCAAGGGTCACAAGTGTCAATCCGGCGGGAGAGAAGGCTGGGCCGCCCTTTCAGCCCTCCCATCCCTCCTCAAGGCCACCCAATGTGGATGGAGGATGAGAGAGGGAAATCCGGCGAGGTGTGAAAGGAGCGCCTGAACCCTCTTCATCTTCTTTAAGCTTTTGGTTTCTCAAATACCTGCCCTGCCTTTCCATCTGCTCCCCTCACCCCACCCCTTGGCAAAATCCCAGGGCTTTTTTTGGGGTCAGTAGGATTCTGGCCACCTCTCCGGTCCGCCCCCAAAAGCCAGACTCTACATTCGCAGGCAGTAGGTTGGGATTTGGAGAGGTGCCTCCCCGCAGGAACCCCACCCCTTTCCACCTCCTCGCCCCACTCTTTCTCCGCGGCCGTCAGTCTCTCCATTTCCCCCTCCTGGTCTCGTCCTCCCTCCCGACTCTCTCGCACTCCCTCCCCTCGCTTTCATCCTCCTATCCCCACCTCTCCAACCTCCTCTTTCATCCCCCTCCCCTCTCCTCTCCTCCCCGCTCTCGCCTGCCCCACCCCTGGGAAGCCCCACCCGTCGGGCAGCGCCGCCTTATAAGCGGGTTCCCTTCCCGGGGGCGGCAGCGGCTGGTCGGCGGCAGCTCTGCTGGTGCGGGGGCGGCGAGCCCGGGACCGAGCGACCGCGGCCGAGCGCGCCGGCCACCGCCTGCACCGCCCTTCCGCCCGCCCTCCGGACGGCCGCAGCCCTGCGGGTCTCCGCTCCAGACCCACCCCCGCCCCACCCCACGCGCCTCTGCCGCCTCTTCCAGAGACCCAGCTTGCCGAGCGGCCACCGCTGCCGCTGTCGCCGCCGCCGCCGCCACCGCGCCAGGTTCCGGCCGCGGCCACCTTCCGCCGTCCAGGGCCCCTCCGTCTTGGCCCCGGGACCCCGGCTTCCCGCCAGCCCCGGCCCCGGCCCCGGCACCATGTCGGAGAAAAGCGTGGAGGCAGCGGCCGAGTTGAGCGCCAAGGTATGGGCGGGGGCGGCGGCGGCCCGGACCCTGCGCGGCCCCGGGGCCCGGCGCGGTCCTCCGCCCCAGGCCGACCCCGACGGCCCCGCGCGGCCCTCGCGCCCGGGTCCTAGCGGACCCCACTGCGCCCTCCCACCGCTCCCCGGCCGGGCGCTGCCTACCCGGCTCCGCGCGGTCAGCGCCAGCGCCCTCTAGCTGCCCTGCGCGCACCGCGCCGCGGCGCCCGGCCTCGCCGCTCCGGTGGCGCCTGCCCCCGCAGCCGTCCCCACCCCTCTCCGGCCCCACCTCGCCGGCCCGCCGGGTCCCGGCCGGCTTTCCGTCCGAGCGCCCCGAGTCTCACTTTGTCGCGCCCCCTCCCTGCGCCCCGCTGGCCCATCTCTCCTTGCAGCCTGACCTCACCTTTCCTCGCTAAGCGGTTTGAGATCCTCAAGTGTAAACAGGACTCTCCCTGGAGGCTGCTCCTCCCGGCCCCTCCCCGCGGCCCGACCGTCGCTCGCTTCTCTCCCCGGACGGCGGCCGCTTCTGTTTTCTCATTCCTTCCCCTCCGCTGGCTTTCAGCTTTCTTTTCTCTTCATCGTCCCCTTCCCACATACACACTGAAAGAATCTCGAATTCCTAAAAATTAGAAGCGGGACGGGAGCAGCCTTCGAAAAAGCCGAGGCTGGGCATTGCATGGCGTTGCGTCGAGCTGTCCTCGCCTTCATCAGCTCCCTTCCCCTGCCCCAACCGTTCGCCCTTGCCTCTCTTCCAGCCTTCCTCTAATTTCCCCAGGGAACATGCAGAGTGTCGCTTTGGGAAATTAATTCGGCCGGGGTTTGGGGGCTGGGAGCCTTGAGTGTGTGTGTGTGTGTGTGTGTGTGTGTGTGTGTATGGGGGTGGGAGGTTGCTGAGGAGCCGTCACACAGGTCTCCCTGAGGCCTGCGAAGTGAAACGGGGGGAGCCAGTGGGATTAACGGCGGTGGGAGAGGGGCTATGTGTGCTGTCTGTCTGCCAAGGTGCGCCCGTGTGGCCCTCCGGCGGGCTGTGCGGTGGCATGTGACTTCACTGAGTAGGTGTCTTTGTATGTCTGAAATCCAGCGAGTGTGTGGGACTGCCCGTGTCAGTTACATGTGTGCATGTGGAGACGAAGATGTTCTGGAGCCATGTTGTCGCTTTGTGAGTGCTGAGTGGTTCTGCTGTGCTCCCGTGCTGTCTCAAGAGTGTGTACCAGAATGGCCCAAGGTTGGGCCATGTGTCTCCCATCGCGTGGGTGCTCCTCTCTAGCTGTGTCTGTGCATCGCTGTCGGCCGGTGTTGGTGTGTGTGCCTGTGTTGAGTAAATGAGGCCAGAGGGCCGCTTAGCAGAAGACCTGGGGCCCAGGTCACATATTCTCCTGGAAAAGGGATCATGGAAGGACAGTGACCAGAAGGACAGAACAGGGGAGGAGAGGGCCCGGCCCCTTGAACTTTGGTCTCTGGTATTCTCCCTCCCTGCCTCCTTCCATAAGCCCAGATGGGAAAGTCAGGCCAGGGCCATACAGACTTGGTGCTGGGGCCCAGAGAAAAGTTGACCAGCTCCTTGCTCTCCTGGCCCAAGATGTAGGGAAAAGCCCCCGAGGTGGTGGAAATGCCATACTGACCTTGTGGCACAGAAATGAAGACCTCATGGCGGGGTGGAAGGGCAACCTCGCTAGACTGAGGGTAAAGTGTTCTGAGCTACCCTTAAAGGGAAAAGGGAATTGGGTGCCCCCCAGGCCAACCGTTCTGTACCAAACCCCTCTCCTATCCCCTCTTCTGTTCCAGAAAGGACCCTCTCCTAGGGTGATCCACTCACACAGGAGACTCCCATTCACATGGAATCAGATACACAGCATGGCACACCAACACCAGATCAGATCACACAAGGACACCTACCGTGTTACACTGTGCCTGCCAAGAAGTGGGTGGGGAGAGGACTGGAATCTGAATTGGGAGGCTAGTGTAGTGTCCAGAAGGGACTCACATGGGCATCTCCTGCTGCCATATCAGAACAGGACATCAACCTATGCCTGCTAGGATCTTGGGGTGAAGGAGAGAGGCCGGCTGGTGGGAGGGTCTATGAGGCAGGTCCCTCCCTCTTCTCCATTCCTGTCCCACCCCAGTCACAGACCTTGTTTGCTGCTCTCTCCTTGTCTCCCACGCCTGCTACTCTTCGCTTCCTTGTTTTCTGTCCTACTTCACCTACATTTCCACTGGAAATGGCTACCTCCACTCTTCCACTACACCCATGCATACACTGTGGGAGGCAGGGAGGAGGGAACTAGTTGAACTGTTTTGGGGTGGGGAGGGCAGAAAGTGGGGGGGGGTGCTGGGAATGTGCTAAGGTGCTCTCCATCTCCAGTAGTGTTTGGCCAAGTAGGGACCTGAGGATTAGGGAGACACAGACCGAGAGAGAAACAAAGACCTTAGAAGCTGAAGGGGAAGCTGGGAGGGATGCCCTGGAGAGAGAGTCCTCAGGAAAAGGCCCCAGAGGTAGACAAAAGGCAGAGCCTGGCCGGCAGTGGGGGGGGCAGGCAAAGGAGGCGGAGGGATGCGGGAGGGGGTGGGGCATTGAGGCTGCAAGCAGATGGAGAGGATTTGCTTTGCTGAGCTGAACTCTTCAGCCAGTGAGGTTTGGGAGAACTTGATGGGGGTGGGGATCATTACCCTAGTTGCCTGCTCCCCCTTCATCCCTTCCTCAGCCCACCTTGGGTCTTCAGAAAGGAGGTGTTTGGTCTCAACCTCTTGGTGGCCCTAATATAAGGACCCTGGGGCCCGTCTGTCTCTAAGCTGTGTCTACCTTCATTTCACACACCTCTAAGCTCACTGCAGAAGGAGAACTGGGGCTGCAGGGACTTAGGGGCTGCAAGCCATTTGTGGTGAGAAAGGTGACCTCTTTCTTCCTTTCAGGACCTGAAGGAGAAGAAGGAGAAGGTGGAGGAGAAGGCAAGCCGGAAAGAGCGAAAGAAAGAAGTGGTGGAGGTGTGGAGGGGTGGGGGGGAGGAGCACACCTGCCCCACCATCTTCCTTCCAATCATCTCATCTTTCCTCCACTTTCCTTCTGAGACTGCTGGGTCCTGCCCTTCACCCCAGCCTTCCCATCTTTGCTGCCCCACCCTGAGGCCCCTCCCAAGCCCTTTTAACACCCAATGCCCCCTCCCATTGGTGGTGATGGTGGGCGAGGCATGAAGCCAGCCTGAGGTTGCTCCCTCTCCTGGTCCCCACAGGAGGAGGAGAACGGGGCTGAGGAGGAAGAAGAAGAAACTGCTGAGGATGGAGAGGAGGAAGATGAAGGGGAAGAAGAAGGTGGGGAGGGGCAGGGGAGGCCAGGCTGGCAAAGTCCAGGCTCAAAGGAGCAGAGTCAGGGTGGGTTTGAAGACCTGAGGCAGGGCTGAGGGCGACCACAGGGGGTCTCTGCCGGAGCTTCCTGCCCTTCCCCAATGACCCATTTCTGGCTCCTCAGATGAGGAAGAAGAAGAAGAGGATGACGAAGGGCCCACGCTGAAGAGAGCTGCCGAAGAGGAGGTTTGGGCTGGGTTGCTGGGCCTGAGGGGCTGTCAGGGATGCAGCTGGGCCGGGCGCCCTTTGGACTTGGACCCAGGTCCCTGTGCGGCAGGGGTGGGGGCTGGAACAGGACCGGGACAAGGGGAGGTCTGCCCTCCCATTTTACAGCTCCCCTATTCTCTCCCTCTCCACAGGATGAAGCGGATCCCAAGCGGCAGAAGACAGAAAATGGGGCATCGGCGTGAGCCCCTGCCAGCAGGCTGGGGGTGGGAGGCCTCTTTGGGCCTGGAGGTGGGGGTGGGGGCAGACAAGTCCAGCCACTCTTCACCTGGCTCCCTGCTCTGGGCCCCGCACCAGAGCTGCCACCCTCTTCTTTCTCCCCAGCCTTCTCATTTCCGCCTCCCAGACACTGCCCCTCCACCCTCACTCTGCCATTGTTCCACCTCCTGACCTGCTCCATCTGAGCTCCCCAGCTGGCCCCCAATTGCTCCTCTCTCTCTTTGCTCTTCTCCCTCCCCTCCCAGCCCTGTCCTTCCTCTGGTAGCCTCTCCCACCTAACCTCTGCATCCCCCAGCCTCATGGCCTGCCCCATTCCTATCCTGCCTGACCCCTGGATCTCCCTCAGATCCCCTCTTCTCAGACAGCGCCAGGCCTGGGTGGGGCCGGGGTTGGGGCCGAGCCCCACAGCTGCCCCCCTCCCCTCCTTTTTTTGTATAATTTAATAAAGAAATGGTCGCGCTTCTGTTTTTAACCTGTCTCCTGCTTTCCCGGGGATCCGTTCAGTGCGATGGAAGGGTAGAGAGGGAGAAGGGTGGCTGACCTCACATTGTGCCAGGACACTTCCCTTTGATACAAAAGCAGCAGCACACTCCCACCACCCATGACTCAAGAAGACAAGATCATCCCTCAAGGGGTGGCCTGGAGCCCAGCTCTTCTGAGAGCTGACTTATGTCCTGTTTTGGATTCTCAGGGATGCTCCTCCCCAGCAATACACACTTCCCTGCTAACCCACACAAGACCTAGACACTGCTGAGCCCAGTGGAAAGCTACCAGCTCTATTGTGCTGAACCAGGCACAGAGAAACAGCCCAGAAACAGGAAGTCCTGCCCCTGAGCTGGGAGAGGGCCGGTAGTCCTGGGTCTCAGCCTCCTAGGATCTGGAGCGAGCTTCCAGGCATCAAAGATGCCCTCTGGCTGGCACGGAAGCGAGCTCCTTCCAGTGAAGCAGGGAAATCCTGGACTTCATGTCATTCCCAGGTCAGCTATAAGTTTCTTCACCTGCCCTCCAAGTCTCCCTGGGCTGGGCTAGGGAGCAGGAGTTTGACACTTGTCAATGTCAGGCCTTCCCTAGTCCCACTGCCTCTGTTTCCTCCGAGTTTGATCTTGGAGATTTCTAAGATTTCTGCATTTTTCCATCTCCACATGACCCTTGTCCTCTCAGTTTGGAATGTCTGGATTGGGAGATGCTTCTGAGTGCATGGGGGTCTGAGCTGGAGTCGGGAGGGATGTTGACTCATCAAAATGATCTTCCCAGGAGAAACCCGTAACCCATCCAAGGTCAGGACTGCACACCCTCATACATACACGTACACTCACAGCTTTTATTTTCACACTCCCTAACCTTGGCAAATTGTTCAATCTCTTTGAGTCTCAGTTTCCTCATCTGTACAATGGAGGAAAATACTAGATTTCTTGAATTACTGTAAGTAAAGTGTCCAATACAGTGCTTAGCACATAATGAAGGCTCAATACAATGTAGTTATTCTCCACACCCCACAAAGCTGGCATGCCCAGCCTCAGACCTACCATCTTTTAGGGTGCAGTAAAGCTTCCTGTCCACCGTATTCCCAGGAGCCATTGTACCGATGGTGGAAAGGCGGATCTAAAGGGTCATGAAATTCTTGGAGGTTAAGGGAAAGAGGGAGGAGATGATGCACCAAGGAAAGAGCTTGCCAAGAAGGAAGTGTGAATATTGGGGCTGAGGAGGCAGCTTAGAGATGGGCAAGGGGGCAGTCCCAGGGAGAAACACTGCTTGGAGGCAGATGGTCCCTGGGAGAGGGAGCAGTCTGGAGGGTAGGGCAGGGGCGATGAGGGGAAGGTGGGGAGACCCAGGACTGAGGAAGTAAACAAGGGGAGTGCCACCACAGAAGTGGAGGGTAATGCTGCTGGGAATCAACCCCCTCAGACTTTCCACTGCGAAGTGAAACCGTGAGCCTTGGGGTGCAGGGGGGCGGGCCAGGAGGAGGGGAAGTGGGGAAGGTGGAGGGAAAGCTGGGGACAGGGGTGAAGGCCGGGGGACCAGCAAAACAGCATCCCAGCCGCGACAGCCACCTTGCTCTCTCTGCTCTCTGCCACAGCCCTGCCCCGTTCCCTGGGACCCCAACTTCCCCTCAGGCGGCCTGATCTGCCCAGCTTTCCCTGGCTTCTGGCCTCAGGTCATCCTCTCTCCAAGGCCCCCTCCCGGTCTTCCTCTAGATTGCCTTCCTCCACCTCCCTCTCTGCAGAACTTCTCCTTTGCCCACGCCCCGACACCCCCTTCCTTTTCGGACCTCCGTTTGGAGGGCTCAGCGCTGCCCAGGCCATAGGAGAGATGTGGGAGACTCAGTTCCTGGGCTTGCTGTTTCTGCAGCCACTGTGGGTGGCTCCAGGTAAAGTGGAAAACAGGGATGGCGGGAGGGTTGACCTCCAGCCCCACAGGAGGGGACCCTCGGGGATCTCTGTGGCCACAAAGGTCCTGCGGTCTTTAGGTCTGTGGTGGACTCTTCTAATCCTTTTCTTGGGCAGTCCTACCACCCCCAAAGCCTCTCTTGACAGAGAAGATAGGGAAACCCAAGCTTTTCCTGCACCCTGTTTCTCCCCCCGGGAAACACTCAGGCTCCTTCTCTCCCCCTGCCTCTCGGCTCATGCCCCTTCCCCTTGGCCTCTCTTTTGCTCACTTAGTGAAGCCTCCTCAGCCAGGGGCTGAGGTCTCGGAGGTGTGGGCCCAGGAGGGGGCTCCTGCCCAGCTCCCCTGCAGCCCCACAATCCCCCTCCAGGATCTCAGCCTTCTTCGAAGAGGAGGGGTCACTTGGCAGCATCAACCAGACAGGTATGCACCCCAAACTTGGGCAACAGGACCCCTGAATCCAGCACTCACAACCCAACACCCATGCCGGTTCTCTTTCCCCTGCCCTGAGATGCTGCTCCCTTTGAAGCCAGTGACCCAGTCTCCCTGCCCTCGCCCGCACCGTTCCTGCCCTTGTCCTGCAATCAGCGCCCCTCACGCCTGCATTCCTTCTCTCCGGAAGGGGATGGTGCCAGTCCCACAGAGGGGTCGGGGGTGAAGGGACGGTTGGTGGTCAAGAGAACTCTTGGGACGGTTTTCCTCATCCTCTTCCCCTGGCTACCTGCACCCTCCGGGGCTTCCAACCCCTGGAGCTTCTCAACTCTATTCTTTTTCCTGCCCAGTGGCCCGCCCGCTCCAGTCCCCGGCCATCCCCCGGCCCCCGGCCCCCGCGCAGCGGCGCCCTCCTCTTCGAGGCCCGGGCCCCGCCGCTACACGGTGCTGAGCGTGGCTCCCGGAGGCCTGCGCAGCGGGAGGCTGCCCCTGCAGCCCCGGGTCCAGCTGGAGGAGCGCGGCCGGCAGCGCGGGGACTTCTCACTGTGGCTGCGCCCAGCCAGGCGCGCTGACGCCGGCGAGTACCGCGCCGCGGTGCACCTCAGGGACCGCACCCTCTCCTGCCACCTCCGTCTGCGCGTGGGCCAGGCCTCGAGTAGGTGGGGCGGGACGACCGGAGAGGAGCTGTGAAGGGGGCCCCCATTCCCCGCCGCCCGGGAGGCAGGAAGGGCTGGGGTAGAGGCTGCGCGCCCTAAGCCATGAAGGAGAGCTTTCAGAAGAGTAGAGGAAGGGGGTGGGGGAGGCCTGCTGGAGTGGAAGGCGCCCCCCAAGCACGTGTATGGGGGGGGCCCTGTGGAGAGATTGTGTCACCCCCTGAGCTCACCTTCTCCCACCCACGCGGGAGTGCCCTGAGGGAGGGGGAGGGGGAGAGCGTCGGTCTGGAGTGATTCATTTTAGACATCTGTAGCTCAGAGGGTGGGCTTCGAGGGGATCCAGGCCGGGAGAACCGCAAGGGTGGCCTCTGCCAAGTAAACTCCAGGCAGGGGACGAGGGACAGGGGGACAGGGGAAAGGTCCAGTTCATGCACCTCTAGATGCTGGGAGCTGAGCTGGGGAGAGGGTGATAGGGAAGAAAAGCCAGGTCTAAAGCCAGGTCCCTGTTTCTCCAAGCTTCTAGCTTGGCAGTCCTGTGTGCGGGGATCTTGTTTCCGGTGTGCTGATCAAGTCTTCTTTACCCTTGCACAGTGACTGCCAGCCCCGCAGGGTCTCTCAGGACCTCCGACTGGGTCATTTTGAATTGTTCCTTCAGCCGCCCCGACCGCCCAGCCTCTGTGCAATGGTTCCGGGGTGGGGGCCAGGGCCGAGTCCCTGTCCAGGAGTCCCCCCATCACCACTTAGCCGAAAGCTTCCTCTTCCTGCCCCAAGTCAGCCTCATGGACTCTGGGCCCTGGGGCTGCACCCTCACCTACAGAGATGGCTTCAATGTCTCCATCGTGTACAACCTCACTGTTCTGGGTAACTACCCCACTCTGCTTCACACTTGACCACAACCCCTTCCTGCCCCCCTTGTCACCTCCCCTGACTTATGGGTCCCTAAACCAGGTTCTTGGCAGTGGCCCACGTCATTGCTGTGGGCCTCATGTTCAACCCTTTATCTTTCGTGGCAGCCTAACAGCTGCCGTCACCCCTTTTAGCATCCCCCTTGGCCTTCCAGCGTCATTGCCAGCTTTCTCACTCCTTCTGGCTAAGCCCACTTGCTGGGTTTCTGACCAACCTCGGGTCATCACCTTATGCTGCTCCTTAGCACTCTTATGAGCCAGACTATCTCCTGTACTCTTCTGCCTCCCTTCCTCGTAGCCCCAGCACTCCCTCCCCATTGCAGCCCCCAGCTTTAACTTTGGGTTTTCTTTTCTCTTCAGGTCTGGAGCCCCCAACTCCCTTGACAGTGTACGCTGGAGCAGGTTCCAGGGTGGAGCTGCCCTGCCGCCTGCCTCCTGGTGTGGGGACCCAGCCTTTCCTCACTGCCAAGTGGGCTCCTCCTGGAGGGGGCCCTGACCTCCTGGTGCCTGGAGACAATGGCAACTTTACCCTTCAACTAGAGGATGTGAGCCAGGCCCAGGCTGGGACCTACACCTGCCACATCTGTCTTCAGGGACAGCAGCTCAGTGCCACTGTCACACTGGCAGTCATCACAGGTCAGCCTTAGGTGGGAAAGGAGTAGCTCTCCCCCAGGGGAGAAAGGATAGAGAGAAAGGGCTGGCTGGGGAAAGACTGGGCAAATCCACTCCATGAAGCCAGGCCACTGGGCACGAGTTCCAGAGCCTGCCCATCTCGGGCCCCCACTTTTCTCACCCCCATAATAAAAGAACCGAAACTGAAAATCTCCTCTTGAGTCACAAGATAAAGTTCCACCATTCTCTATGGGCCTCCCCTGCTCTGAACTGGCGGGAGGGTCTGGGAAGTTAGAAGGAAAGATGACAAAAAGAATTTCGAATGATTCAAAAGAGGTAGAATCTATTTCTAGAATCCTTGTCTATTTTGCGGCCAGGGCTTGGGTTAAAGTTGCAGGAAGTGGCTTGGATTTGGGAGGAGTTAATAAATCCGTCCCTTGGTCAGCAAATATTTACTGAGCAAGGGTTTTCCAAGACAGTACAAAACAAACAAAGAAAAAAGAATACTCAGAAAGTATGTGTTCACTGGTTGATAACTATCAGCCATGACAGGTTAGCCTCGTCTGCAGCACTCATCTCCGGCCACTAAGTAGTAGCACCCCACAGTAGGTACTTAATAATATGTAGAGGTTGAATGAATACGTGAACATGCTAATAGATAATACATCTCCTGAAGGCCAGTTCTGAGTTTTCACTTGCTTTCTGGATACCTGTACCTAGATACTATACCACCTCTCAGCTGCCTCACCCTGAACCCCATCTTTTTCTCCCACCAATCCCCTTGCTGACTTAGCCTGTCATTAATCCCTGGTATCTACTCACTTTGAAACCTGGCCTACTCCTCCTCATATCCCATCAGTCACCAAAGTCCACCAGTTCTTTCTGTCCATTGTCCTCTTGAAGGTCAACTGTTCTATGTAGACAGCTCAATGAGAGAAATACTGTTACCCGTGAAGACTTTCTCAAAGTCACACAGCTGGGAAGTGCCAGACTCAGGGTCTAAACTCAGGTGTCTGCATCACCAAATCATTCCCCAGGACGCTACTCAGATGCCCTTCACCCTTTGTCTCCTCCCACCCACCTGCCTCTCACTTCACAACTTGAGAATGTAAAGAATGCTCTGTCTCTAGATGAATGGATCAGTTCCCTGTTCTTTACACATTCAGAAAGGGGGGATGGTGTTCATTCAAGGGGCACCACAGGGCAGGAGACACTGATGGGAGCCATGTCATGGAAGTTGCAAAATTGTGAAGTAGATGTGGGGTCAACTCCTCTGACTGATTCTGAGGTTTCTGAGCATTTGAGTAGAAAGCAATGTAAAAGAATATGTAATAGTATTTCTTCTGTGGTGGTCTGCCAGGACCAGTTTGAGTGTGAAGGCAGTAGGGGAGCCTGGAAATGTTTTGAGAAGGGGAGGGAGCTGACTAGAGCAGAGCATTGTCTGGTTAAGATAAATGTGGCCAGCAGGGCGTAGTGGCTCACGCCTGTAATCCCAGCACTTTGAGAGGCTGAGGCAGGAGGACCACTTGAGTCCAGGAGTTCTAGACTAGCCTGGGCAACATCTCTATACAATTTAATAAAAAATTAAATAGAAAGAAAAAGATGAACGTGGCCATGACCCCTGATGCCATCTGCCAACCTCACCTGGTCAGAACCCAAGTGAATGCAGGGTGATTGAGACTTGGGGTTGAACCTGTGATATCACATAAGGGGGCCAGAACCCCAAAAGATCTCTTCCTTCTCTTTTCAGTGACTCCCAAATCCTTTGGGTCACCTGGCTCCCTGGGGAAGCTGCTTTGTGAGGTGACTCCAGCATCTGGACAAGAACGCTTTGTGTGGAGCCCCCTGGACGCGCCATCCCAGAGGAGTTTCCCAGGACCCTGGCTGGAGGCACAGGACGCCCAGCTCCTTTCCCAGCCTTGGCAATGCCAGCTGTACCAGGGGGAGAGGCTTCTTGGAGCAGCAGTATACTTCACAGCGCTGTCTAGCCCAGGTCTGAGGCCCCAAAATGCCAGGACCCCAACGCCACAGCAATGACCTTTATCCCCTTCCAGAAGAGCCCCTGCCACCCCCTCCCCAGTGCTCTTCTTTCCTGTTGGCAACCTGACCTCTGGCTCTTGCCCAGGGTTGTAAAGTCTGAGTGAATGACAAAATATCCTTTCCAGCCCTGAACCTATGCCTTATCCTGTACTTTCTCCATAGGTGCCCAACGTTCCGGGAGAGCCCCAGGCGCCCTCCACGCAGGCCACCTCCCACTGCTTCTCATCCTTAGTATCCTCTCTCTGCTCCTTTTGGTGACTGGAGCCTCTGGCTTTCACCATTGGAGAAGACAGGTGAGCCAGGGACGTGCCACCGCCCCCCCCCAGCCCCAGCAGCTCCCACTCCTCCATCCTCTGAGTGCTGATGGCACCCCTTCCTCAGGAAGGCAACCAAAGGGGACCCTGAACTTGCGCTCAGGGTCCCCCTTCTTCATAAGTCTCTCACTCCAGGGACGGTTTCACCTGGGGAGGCTGGAAGCGGGGGTTGAGAGATGGGGAGGGCAGGGGAGCTGAGAAAAAATAGATGGATTCCGTGTCCTTCCTAATCCTTTTCTCTTCATCCTTCTCCTTCCACCCTCCATCTCTCTCTCTCTGTCTTCTCACAGTGGCGACCTAGAAGATTTTCTGCTTTAGAGCAAGGGATTCACCCTCCGCAGGCTCAGAGCAAGATAGAGGAGCTGGAGCAAGAACTGGAGCCGGAGCCGGAACCGGAGCTGGAGCCGGAACCCGAGCCGGAGCGGGCGCCCGAGCCCGGGCCAGAGCAGCTCTGACCTGGAGCTGAGGCAGACAGCAGATCTCAGCAGCTCAGTCCAAATAAACTCCCTGTTAGCAGCACGCCTGAGTCTGGCCCTTTCTTGTCCAAATGAAGGTTCCCGTCTCTCCCCAGCCTCTGGGGGCTCCCTTCTCCCACCCTAGCCTCCTAACCTACTTTCCCAAGCCAGTGTCCTTCACCTTCCCCTTTTCTGTTTCTGGCTGCTTTCTTGGTCTCTCTCTTGCGCGCGCTCTCTCTCCCTCTCTCTCTCCCTCTTTCCCATCTTCTCTCTCTCTCTCTCTCTCCCCCTCTCTCCTGGGTAATCCTTTTCCTGAAGCTCCCTCCAAAAAGCCCTTGACCCTTGCCTCCGCAGCCCTCTCCTCCGTCCTTCCACCCACCTTCCACCCACCGTGCGCTGGCTGCCCTGGTTTCCTTGATATTTTTGTCCTTTGGGTCCACCCCACCCCACACTCGGCTGCACTTCAGCACTCGTCCTTGGCCCTCGGGCTGCTGCAGATGCGCATATATGCGGGCGCGCACGTGCACACACGCATGCACACACACACACGCATGCACGCAGACACACGCACACATACACACGCACACGCGCGCGCGCAGAGGACTGCCTTGTCAAGTCTTCCAGGAGATCCGGTCTGGAAACCTCCCTGGGCAGCCGGCTGGGGCTCCTACCTCTGCCCCACCCTCCGTGTTCCTCAGCCCTCGGCAGCTTTTCTGGTGTCAGGCATGAGAACACACTGCCACCCAGTGGTCACTGCTTGTCACACCCAACGGAGGTCACTGGGCCGGCTGCGGCAGGCCTGAGGAGTCGAACAGTGCAGTGGACCAGGCAGGGCACACATTGCTGCGGATGCAGGCACTGCCTTTGTAGTGTGCACGCTCTATGTGTGCGCCAGTGACTGTCACATGTCCTATGTACCCTTCAGGAGAGGGACTGAACAATGCATGTCTCAGGAGACACAGCCCTGGCTGGCCCTAGCCAGGGTGTAATCTATGCCTGACGAAGGGGAAGGCGGTGAACAAAGGTCTGTACGTGAAGCAAAACAGCCAGCAAGGCGGCTGCAGCGGTGGGAGTCAGGAGCCCCGGCTTCTCATTCCAGCTTTGCTGATGTGACTGTGCTTAATCTCCCTGAGCCTCAGTTTCCTCACCTATTAAATGGGACAATGATCATAAACCACAGAAAGGGTTGTTGTGAATGCTGGATAATAAAGGGCTTTGGAAACTGACATGCTCTGCACGTGTGGCGTACTTGTCTGATTACCCATTAGTGAAGGAGAAAGCAGACTTGCCCTGGTCATGCTAAGAATGATGTCAAAGACCCCAAGTCTGCCTGCGCCCCTCTCTGTCTGTCTCTCTTGGAACATTCACCTGGGCCATGTCAATGGTCCTCTCAGCAGAGTACACACGGCCTCAGCACATGGCACCCTCGAGTCTGGCATGAGACAGAGACCTCGGCCTCCAATGGGTGTGTGGCCCCGGACTTTGGCCACTGACAGCTCTGTCCGGGGACTTTAACCCCATTCAGGAGAACAAAATATTGGAAGTGAGTGGGTGAGTGGGAGCGAGCCTGCTGGAGCAGGAGGGGCATGGTGGCATGTGTGGGTGGCGTCCCAGTGGGTCTATGTGCCGGGTGCAAAAAGACACAAAAAGGCAGACCTGAGGACATGTCCCTGCAGAGACACAATAGTCACTCATTGGAGACAGAGGATGGAGAGGGTGACACCTTTGTTTTGTGCAGAGCCTTAGGGAGAGGTGGCACCCTCCGAAGCCTGAACAATGAACTATTTACAGCAATCTGAGGTTCTGAGCCTCATGATGGTGGTGACTCTTGCCTTGTCACAGGCAGAGAAACAGTGACACGGGAAGGAGGAAGCTCTGGCCCTGCCAGAGATGATTACACTGCAAAAGAAGTTGTGAAGTCCCTTTAGAAGCCTCCCGGCCAGGTGTCATGGCTTATGCCTGTAATCCCAACACTTTGGGAGGCCAAGGCAGAAGGATCGCTTGAGCCCAGGAGTTCAAGACCAACCCGGGAAGCGTAGTGAAACCTCATCTCTTAAAAAAAAAAAATTAGCTGGGCATAGTGGCGCTCCCGCCCCTGTGTTCCCAGCTATTTGGGAGGCTGAGGTGGGAGGATCACTTAAATCCAGAAGGTTGAGGTTGCAGTGAGCCATAATTGTGCCACTACACTCCAGCCTGGGTGAGAGAGGGAGACCCTGTCTCAAAAACAAAAAATAAGAAGCCTCCAAAGCATCGTTCCCACTCTTCACTGCTGCTCGGAGACTCCTAAGCTCTGTCCCAGGACCCTGCTCCCCACAGCCTTAGTGGGAGCCCTGATATTTTAATAGGGCAGGGGGTTCCTGGAAAGTTCTGTGGGCGACATTTTTCCTTTCTACTAACATTCTATGCCCTTTGGGCTTATGAAAGTAGTCATCAGAGATTCATTGAGGCCTATGTGGGGACTTCCCCATGCTCTTTCATAAAGGGGACAGGGAGGAGACAGAGGCAGAATGAAGGGTCTCCTTTTTTCTTTACCTACTAGAGAAGAGCAAAGGGTGGAGGAAGATGGGGCTTGTGGACTGCATTCCGTGAGTGCTTCTCTGTGGAGTCTCTCCTAAGGGTGACATTCCTGCTCCCACTCCTCTTCCTGCAGCCCCTCACTCTCAGTCTGGTAGGATAACCTCCAGCCCCTTTCCTGTCCTTCAAGCGCCCCTAAGGAGCTTGACTAATTAATCTGGCATCTCCAAGTTGATCTGTAAACCAGTGTTCCAGGCTGGGGTCCTGGAGGGGAAGGAGCATCAGGAGGCCAGGAGCTTAGGGAGCTTCAGTGGGTGGGTGGGTGAGAATCATCTCAGCTCCTTATTAAGAAGGGAGGGAAGTGGGTGACTTATCTATTGGTGTATAACAAACAAATCACCCCAAAACTTAATAATTTAAAATAATAAGCTGGGTATTTGGTGGCTCATGCCCGTAATCCCAACACTTTGGGAGACTGAGGCAGGAGGATTGCTTGAGGCCAGGAGTTTGAGACCAGCCTGGGTAACTTAGTGAGATCACATCTCTACAATTTTTTTTTTTTTTTTTTTTTTTTTTGAGACTGAGTCTTACTCTGTCACCCAGGCTAGAGTGCAGTGGCTTGATCTTGGCTCATTGCAACCACCACCTCCCAGGTTCAAGAGATTCTCCCGCCTCAGCCTCCTGAGTGGTCCCCAGTGACTCCTGTCTCCCTCAGTTCACACCCTTGCATTGCACCCTCCTGCTTGCACCAGGGTGGTCTGTGTGACTAACAGAATGGGGCAGAAATGATGATACGTTGCTTTCAAGATCAAATCTAATCTTGAAATAAAGACGTGGTAGCTTTCGTTTTGTCCACGCTGTCCCTCTGGGGGAAGCAGTTCTTGAGTCATATTGTGAGAGGCCCCATAAAGATGCCCATGCCTGCCACCACACCCAGCTAATTTTCGAATTTTTAAATTTTAATTAATTAATTATTTTTGAGACAGAGTTTTGCTTTTGTCACCCAGGCTGGAGTGCAGTGGTGCGATCTTGGCTCACCAAAATCTCTGCCTCACAGGTTCAAGCAATTCTCCCTTCTCAGCCTCCCAACCACAGGTGTGTGCCACCATGCTAATTTTATATTTTTAGCATAGTCGGGGTTTCACCATGTTGGCCAGGTTGGTCTTGAACTCCTGACCTCAGGTGATCCGTCTGCCTTGGCCTCCCAAAGTGCTGGAACTACAGGCCCAAGCCACTGCGCCTGGCCTACAATTTTTTTACGTTTAGAATCTAAAAATGAGCTGGGCATGGTGGTGTGCACCTGTGGTCCTAGTTATTCAGGAGGCTGAGGAAGGAGAGTCACTGGAGTCCAGAATTTCCAGGCTGTAGTGAGCTGTGATTGTGCCATTGTACTCCAGCCTGGGTGAAAGAGTGAGACCCTGTCTGTAAAAAGGATAATAATGATAATAATAAACATTATCTCATACAATGAGGAATCCAGGAGCAATCTTGCTGAGTAGTTCTGGCACAGGGTGGCTCATGAGCTTGCTGCTGAGGCGTGGGCCAGGCCTGCAGCCATCTGAAGGCTGGGCTGGGGCTGGAGGATCTGCCTGTAAGATAGCTCACTCCGGTGCCTGTCAGCCAGAGGCCTGAGCTTTTCCCCGTGTGGGCATCTTTATGGGGCCTCTCACACCACCACACAGCAACTGGCTTCCCCAGATGGACAGTGTGGACAAGACAAATGCTACCACATCTTTATTTCAAGATTAGATTTGATCTTGAAAGCAACATATCATCATTTCTGCCCCATTCTATTAGTCACACAGACCACCCTGGTGCAGGCAGGAGGGTGCAATGCAAGGGTGTGAACTGAGGGAGACAGGAGCCACTGGGGGCCATTGGCAGCCTGGCCATCAGCGTAAGGAGCAGTGTCTGAAAGAGAGATAGGCCAAGAGAGGGGAAGGGGCATCTCTGAGCATCTCCATCTCCAGCCCTCTTCTCTTGTCCACTCTCTAGAAGTTCTAGAAGCCAAGTGAGGTCTAGGGCCTTGGCAAGTCAAGTGTGTGGGGCAGGATGCCATACTGCACACATTCAGCCCTGGAGTCGGGTTTGCCAGTGACTCCCCTACCCCTGACCTGATCTTCTCAGTTCCAGAGCGCAGAGGAGGAGCCTCTGCAGGCCCAGAAATTTCCCTGCACACCTCCCCTATCACGTAGAGATGTTAGGGTTCAGGCCTGAGCCCCTGCTGCTACCTTTTCTTCAAAGGAGGAGAGCAAGGAGCTAAGGGTCCCCTGCACAGGCCCACCCCGAGGTGGAGTTCTTCCTTTGAAGGGAATGGGTTTGAGGTAGGGTCGGTTCTATCTGCTCCACTCTGTGGCTGACAGTTTCTCCAAGGGGACTGCAGGTGTCAGCTGTCTGAGCCCAGGCTGAGCTCTGAAATGTGCCTACTCAAACTTCCCGTGGGGTGGGGGAGGCCCAGGAACCACCTTCTGAGAATGGCAAAAGGTGGTCGTGGAGCCAGGGGAAATGTGGATTGGGTAGAGATGGCATGGAAGCTCCCAGACTTTGCTTCCCAGAGAACAGCCCCAAGGACCCTTCCCCTGCTCCCCATCCTCAAACCCTGCCCCCAGCCCCCTTGCAGAGGGTGTCAGTGCTGCCAAAGATACTTCTGGTAAGGAGGCCACCGCAGAGTTGCACCTGGGGCTTTCAACTTTCCTACAACCCTGGCTGCCCAAGGCCTCTCAGATCGTCTGGTCTCCAGCACTCTGTCTATAGCCTCTGACACCGGCTTCTCTTCCCCATCGCTTCTTCCCTTTCTGCAGCCTAGAGACACAGAAAATATATTCAGCAAAAATAGCCTCTGGAAACCCCCTGTTCCATGTTTTCTGATATGTGATGGGAGCAGATAGCTTGACTTCAATTTCTTCTTCTGTAAAGTGAGGATAGCTGGGCACAGTGGCTCATGCCTGTAATCCCAGCACTTTGGGAGGCCAAGGTGGGCTGATCACGAGGTCAGGAGTTCAAGACCAGCCTGGCCAAGATGGTGAAACCCCGCCTCTACTAAAAATACAAAAATTATCTGGGTGTGGTGGCGCATGCTCCTTTAGTACCAGCTACTCGGGAGGCTGAGGGAGAAGGATCGCCTGAACCCAGGAGGCAGAGGTTGCAGTGAGGCAAGGTCATGCCGCTGCACTCCAGCCTGGGTGACAGAGCGAGACTCCATCTTAAAAAAATAAAAGTGAGGATAGTAACAGTAACATCTACCAAAAAGGTCTGGCACGTGCACACGAACGTGAAAGTGCTTGGAAAATGGAAACCCACTCTATAGATGTGAGGATCATGTGAGGTGCAGCTGAGCCTCAGAAGCTCCAGTTGAGGTGGTGGGCCCCAAAGCCTCTTCCATTGCTATGGGAGAAGACTTCTCTTACCTGTCATCCTGGCCTTTCTTTTTTAATTTTAAATTTTTTTTTTTTTTGGCTGTGGGGTCTCGTTATGTTGCCCAGGCTGATGTGCAGTGACTATGGGCACAATCCCACTACTGATTAGCATGGGAATTGCGACCCACTGTGTTTCCATCTTGAGCTAGCTCACCCCTCCTCAGGCAAACTGGTGGTTCCCCACTCCCAGGAGGTCACCATGCTGAAGCTGATCTTAGTGTAGACACCTGACCTGCAGAGTGCACTACAGCCCAGAACTCCTGGGCCCAAGACATCCTCGCTCTTGAGCCTTCTGAGAGGCTGAGACTACACATGCTCAGCACTGCACCCTGCCTGGACCTTCTTAATACCGAGGAGAGGCAGTGCCATGAGGGGCACCACCCAGAGACTGGGATCCGAGTGAGTGAGTTCAAATCCCAGTTCCACCAGCTATGGTTACTAGCACTATGACCTTTGACAACTGAAACTCTTCGGCTAGGGGCAGTGTGACTCATGCCTGTAATCCCAGCAGTTTGGGAGGCTGAGGTGGGTGGATTGCTTGAGCTCAGGAGTTTGAGATCAGCCTGGGAAACATAGCAAAACCCCATCTCTAGGGGAAAAAAAGTTGAGCTGGGTGCAGTGGCACATGCCTGTAGTCCCAGCTACTTGAGGGGCTAAGGCGGGAGGATAAATTGAGCCATGGAGGTTGAGGCTGCAGTGAGCTGTGACCGTGCTACTGCACCCCAGCCTGGGTGACAGAATGAGACCCTGTCAAAGAAAACGAAAACAAAACACTCTTTAAGCCTCAGTTTCCTCATCTGTATGGCCTGGACAATAATACCTATAAACATACAACCACATAAACCACGCAGCAAGGCTAAATGTTTACTATAAATTCACATGCTCTCTCTTCCTCTTTTCTTTTCCTTTTTGGAAACCCCGGAGAGAAAGCCAGGTTCCCAGGGCCGTTGACTTCCAGGCCACAGACTCACAGAGCTGGAAGTTCTCACACTACCCATCGGGTCCAGAATCTGCAAACCAGTGGGCCCAAAGCTAGAGCCAGCCCTTGGGACTCTTGTTTGCTCTACCCAGTGTCACAACAAGATGAAATATTTGTTGCCAATATTAAATTTAGGAAGTATTATATAAATGTCTGTTTTCCACCTTCTTTTTTTTTTTTTTTTTTGAGACCGAGTCTCACTCTGTCACCCAGGCTGAAGTGCAATGGTGTGATCTCGGCTCGCTCACTGAAACCTCCACTTCCCATGTTCAAGCAATTCTCCTGCCTCAGCCTCCTGAGTAGCTGGGATTACAGGCGCATGCTGCCACACCTGGCTAATTTTTGTATTTTTTAGTAGAGATGGGTTTTCTCCATGTTGGTCAGGCTGGGGTTTTCCACCTTCTCTAGAAATTTTGTCAGAGCTGGCAACTCTGGGCTTATATGCCAGCATAGCCTCTATGGTCAACTCAGACAGCTATGCCCGGAGTGGCTGTCCTACTAACTTAGGCAGGACTCTCATTTCCCTCAGTCCCTACCCCTCCCTATTGCTCACCTCCAGCCTGCCTTTCTCATTTGCATTACCTATGTAATTTTTGAATGGATAAACAGAGAAGTTTAGACAAGAGCAGGAGAACGGGGCTCCTGTGAGCATTTAAATTTGTGGCCCCACTCTCCTGCTGTTGTCCAAACTTCTCTGTTTATCCATTAAAAAATTATTTGGCCGGGTGCAGTGGCTCACACATTTAATCCCAGCACTTTGGAAGGCTGAGGCGGGTAAATCACTTGAGATCAGGAGTATGAGACCAGCCTGGTCATCATGGTGAAACCTCATCTCTACTAAAAATACAAAAATTAGCTGGGTGTGGTGGCACATACCTATAATCCCAGCTACTGGGAAGGCTGCGGCAGGAGAATTGCTTGAGCACGGGAGGCGGAGGTTGCAGTGAGCCAAGGTCACACCATTGCCCTCCAGCCTAGGTGACAGAGCTAGACTCTGTTTCAAGAAAAAAGAAGAAGAAAAAGAAAAAGAAAAACATTATTCAATAGCCAGGGGTTGCAGGGAGCAAGAACGGGAGTCAGCATTTAATAGTACAGAATTTCCGTTAAGGAAGATGAAAAATTCGCATAACCATGTGAGAGTACTCAATCCCACAGAGCCACACATTCAAAAACGCTTGAAATGGCCGGCTGTGGTGGTTCACACTTGTAATCCCAGCACTTCGGGAGGCCAAGGAGGGTGGATGGGATCACTTGAGGTCAGGAGTTCCAGATCAGCCTGGCCAACATGTTGAAACCCGGTCTCTACTAGAAATACAAAAATTAGCCAGATGTGGTGGCAGGCGCCTGTAGTCCCAGCTACTCGGGAGGCTGAGGCAGGAGAATTGCTTGAACCCAGAAGGCGGAGGTTGCAGTGAGCTAAAATTATGCCATTATACTACACCCTGGGTGACAGCATGAGACTCTGTCTCGGGAAAAAAAAAAAAAATGCTTAAAATGGAAAATTTTATGTTGTGTGTATTTTACCACAATAAATTTAATATCAATAAAATTTAAGATATTAGGAAAATATTAAACAAGGTTTAAGCATCTTCCAGGGTCAGGGAGTCTGTGAGGATGCTGGGAGCATAGTGCTAAGACAGACAGGGTCACCACTCTGGCCTGTGAGCTAGACACTAAGCAATCAATAACTTCATCGTAACTGGAAAACCACGACAAACGGAGAAGCACAGGGGACTGGGAGGTCTTCTCACCAGGAAAGCTGATTTCAACTGAGGAAGCTGAGTAGCCTTCTGAGATTCTGGGGAGGAAGTCCTGTGCAGGAGGATGGTAAGCAACAAAATAAAAACAGCCCGGATCCAGGCCCTGGAGGACGGCCTGCTGCTCCCTCGCCTCTGCGCCACCCACCTCCACACTTCCTACATGTGAAAAATAACTTCAATCTTGCTGAAGTCTCTATTATTTTGGGTTTTCTTTCACTTGCAGCAGAGCCCAGTGCTTACCGATAGTTCTCCCCGGTTGAAAGAATGTTCTCTTGTGATAAGATCTCCCAGCACCCTGTGCTTTTTCCTTTGTAGCACTTGTCAAATTGTAATGAAGTTGTTCATTGTTTGGTGTCTATGTCATAACCTGGAGTGGTGACCATATCTGTCTCACCCAGCATCACATCCCCAGCACCTAGCAGAGTGCCTTGGGCCGGTACAAGCTTAACACTTGTTGACTACACAGATGAATGAATGGAGAGGTTTGGACTGGAGCAGGGCTCAAAACATCAATGCCTACGAGAGCCTGCCAGGTAATGGAGATGAGAAAAACAGGCTGGCTGTGAACATCAGGGAAGGTGTTTTCTTTCCAGTCTGAAGGAAGAAGGCCTGAGGAGGGTACGTTCCCCCAACTTTGAGAAGCGACCCAGAGGTTGCACCTAACACATTCACTTATATCCATTAACCAATATTGAGTCACTTGGACACATCCACCTATGAGGGAGGCTGGGAAGTATATTTTAAATCTGGGTAGCTAAGAGCTCAGCTAAAAATTGAGGATTCTATTAGTAAGAAGAAGGAGAAAATAGACTTTGGGGACAGCTAAAGCAATCACTGAGATCTGAAGAATGAACAAAAATTATCTAGATTAGTGGTTCTCAGAGTTAAATGTGGCCTGAAGACCCCTGGGAGTCCCCGAGACCCTTTTGGGGTATCTTCAAGGTCAAGCTATTTACATAAAAAGAAACTACAGGCTATTTTCCTTTGTCAGTATGTTGACATTGCAATAATGTTGCAAAAGCAATCTGGATAAAACTGCTGCCTTAGCATAAATGAAGGCAGTGGCACCAAACCATATGATAGTCACCGCACTCTTCACTGCCAGGTACTTACAGTAAAAAAGAAGAAAAATAGTAATGGCAGTTTTACTTAATCATGCCCTTAATGAGGCCAGGCACGGTGGCTTATGCCTGTAATCCCAGCACTTTGGGAGGCAGAGGTGGGCAGATCAAGAAGTCAGGAGATCGAGACCATCCTGGCTAACACAGTGAAACACCATCTCCACTAAAAATACAAAAAATTAGTCGGGCGTGGTGCCACATACCTGGAGGCTGAGGCACGAGACTGACTTGAACCCAGGAGGCAGAGGTTGCAATGCGCAGAGATCACGCCACTGCACTCCAGCCTGGGCAGCAGAGCAAGACTCCATCTCAGGCAGAAAAAAAAATGGGCAGGCTCAGTGGCTCTCATTCAAGACCAGCCTGGCCAACTTGGTGAAACCCCATCTCTACTAAAAATACAAAAAAACAAAAAAAATTAGCTGGACATGGTGGTGGGCATTTGTAATCCCAGCTACTCTGGAGGCTGAGGCAGGAGAATTGCTTGAACCCGGGAAGTGGAGGTTGCAGTGAGCTGAGACTGGGCCATTGCACTCCAGCCTGGGCAACAAGAGCGAAACTCCACCTAAAAACAAACAAAAAAATACAAAAATTAGCTGGGTATGATGGTGCACTTGTAGTTCCCAGCTACTTGGGAGGCTAAAGCAGAAGAATCCCTTGAACCCGGGAGGCAGAGGTTGCAGTGAGCTGAGATCTCGTCACTTAACTCCAGCTTGGTGACAGAGCAAGACTCTGTCTCAAAAAAAAAAAAAAATGCCCTTAATGATGAAGTAGTAAATACTAATGTTATTAAATCTCAACCCTTGAGTACAGTAGCCATGAAATGAGAAGCAGCACACAGTACTACATGCTGCAGGTCTGGAGGGTGGCGGTATGCAGGTGGTATGTTTAGTTGGGGATATGTTGAGTTTGCTATGGCCGGTGAGCTTCCCAATGGAGATGTCCAATGCGCTGGTGGATACCCACATCTGGAGCCCACGAGAGATATGGGCTAAAGGAAAGCGTTTAAGGCCCGGCCAGAGACGCCCAGAGGAACAGAGTCTGGTTCACAGTCACTCCTGGTGTCTCAGGTATCCTCTGCTCAGCCCACACCCTCTCTTCCACACTGGGCCACCTACAAAGCCCCCACCGATACCCCTGGAGGCAGCCACTGAACACAGGCCCTCAGGGCCCCGGAGCGAGGAGCTATTTGTGGACTTGCCACGGCTGTTCCCGTATGCCCCCAGCTACCTCCCACTTCTGGTCAGATACGATAGTGTCACTGGTGGAATCTTTCTTGCAATCCTTTTCTTGCCACTTAACAGTGGCAGTGGCACTGTGGCTCCAGCCTGATTCTGCTGAACTTTTTCCCTTGACTTTGGCATTTTCACTTTGAGATGTTTTCTGAGAGCCGGGGGTGGGGACCCCAGCTCCAGGTGGTGACGTGGAGGGCCAGCCCAGGCCTAGGGTGTGGAGGAGCCTCCCCATTGGGCTTCCTGTCTCTCTTCATTTAAGCACGACTCTGCAGAAGAAACAAAGCACCCTCCCCATTGGGCTCCTGGCTGCAGAGCTCCAAGTCCTCACACAGAGACACCTTTTTTGAGAAGCAGAGGGCAAGAAAGATGCAAGGCCAGAGGTAAGATGGTCAGACTCGGCTTCTTTCCCTGGAGCTGGGAGGGAGGGGAACGTGGGGCAGATGCACAGGAACGTGCTCTGCCCAGTTGTCTGCCCACCTTCCCTTGCATTTCTTTTGGAACGGATCATGAGCAGCAATCTTCCACCAGAACTGCGAGCTTCAGAGGTCAGGGGCTGTGCCAGACTGCTCTCTGCAGCCCCGGTGTGCACAGCTCAGTGCCCAGAGCAGCGGGTGCTCCTCAGAGGAGTATTGACCGGAATGGCAATATCAGAGAGAGAGTGAGGGCTGGAGACTACCCCAGGCTGGGAAAGGTGTGGGAGGTAACTAGTCATGGGCGGTGGAGGAGAGAAGACTGGAAGAGGGGAAAAGAGGAGAAAAAGAGTGAATGAGGGGAGGGAAACATCAGAAAGAATAAATATAAGATGGGAGGAAACCCATAAAAACGAAATGATGAGGAAAAACGACAAAAGCAAGAAAAAGACAAAAAGAAGCAGAAGCTAGTCTAGAGAAAATTCCTGCAAAATCACTTTTCCTGATGGTGCGATCTCCAAACATTTACACGAAGTATCATATGAGCAGCATTTCATAAGTCACATGATCTATGTAATAGTCTCTTTTAACTACCTTTTGTGCTTATGTGTGTATTTAAAAATTTTTGTCTACTTTTTTGCTCTTTTAAGATTTTTGAACAATGTCTAAAGACACTTTTCTAGATAGCTTTAAAATAATTCATGAAATAGGAAAGCTAAAATTCTCAGAAGGTGTTCAAACTGAGCTTTTGCGTGTGAAATGCCGTAAATGTGACAGATGTGTATCTTTAGATGAATATGTCATTTAAGAAATGGATTCGAAGAGAATTGGCGGTGGGGGTCTCCCAAGGCCAGGAGAGTTGAGAAGGGCGTGGAGCCCCGCCTGGGCCTGGCCGGGTGTGAGCGAGAGGGCGGACTCTATCCCTCTTGACCGGAAGCCCTGTACAATCTCAGCCTCTTCACCTCAGAACTTTCCAGCTCCTTGAAGCCATGCTATCCCCAGTGTCCTCTGCTTTTCCCCTCATAAGCTTTTTCTGGGAGAGAGGGTTCCTGGGGCACAGTCTGATCCCTTAACATGGAAAGGCCCCATTCTCAATAATTAGAAGCTTTCGCTCTGAGTGGGATAGTGCTTCCTGAGTGCCCTGCTTTTATGGGGCACATTTTTAGTGGGCTAAGAGTAGGTCCTGATGGCGGAGGTCACTGCTACTTCACATTTTGACAGATAATTCCTGTGCTGTATCAGATGCTGTAGGCTGATACAAAATGGCTGCCGCCTTCAAAGTCAGATGAAAGAGCCCATGAGGACAGCGTTAGAGACATTTGAGAGATGATTTCCCTCTTCCCACCAAGGGTGCTAGGCAGAGCCTTTAGGGCCGCCCTAGGCCCTGGCCCTGGCCGTAATGGCGGGGTGGTGCTGAGGGGAATTGGCTAGATCAATTGTCTTGCACATTTTATTTATTTATTCTTACTATTTTTGAGACAGAGTGTCACTCTGTCGCCTGGGCTGGAGTGCAATGGCGTGATCTTGACTCACTGCAGCCTCTGCCTCCCAGGTTCAAGTGATTCTCCTGCCTCAGCCTTTCAAGTAGCTGGGATTACAGGTGTCTGTCATCATGCCCGGCTAATTTTTGTATTTTTAGTAGAGACAGGGTTACACTATATTAGCCAGGCTGGTCTCAAACTCCTGACCTCAAGTGATCTGCCCTTCTTGGCCTCCCAAAGTGCTGGGATTACAGATGTGAGCCACCACCGGGCCAGTCTTACACATTTTAGACACTCAGCAAATATTTGTTGAATCAAATAACTTTGATGGGCTGGGCGAGTTGGCCCACACCTGTAATCCCAGCCCTTTGGGAGGCCAAGGCATGAGGATGACTTGAGCCTAGGAGTTTGAGACCAGCCTGGGCAACATAATGAAACCCCTATCTCTACAAAAAATACAAAAGTTAGCTGGGCATGGTAGTGTGTGCCTGTGGTTCCAGCTACTTGAGAGGCTGAGGTGGGAAGATTGCTTGAGCCTGGGAGACGGAGGCTGCAATGAGCCCTGATTGTGCCACTGCATCGCGTGCTAGCGTAGGCGAGAGTGAGGCCCTGTCTCAAAATAACTTTGATGAAGGTGGGGAATCAGAGATAGACGGGCAGGGGTCTGGGTTTGCAAAGCTCTGAGGTTGAGCTCCGTTCTGTACCTTTGCGGGGATGAGGGGAGGAGGGGAGGAGGGTGGGCACAGTTCCCTCGATGTGGGTGTCTGAGGCGAAGAAGAGGATGGCGGAGGTTGCAGCCACCAACCACAAGAGTTCCTTAGAGGGGTCACAGTCCCCAGGAAGTTTCTAGGAAGCCAGTCAGCAGTAGAGAGGGTGAACATGGTGGGGCGCATCCCGTGGCTGCGCTTAAGTGGGTTGCTTGGGGGTTATGGGGAGAAGATAAAAGTGCCTGTAGGACCACAGACTTTCGCTGTGGCGGAGGTGGGCTCTCTTCCTCTCCCAAGTCTCGCTCCTCGTCCCATCCCTGGGGGGCCAGGGGTGAGGGCGGCGGGAACCTCAAGGCTCTGCGAGAGTGCATGGAGTGTGTTGCCATTTTGGTCTCGTCTCTATCTCGGTCTCTCTTTGCCTCACTTTGGGTCTCCGCTCTGTGCGTCTGTCTTGCTTCTCAGCATGTCTTCTTTTCCTCTTTTTTGTAGTACCCTGCGCTTTGCATGTGGTTGTGGATTGTGTGTGTGTAGCTGTTGCTTTAACAAGCTGCTCCAGGTCTCCCTCCCACATCTATTCCTCCCCTCCTCCCTTGAGGCCTCTGTGCATTCTGGGGAAATCTGTCCATTTCCCTTTGTCCACAGTGTCCCTCCCACCCTGCAGCCAGCTCCCTCACATCCACCCTGGGCTGCAGGCGTGCTCGGCAGGTTCCCCGCAGATCAAAGCTTGTTCAGGGCCTGCATTGCTGCCAAAGGCCAGAAGGCCTGTGTACAGGCCGGAAGAAGCTAGAGCTTAGTGGCAGCTGGAGAGGGCAAGATGAAAAAGGAGGAGCGGCGAGGGGCATTCCAGGGGAGCCCAGGAGAGCCAGCATGGCCAGTACGTGAAGCAAAGAGAAAGACAGACACAGGCACAGGGAGCTGCAGGCTGGGGGCATAAGCTGGGGGCTGGGAAGCACAGATGCAGAAATGCACAGATGTGAGCTGAGAAGCAAGGGGTGGGGGGGGGGGAGAGAGAGAGAGAGAGACACGTGCCAGCGCTTTGAGGGACCAGAGAGCCCTCCCTGCCTCTCGGAGTGCTGGTACACTGGTACACAGGATGCTACTGTACTAGGGTAAGGCACCTCTGGGGACGCTGAGGTGTGGGAATCAAAGGCCAGCTCTTTGGGGTGGCAGTGGAAGTCCAAAGCACCAAAGCAAGCATGCTGGAAACCCACAGCCGCCACTCAGAGGAGCCTTGCTGTGAGATGAGGCAGCACAGGGAGCTGGAGGCAGGGAGGTGGCTCTCTGCACAGACCTCAGGACCACGGAGCAGGGGGAGTCAAAACAGCCACCATATGGGGAAGGGTCAAGAATGCTTCTAGTCTTCCCAGGCGTTTTACCAGGGTAAGCTGAATTTGGACCCTAGAGAAGGGATATCCAAATGGAGACTTCCCCTCCTTCACACCCTGCTCACCAAGTCTGGGATAGGGGACAGTGGGAACTACTCTTTGGTATGACGCTACCCCATTCCACATTCTCACTGCCGCTTTCCCCTCAATGCTTCCTGTGCTGCATGCTAACCTAAACGCCACCTTGACTGGTGGCTGGTCTCCCTTCCTCCTTTCTCGGAAACCTCCTTCTTGACCTCTTTTCTTCCTACTTCCCTAGTTTTTTTTTTTGGTTTTGTTTCTTTTTGAGATGGAGTCTTGCTCTGTCGCCCATGCTGGAGTGCAGTGGCGCAATCTCAGCTCACTACAACCTCCCAGGTTCAAGCAATTCTCCTGACTCAGCCTCCTGAATAGCAGCTGGGACTACAAGCACCTCTCTCCCCAGCATACCCAGCTAATTTTTGTATTTTTAGTAGAGACAAGGTTTCACCATGTTGGTCTGGCTGGTCTCAAACTCCTAACCTCAGATGATCTGCCCGCCTCAGCCTTCCAAAGTGCTGGGATTACAGGTTTCAGCCGCTATGCCCAGCCCCTACTTTCCTAGTTTTTTTTCTTCTTTTTTTCAGACGGAATAGCCAGTCTTGCTGTGTTGCCAGGCTGGAGTGCAGTGGCACGATCTCGGCTCACAGCAACCTCCGCCTCCTGGGTTCAAGTGATTCTCTTGCCTCAGCCTCCTGAGTAGCTAGGATTATAGGTGCCTGCCACCACGCCCAGCTAATTTTTGTATTTTTAGTAGAGATGGGGTTTCACCATGTTAGCCTGGCTGGTCTGGAACTCCTGACCTCAAGTGATCCGCCCGCTTCAGCTTTGCAAAGTGCTGGAATTACATATATGTCTGTCTTATCTATCTATCTATCCATCCATCCTTTTTTTTTTTTTTTGAGATGGAGCCTTGATCTGTCCTTCAGGCTGGAGTGCAGTGGTGCCATCTCAGCTCACAGCAGCCTCCACCTCCCGGGTTCAAACAATTCTCCTACCTCAGCCTCCTGAGTAACGGGTTACAGGTGTGTGCCAGCACACCCAGCTAATTTTTGTATTTTAGTAGAGATGGGGTTTCACCATTCTGACCACTGGTTTTGAACCCCTGACCTCAGGTGATCCACCCGCCTCGGCCTCCCCAAGTGCTGGGATTACAGGGTGAGCCACTGTGCCTGACCTAATCTATCTTTCTGTCTATCTTATTTTACCTACCTTATTTATCATCATCTATGTATCTATCTAATCTGCCTGCATATCTAATCTATCAATCTATCATCTAATCTATCTAATCTGTCTATCTATCTATCTGTCTATCTATCTATCTATCTGTCTGTCTGTCTGTCTGTCTGTCTGTCTGTCTGTCTGTCTGTCTGTCTGTCCGTCCGTCCGTCCGTCTGTCCGTCTGTCTGTCTAATCTATTCATCCATACATCTATCTACCTACCTGTCTATCTCAAGCACCTACCACATGTCAGGCCCTGGCTACCTCCTCTTCCAGGCAGATGGAGTAACTTGATGGAGCTAACGAAGATGAAGTCCCTTTTCTATCTTCTCCTAAACCTCAGTAGGAGGACCAGGCCCCACACCTTCTGAGTGCTCCAGTCCTCTCCATGGGTTGTGTCTTAGTGCCCAGCAGGAAACACAGCCCCCCTCCCCCGGGTCAGGAGACTGTAAAAAGGGGGTTATTCACAGAGGCGAAGGGAATCAACCAACTTGTTGAAGCACAAACACTATAAACAGCAGGAGGAGTCCTGAAGAAGTGAAAATGGTGTTTCTGGAACCCAGAGAGCGTTTGCGCTCTGGATAAGGGGCCACCCCACAGGAGCTGTAGAGGCGCAGGACTGCAGGTGGGGACGAACACATGCTATTGACAGAAAACATGCCCGGGGCAGGGAGGGAGCAGGGAAAATATCCCAGCCTCTTTCCCTCACCCTTCCATCTCATTTCTGAGAGGCACTTTTCACTGGCCAGCCCCAGCTGGTGCTGGAGGGCAAGAGAGCCTATGAGCTGTCTGTGGCTGTCAGCCCTTGGTGTAGAGAGCCGCAGACAGGGTGGATGGGGAGTGGCTGGTGGTGCCCTGTGGGGACAAACAGCATGGATTGGGACAATGTGGCTTCATCCAGGCCAGGGCTGCGTGTGTGCACACACTCCAGTGACCCATTTTAGAGACAGAATTAATAGGGTGAGTACAGAAAGAAGAAATCAGTGACTTTTCCTCCTCCATACAGTTCAATTTGGCTGAAGTCAACCAAAGCCATCCCAAGCCCTCTCTCTATGCTTCAGTGGCTGCCAGGCTTGGGGTGGCCACACAGCTGGATAGATTGTCATCACTGCCCTCATGGGGCTCGAGCTGGTGGGAGAGAGCTGCGAAACCAAATCACTACACACGAGGTAGAAGGTGGACTGTACCCAGGATCATGTCAACAGGGTGCTGTGGGACTTCAGAGTAAGCAGATCACCACCAACCTCCAACGGCAAAGGTGCCACTGGGGGAAAGAAGGACCAAGCTTGGGAGAGAGAGTCTGGAGGCAAGATCTTGTCTCACCAGCAGGGACCAGGTCCATGCTGACCCCTTCCCCAGGCAGTCACCTCTCTGAGCCCACTTTATAGCCTGGGCTGGATTCAAACACACTTGAGCCCTGCTCCCGCCCTCCTTTGAGGTGCTGTCTCAGTGGCCTTCCTATAATCACTGCTCCAATCTCATCTCGTCTGGTCCCTAGTACCACATCGAGCTTCCCAAAGTGCTACATAGACCATGTCACATCTCTGCTCAAAAATCAGCAGTGGGTCCCATCATCTCCAAGACAGAGCTCCAGCTCTTCAGCCTGCCTGTCGATATTTGCAATCTCGACCTGCAAAAATTAGCTGGGTGTTGTGGTGGGAGGATTACTTGAGCCCAGGAGTTCCAGGCTGCAATGAGCTGTGATTGCACCACTGCACTCCCGCCTGGGTGACAGAGTGGATCCTGTCTCAAAGAAACAAACAAACTAAACTAAACTAAAAATAAAAATAAAAGATTTACTTACAGTCAAGCAAGCCCCAAATGCTTGTCCCATGCCTTCTTCCACCATCTCCTCCTTGAGCCCTCTCTTTCCTCCAAAGCCTCCTTGTACATCCCTACCACCTTCACACATCTCAGAAAGGGGACACCCCTACCCTTTCCTTTCCATCTAACTTATGATTTTCAAACTTGAGCGTGATCAGTCACCTGGAGATTTATGAAAACCCAGCTGATAGACCCACCCCCAGTTTCTGATTCCGCACGTCTGGGGTGGCGCTGAGGATTTGCATTTCTTTTTTTTTTTTTAGATGGAATTTCACTCTTGTTACCCAGGAGTGCAATGGCGCGATCTCTGCTCACTGCAACCTCTGCCTCCCGGGTTCAAGCAATTCTCCTGCCTCAGCCTCCCGAGTAGCTGGGACTACAGGCATGTGCCACCATGCCCAGCTAATTTTTGTAGTTTTAGTAAAGATGGGGGTTCACCATGTTGACCAGGATGGTCTTGATCTCTTGACCTTGTGATCCACCCACCTCGGCCTCCCAAAGTGCTGGGATTATAGGCGTGAGCCACTGCGCCTGGCCAGAGGATTTGCATTTCTAACAAGTTCCCTGGTCATGTTGCCGCTGTTGCTGATCCAGGACTTTGGAATCCCTTCTCTAACATACAGCTGTCCATTCCCCATGGTCCATTCAGAGCCTCTCTGCCCTGCCCCCTCCACCCCCAGCCTTGCCTGTCTGCCGAGCCCGCAGGAACCTCTCCTTCATCCAAACCCTAGACAAGCACCTTCTGCTTGGTCCACTCAGAGACCTCATAGGACTGGTCTGATATTGGATAGGGAAATGGCCCTCTGCTCTTTCTTCCCAACCTCTCACACTGTATCAGGTTCCAACTCTTGGGAATCTAACCTCAGAACTGTCGCACACATTCCCATAGCCACTTAGCTCAGACCCTTTGCTCACTGGGATGGTTACAGTCCTGCCTTTGATGCCTCACCTCCTCCAGTTCTTTCCTCTAGCAGCTGCACAGGTCCACATGGCAAATATAATCACCTTCTTCTCTATAAAAAATCACCTACTGTGGCTGGGCGTGGTGGCTCATACCTGTAATCCTAGCACTTTGGGAGGCCTAGGTGGGTGGATCACCTGAGATTGGGGGTCTGAGACCAGCCTGACCAACATAGAGAAACCCTGTCTCTACCAAAAATACAAAATCAGCCAGGTGTGGTGGCACATGCTTGTAATCCCAGCTACTTGGGCAGCTGAGGCAGGAGAATTGCTTGAACCCGGGATGTGGAGGTTGCGGTGCACTGAGATCATGCCATTGCACTCCAGCCTGGGCAACAAGAGCAGAACTCCATCTCAAAAAAAAAAAAAAAAAAAAGAGAGGGAGGGAGAAAGAAAGAAAGAAGGGAAAGAGAGAGAAAGAAAATCCTCTACTGTCTGGCTGTCATGTGCCCGGGATCCAGTCCCAGCATCTCAGCACGGGCTTCAAGCATTTCCATGTCCTGGCCTGGCTCCATGGCCTCCTCACGAATTTGCCACCTTCACCACTCATCCTTTTCTGATTCCCTGCTCACTCATCCCAGCAAAGAACCCCCTCCTGGCCTGGGCATAACATTTCATGGTGTGTATCTCAGAGCATTCAGTTAGGGGTGTGCAAGTTCAGTTTGTCACTGGCTGATGTTGTGAAGTCCTAAACTGTTGGTGCCACAGAGAATTGGACACAACACACACACACACAGCAAAGCAGCAGAAAGTTTATTCAGCACAGTACAATCTGCTATGGATCGGGGATAACCTGCGATGGTATCAGCATCAGCAGATATTTGATGGCCTTTTCTATGTGTGCTTTTCTCTTCTTCCCCGAGCGGCCTAATTTTTAACCAGCATGTGCCTTTTGATTGACAGGAAGGTTGCTTAGTTTCCTGGCCTCTGTGTGCTTGTGTGTCACTTCCATCCCATAATTTCAAGCATATGCATGATATACACTCTGTATGCATGAACCTTAAATAGCTACTTGCTATACGGGGTTATTTTAAGGATGTATTTTCTCTGTAGTACATACCCATCTTTCTTCCAGGCTGGAGTGCAGTGGTACGATCTTGGCTCACTGCAACCTCCACCTCCCTGGTTCAAGTGATTCTCCTGCCTCAGCCTCCTGAGTAGCTGAGACTACAGGTGCGTGCCACCATGCACGGCTAATTTTTGTATTTTTAGTAGATACGGGGTTTCACCATGTTGACCAGGCTGATCTTGAACTCCTGACCTCAAGTGATCTGCCAACCTCAGCCTCCCAAAGTGCTGGAATTACAGGCGTGAGCCATCTCACCCAGCCTAGTACATGCCCATCTCTTAGGAGTTGCTCCTTACTGGTTTGGTTTGGATCTAGCCAGCCATGGGGCTCCTTATTCACTTATTTATCTTACTTCTGGTTTCGCTCACTTGTCTTTTTATCTTGCTTCTGCTCCTACTCATTCCATCCTTCATCCAACCTCCAATTCCCTCTGCTATTCCCTGCCTCGAGTTCACTAGATGGGCTGCAAGGGTCCTGAGGGAGAGGTTGTGTATCACCTCTGTATACTTCAGGTCTGGCAAATGCTTGCTGACTAATGACTGCTATTTCCCTCAGGCTCTGCGATTTCTGTGGGCTTAGGTCCCCACTGGCTCAGGCCCCTGCCTCCCTCAGCAAGGCTACAATGAATGGGGGAATCCCTTTTAGGCACTCGCTCCTGGTGCTGCAACTGGGTAAGTTCTCAGACCTGGGGTCTCAGCACAGATGGCATGGGAGGAAAGGCAAAGGTGGAGCCTGGGGTTGAGGGGGACAGTGGCAGCATTGAGACCTGACTCCTTTCTTTTCCGCCTAGCGCTACTCATAGCAGTCACTCACGGAAAGACAGTGGTGCTGGGCAAAAAAGGGGAGATGGTGGAGCTGCCCTGTGAAACTTCCCTGAAGAAGAAGCTACAATTCCACTGGAAAACCTCCAACCAGATAAAGATTCTGGGAATTCAGGGCTCCTTCGTGACTAAAGGTAGGGTTGCCTTTCTTCCACTGAGGGAGGAAAATACACTATGGATTGAAAGCCTTTGGTGTCTGAGATCTGCTCTTAGTAACCCTGGGATCCCAGAGGGCTTGGGTTGACGGAAACTCAGTGGCATTCTTATCCAGAGTTTCTCTACATCAACTGCTGGTGGCGCAGGGAAAGGCTTTTGGTGGTGTGTTAATTTGAATATTTTAATATTCATGAATTTATTTTAGTGAGTTTTAGAAAAATCACTGTCACTTAAAACCCATGATTTCTTTAGTATTGTTGCTACAGACCCATGTAGGTAATATTTTGCACAGTGGCTCATGCCTATAATCCTAGTACTTTGGGAGGCCAAGGCAGTAGGATTGCTTGAGTGCAGGAGTTCAAGACCAGCCTGAGCAATGTAGTGAGACTTTGTCTCTACAAAAAAAAAAATTTTTTTTTTGAGACAAGTTCTGGTTCTACCACCCAGGCTGCAGTGCAGTGGTGTGATCTCGGCTCACTGCAATCTACACCTCCCAGGCTCAAGTCATCCTCCCACCTCAGCCTCCCAAGTAGCTGGGACTACAGGCACACACCACCATGCCCGGCTAATTATTGTACTTTTTGTAGAGACAGGGTTTCACCATGTTGGTCAGCTGGCTCAAGTGATCCACTTGCCTTGGCCTCCCAGAGTGCAGGGATTACAGGTGTGTGTCATGGTGCCAAGCCAAAAAACATTAAAAAAAAAAAAAAAAAAGACTGAGGTGTGGTTGCTCACACCTGTAATCCCAGCACTTTGGGAGGTTGAAGTGGGTGGATCACCTCAGGTCAGGAGTTCAAGACCAGCCTGGCCAACATGGTGAAACCTAGTCTTTATCAAAAATACAAAAATTAGCCAGGCGTAGTGGCAGGTGCCTGTAATCCCAGCTATTTGCGAGGCTGAGGAGGGAGAATTGCTTGGACCCAGGAGGCAAAGGTTTCAGTGAGCTAGGATTGTACCACTGCACTCCAGCCAGGGCAACAGAGCAAGACTCCATCTCAAAAAAAGAAAAAAAAATAGCAGCAAAATTTTGTTTTCCTACTTTTTTTTTTTTAAGACAGACTCTTGCTCTGTTGTGCAGGCTGGGGTGCAGTGGAATGATCTTAGCTCACTGCAAGCTCTGCTTCCCGGTTCAAGCAATTCTCCTGCCTCAGCCTCCTGAGTAGCTGGGATTATAGGCATGAGTCACCATGCCTGGCTAATTTGTGTATTTTTAGTAGAGATAGGGTTTCATCATATTGGCCAGGCTGGTCTCGAACTCCTGACCTCAAATGATTCGCCTGCCTCAGCCTCCCAAAGTGCTGGAGTTACAGGCATGAGCTACTGCATTTGGCTTTTTCTTCTGATTTTAAAAGTATTGGCTGGGCCTGGAGGCTCATGCCTGTAATCCCAGCACTGTGGGAAGCTGAGGCAGGTGGATCACTTGAGGCCAGGAGTTTGAGACCAGCCTGGCCAACATGGCAAAACTCTGTCTCTATTTTTTTAGAAATGAGATGTTACCATGTTGCTCAAGCTGGTCTCGAATTCCTAGGCTTAAGTGACCTTCCTGCCTTGGCCTCCCAAAGTTCTGGGATTATAGGTGTGAGCCACTGGGTATAGCCTATTTTCACCCACTCTTTTTCAGTGTGAAGAATATTATATATATAATTATGTAAATTATATCATATGGTATATACTTTTTATACTACTCCCTCCTTAAATATCATAATGAGACTATCAATTTTTATTAAACTAATTTCTATTTTTATCTTTTTGAGATGGAGTCTCGCACTGTTGCCCGGGCTGGAGTGCAGTGGCTTGGTCTCGGCTCACTGCAATGTCTGCCTCCTGGGTTCAAGCGATTCTCCTGGCTCAGCCTCCTGAGTAGCTGGGATTACAGGTGCCTGCCACCACGCCCAGCTAATTTTGTGTATTTTTAGTAGAGACAGGATTTCACCATGTTGGCCAGGCTGGTCTTAAACTCCTGACTTCAAGTGATCCACCCACCTCGGCCTCCCAAAGTGCTGGGATTACAGGCGTGAGCCAAGTTATCTGACAATGTTTAATAAATACAAAATTCTAAAATCTTTGGACCTTAGCTATTCTGGAAAGTCTACTTGACAGAAATAAAATTGTGAATATTCTTTTTGTTGTTGTTTTTTTGAGACAGAATCTCATGTGGACGTCCAGGCTGGAGTGCAGTGATGTGATCTTTGCTCACTGCAACCTCCACCTCCTGGGTTCAAGTGATTCTCCTGCCTCATCCTCCTGCACAGCTGGGATTACAGGTGTGTGCCACCATGCCTGGCTAATTTTTGTATTTTTAGTAGAGCTGGGGTTTCACCATGTTGATCAGGCTGATCTCGAACTTCTGCCCCTAGATGATCTGCCCACCTTGGGATTACAGATGTGAGCCACTGTGTCTGACCAGTGAACACTTAATAATATCTGTGCAAAGGTGTTAGAAGAATTGCTTGGCCCAGTGCGGTGGCTCACATCTGTAATCCCAACACTTTGGGAGGCTGAGGCTGGTGGATCACCTGAGGTTGGGAATTTAAAACCAGCCTGACCAACAGGTGAAACCCTGTCTCTACTAAAAAATACAAAAAATTAGCTGGGCGTTGTGGCACATGCCAATAATCTCAGCTACTTGGGAGACTGAGGCAGGAGAATCACTTGAACCTGGGAGACAGAGGTTGAGGTGAGCCAAGATTGCGCCATTGGACTTCAGCCTGGGCAATAACAGCGAAACTCTGTCTCAAAAAAAGAAAACTGCTTGTAATATCAAAGGACAGAATTCAACCTGAATGTCTATCAGTGAGGGAAGAGTTTCACTGTGGTACAACTGTGGGAAATTCAGAAAAATGGAGTAGATGAATGTATTAGTCTATTAGGAATGCCATTACAGAATACCATAGACTGGGCAGTTTAAACAACAGACATTTGTCTATCACAATTCTGATTTCAGGGTGTTAGCATGGTCAGATTCTAGTGAGGAATCTCCTCCTAGCTTGTAGGCAGTTGCCTTCTTGCTGTGTTCTCACATGGCAGAGAGAAAAAGAAAAAAGCTTTCTTTTTTTTTTTTTTTTTTTGCGGCGGGGAGGAAGGCAGGAAGGGAGGGAAGAAGGACGGTAGGGAGGAAGGAAGGGATGAAGGAAGGAAGGGAGGAAGCGGGGAGGGAGGGAGGGAGGGAGGGAGGGAGGGAAGGGAAGGAAGGAAATCAAGTAATGAGAGAGACATTGCTGACCTAGATCTAGAGGTTTACAAGTTGATTTCTTTTTTTTTGAGAGAAGGAAAGAAAAAAAAATAAGTAAAGGAGAGGAAAAAAGACAAGAGAAAGAGGGAGAGTAAATGGAAATATTGCTTTATTTTGAAAAAAATTGGGTATTAATGATGGCCAATCAATGTTTCATTTAAGCTTATGGGTAGGTGTGATGTGGTATTGACAAGAATGTATATTTTGTGTATTTGAAGTGGAGAGCTCTATAAATATTTATTAAGTTTACTTGTTCCGGATCTGAGTTCGAGTCCTTGATATCCTTATTAATTTTCTGTCTCATTGAATCTAAGTCTCCTACCTGGGTGTTAGGATCGTTAGCTCTTGTTGTTGCATTGATCCTTTTACCACTATATCTTTGTTGCTTTAAATCTATTTTATCCAATACGAGAATTGCAACTCCTGCTTTTTATTTATTTATTATTTATTTTTGCTCTCCATTTGGTTGGTAAATTTTTCTCCATCCCTTTGTTTTGAGTCTTTGTGTATCCTTGCATGTGAAACAGGTCTGGATGTAACATGCCATTGGGTTTTGGTTGTGTCTTTTGATTGGGAATTTAGTCAATTTAAATTTAGGGTTACTGCCATTTGATGTTGACTGGCTGTTTTATCCATTCGTTGGTGTAAATTCTTCTTTATGTTGGCACTCTTTACTTTTTGGTGTATTTTTAGAAAGGCTAATACTGGTTGTTTCTTTCTGTGTGTAATGCTTCTTTCAGAAGCTCTTGTAAAGCAGGCCTGGTGGTATAAAATCTCTGAGTTCTTGCTTGTTCATAAAAGATTTTATTTTTCCTTCAGTTGTGAAGCTTAGTTTGGCTGGATATGAAATTCTGGGCTGAAGGTTCTGTTCTTTGAGGATGTTGAATATTGGCCCCCACTCTCTTCTGGCTTGTAGGGTTTCTGCTGAGAGATCTGCTCTAAGTCTGATAGGCTTGCCTTTGTGGGTAACCTGACCTTTCTCTTTGGCTGCCCTTAGTATTTTCTCCTTCGTTTCAACCCTGGTGAATCTAACGATTATGTGCCTTGGGGTTGCTCTTCTTGAGGAATATCTTTGTGGTATTCTCTGTGTTACCTGGGGTTGAATGTTGACCTGCTTTGCTAGTTTAGGAAAATTTTCCTGAATAATATCCTGAAGGGTATTTTCCAGCTTGGATTCATTCTCTCCATCACATTCAGTTACACCTATCAAACTTAAATTTGGTCTTTTCACATAGTCCCACATTTCTTGGAGACTTTGCTCATTCCTTTTTATCCTTTTTTCTCTAATCTTTTCTTCGCGTTTTATTTCATTAAGTTGGACTTTGACCTCTGATATCCCTTCTTCTGCTTGAACAATTCGAGTGTTTAAACCTGTGCATACTTCTCAGAGTTCCTGTATTGTATTCTTCAGTTCCATTAATTCACTCAGACTCCTCTCTAAGTTGTCTATTCTCAATAGGATTTCATCAAACCTTTTTTCAAAGTTCCTAGTTTCTTTACGTTGGGCTACAACATGGTCTTTTAACTCACCGAAGTTTGTTATTATCCATTCCTTGAAGAGTGATTCTGTCATCAGGAGGCGCTCATTCTCCGTCAAGCCTTATTCCATTGTTGATGTGGAACTGTGATCATCTTTAGCGGGAGAGGCGTTCTGACTTTGAGTATTCTCAGCTTTTTTACGCTGGTTTCTTCCCGTCATTGTAAATTTATCCTCCTGTCGTCTTTGAAATTACCAACTTTCAGATTAGCTCTCTTGAGTGGATGTCCAGGTTGTTAGTTCCCAGGGCCAGAGCAGCGGCGTTAAAACTGATGGTGCTTTTCTGCCCAGGATTCTCCTGTCTGGCTTCCTTCTTGTGTCCGTAGTAGGCGACTCTGCCTTCCCGGGGCTTCAAACCTCAGTCAGAAGGGGAACCGGTCCCGTTTACTCTGCGCCGAGCGCTGCCCCGCCGAGGTGCCGTCGCAGCCGCTGAGCTGGGCTCTGGTGTCCTGCTGGGGACCTGTGCGGGTCCTCCGAACCTGTTTACTCTGCTCAGAGAGCTGCCACGCCGAGGTGCCGGCGGAACCGCTGCGCCAGCCACGAGAGTCGCGCTGGCCACCCGTGTGTTTCCTCCACTCGGGGATCTTCTGCTCCGTGAGCGACCAGAATTTGTCTGAAAGTGTGGCGTCCTCTAGTTCTCCGCGCCTTCCCTGAGAGGTGCAATCCCAGGATGATAGCGATCGGCCATCTTGGATCGTTCTGCTCTTTTTTTTCTTTTGAGGTGGAGTTTCATTCTGTTGCCCAGGCTGGAGCGCAGTGATCTCAGCTCACTGCAACCTCCGCCTCCTGGGTTCCAGTGATTCTCCTGTCTCAGCCTCCTGAGTAGCTGGGACTATAGGCACACACCATCACACCTGGCTAATTTCTTTGTATTTTAGTAGAAATGAGGTTTCACCATGTTGGCTAGGGTACTCTAGAACTCCTGACCTCAAGTGATCCTCCTGCCTTGGTCTCTCAAAGTGCTGGGATCACAGGGATGAGTCACCTTACCTGGCCTTCTTTTTTTTCTGAGACAGAGCCTCACTCTTATTGCCCAGGCTAGAGTGCAATGGCACAATCTCAGCTCACTGCCACCTTCACCTCCCAGGTTCAAGCAATTCTCCTGCCTCAGCCTCCCAAGTAGCTGTGATTACAGGTGCCTGCTACCACGCCCAGCTAATTTTTGTATTTTTCGTAGAGACAGGGTTTCACCACGTTGGCCAGGCCAATCTTGACCTCCTGACCTCAGGTGATCCATCCACTTTGGCCTCTTAAAGTGCTGGGATTACAGGCATGAGCCACCATGCCCAGTGAGAAAGAAAGCTTTCTGATGTCTTTTCCTATAAGGACACTATCCCATCATGATGGCCCCACTATCATAACCTCATCTAAATGGAATGACCTCCCAAGGGCCACATATCAAAATAACATCACATTGAGGGTGAGGGCTTCAACATATGAATTTGTGGGGGAACCCGATTTGGTCCATAGTATTCTGGACTGTCCCCTCAAATCTATGTCCTTATTACATGAAAAATCCATTCATTCCATCTCAATAGCCCCCACAGTCTAAACTCATTCAAGCATCAGCTCCAAAGTCTAATGTCCAAAGTTTCATCTAAATAGCATCTAAGTCAGGGTTTAGTGGCATGCACCTGTAGTTCCGGCTACTCAGGAAGCTGAGGTGGGAGGATCATTTGAGCCTAGAAGTTCAAGATCAGCTTGGTCAGCATTGTGAAACTCGTCTCTCAAAAAAAGATCAACCAATCAATGGAATTTTAAAATGTCATCTAAATCAGATTTGGGTGAGGCTTGAGATACGGTTCATCCTGAGGCAAGATTTCTTTCCAGCTGTGAACCTGTGAAATCAGGCAAGTTATATGCACATAAAATACAATGGTCGACAGGCATAGGACAGATGTTCCCATTGCAAAAGTCTGACTGGGATGGCAGTGTTATCTCCATGGTTCTCCATACCATTTTCACAATTTTTCTGTAAATCTAAAACTGTTCTTAAGAAGTTTGTTACAAATAGTTATCCAAATACCCCCCAGGAAGGCAGGAAAAAGAAATAAGAAAGCAGAAAACAAAAATAAAATGACAGGCTCAAGCCCTAACATATCAATAATTACATTAAATATAAATGGTCTAAATACATCTATTAAAATACAAACATTGATAGAGTGAATTAAAAAGCATAACTGAACAATATGCAGTTTACAAGGAATTCACTTCAAAAATAATGATATAGGGTCAGCCATGGTGACTCATGCCTGTAATTCCAGCACTTTGGGAGGCCGAGGCAGATGGATCACTTGAGGTCAGGAGTTTGATACCAGCCTGGCCAACATAGTGAAACCCCATCTCTACTAAAAATAAAAAATTAGCCAGGTGTAGTGGTGCATGCCTATAGTCCCAGCTACTCGGGAGGCTGAGGTGGAAGAATTGCTTGAACCTGGGAGGTGGAGACTGCAGTGAGCTGTGATTGTACCATTGCACACTAGCTTAGGTGACAGAGCGAAACCCTATCTCAAGAAAAACAAACAGGTTGGGTAAAGCAGCTCACACCTGCAATCCCAGCACTCTGGGAGGCTGAGGCAGGCAGATCTCTTGAAATCAGGAGTTAAAGACCATCCTGGCCAACATGGTGAAACCCTATCTCTGCAAAAAATACAAAAATTAGCCGGGTGTGATGGTGTGAGTCTGTAATCCCAATACTCAGGAGGCTGAGGCATGAGAATTGCTCAAATCCAGGAAGTGGAGATTGCAGTGAGCCAAGATCATTCCACTGCAGTCCAGCCTGGACGACACAGCAAGACTTTGTCTCAAAAAAAAAAAAAAAAAAAAAAAAAAAAACAGAAAGAAAGAAAAGAAAAACAAACCAATAATAAAAAATAGGCTGGGTGCCTATAATCCAAGCACTTTGGGAGGCTGAGCGGACAGATCACCTGAGGTTAGGAGTTCGAGATCAGCCTGGCCAAAATGGTGAAATCCTGTCTCTACTAAAAATACAAAAATTAGCCAGGTATGGTGGTGGGTGCCTGTAGTCCCAGTTATTTGGGAGGCTGAGGCAGGAGAATTGCTTAAACCCAGGATATGGAGGTTGCACTGAGCTGAGATCACACCATTGCACTCCAGCCTGGGCGACAGAGCAAGACTGTGTCTCAAATAATAATAATAATAATAATAATAATATAATAACAACAATAATAAAACAGATAAGGAAAGTAAAATAAAAAATAAAGACCAGGCGCAGTGGCTCACGCCTGTAATCCCAGCACTTTGGGAGGCTGAGGTGGGCAAATCACAAGATCAGGAGATTGAGACCATTCTGGCTAACACAGTGAAACTCTGCCTCTACTAAAAATACAAAAAATTAGCCACGCATGGTGGCATGCACCTGTAGTCCGAGCTACTTGGGAGGCTGAGGCTGAACAATGGCTTGAACCTGGGAGGTGGAGCTTTCAGTGAGCCGAGATCAAGTCACTGCACTCCAGCCCGGGCAACAAAGCAAGACTACATCTCCAAATAAATAAATAAATAAAATGAAAAGCACCAAACAAACAAACAAACAAACAAACAAACAAAAACCCAGCTCACTACAACTAACATTATATTTAATGGTAAAAAACTGAATTATTTTTCCCTATGGGCAGGAATAAGACAAAGATGTCTGCTCTTACTCCTCTTATTCAACACAGTACTGCAATCCCTTGCCAGTGCAATAAGGCAAGAAAATGAAATAAAAGGAAAACTGATCAGAAAGGAAGAAATAAAACTGTTCCTATTTGTGGATGACATGATTACACAGAAAATCTCAAAGAATCTACAAACAGTCTCTTAGAATTAATAAATGAATTCATCAGGGTTGCAGAATATAAAATAAAGATACAAAAATCTATTGTATTTCTATATATTAGCAAGGAACATGTGTACACAGAAATTAAAACTACAATACCAGTTATAATTGCTCAAAAAGGCCAGGCATGGTGGCTCACACCTGTAATTGCACTTTGGGAGGCCATGGTGAGAGGATTGCTTGAACCCAGGAGTTCGAGACCAGCCTGGGCAACATAGTGAGACCCTGTCTCTACAAAAAATAAAAAATTAGCTGAGTGTGATGGTATATGCCTGTAGTCCCAGCTACTGGGGAGGCTGAGGTGGGTGGATTGCTTAGCCTGAAAGGTCAAGGCTGCAGTGAGCCACTCTCACACCACTGCTCTCCAGCCCAGGTAATAGAGCAAGACCCTATCTCAAAGAAAAAAAAAAAAAAGGCAAGAAAGAAATACTTAGACATAAATCTAAAAAGCATGCATAGGGCTGGGCATGGTGTCTCATGCCTGTAATCCCAGCACTTTGGGAAGTAGAAGCAGGTGGGTCACTTGAAGTCAGGAGTTTGAGACCAGCCTCGTCAACATGGTGAAACCCCATCACTACTAAAAATGCAAAAATTAGGCTGGAGTTGTGGCACGTGCCTGTAATCCCAGCTACTTTGGACGCTGAGGCAAGAAAATTGCTTGAACCCAGGAGGCAGAGGTTGCAGGGAGCCAAGACTGCACCACTGCACTCCAGCCTGGGCAACAGAATAAGACTCTGTCTCAAAAAAAACAAAAAGCCATTGAATTTGTATGATGCACAATGCTGCTTAAAGAAGTCAAAGATCTAAATATATGGGGAGACATACTGTACTCATGGATTGATGGACTGGAAGACTCAACATAATAAAATCCCAATTTTCCCCAAATTGATATACAGGTTTAATCTGATTCCTATAAAAATACCAGCAAGATTTTTTGTAGATATAAGCAAGTTGGCCAGATATAGTGGTTTATGGCTGTAATTCTAGCACTTTGGGAGGTTGAGGTGGGAGCATCGCTTGAGCCCAGGTGTTCAAGACTGCAGTGAGCTATGATTGTTTCACTGCATTCCAGCTGGCACTCCAGCCTAAGTGACAAAGGGAGACCCTGTCTCAAAAACAAAATCTAAAGAACACAACTTTTGCTCTGCAAGAACCCTATTAAGAAGAAGAAAGGGCCGGGCGTGGTGGCTCACACCTGTAATTCCAGCACTTTGGGAGGCCAAGGTGGGCAGATCACCTGAGGTTAGGAGTTCAAGACCAGCCTGGCCAACATGGTGAAACCCCGTCTCTACCAAAAATACAAAAATTAGCCGGGCGAGGTGGTGAACACCTGTAATCCCAGCTACTTGAGAAGCTGAGACAGGAAAATCACTTGAACTTGGGACAGGCAGAGGTTGCAGTGAGCTGAGATCTTGCCATTGCACTCCAGTCTGGGGAACAAGAGTGAAACTCTGTCTCAAAAAAAAAAAAAAGAAAGAAAGAAAGAAAAGAAGAAGAAAAGAGGCTGGGCACGGTAGCTCACCCCTGCAATCCCAGCACTTTGGGAGGCTAATGAAGGCTGATCACTTTAGTGCAGAAGTTTGAGAACAGCCTGGGCAATGTGATAAAACCCTGTCTCTACACACACACACACACACACACACACACACCCCACACACGGATAGCTGGGTGTGGTGGAGTGCACCTGTAGTCCCAGAGATACAGGAGGCTGAGGCTGAGGTGGGAGGATCAATGAGACAGGGAGGCAGAGGTTGCAGTGAGCCAAGATGTTGCCTGGCAAAACAGTGAGACTCTGTCTTAGAAGAAGAAGAAGAAAAGACAGTTTAGAGAATATAAGAAAATATATCCATAATCCACATACTCAACAAAGGACTAGTATCTAGAATATATAAACAACTCTCGAAACTCAAAACCAAAAAAAAAAAATTCAGTTAGAAAACAGGCAAAAAAGGACATACAGTTGGCAAACAAGCACATGAAAAGTTGTTCAACATCATTAACCATTAGGGAAATGTAAATAAAACCACAATAAGCTATCACTGCACCTATCAGAATGGCTAAAATAAAAAATTGGAACACCACCAAATGCTGATGAGAATGTGGAGAAACTGGGTCATTCTTCCAGTATTGGTGGGAGCCTAAAATGGCATAGCCACTCTGGAAAATGGTTTGGTAGTTTCTTATAAAGCAAAACATGCAACAACCCAGCAACTGCGCTCTTAGGCATTTATCGCAGAGCAATGGAGACTTATGCTCACACAGAAAGCTGTACACAAGTGTTTATAGCAGCTTTATTCATGATAGCCAACAACTAGAAACAATCTAGATGTCCTTCAACTGGGGAATGATTATGTCTATACCACGAAATCCTTTTCAGCAGTAAAAAGGATGAATTATAGATCACACCACAACCTGGATGAATCTCCAGGGAATTACGCTGAGTGAAAAAAAAGCCAATCTCAAAAGGTACCATACTGTATTAATCCATTTATATAACATTCTTAAAATAACTAATTATAGAAAGGGAGAACAGATGAGTGATTGCCAGGGGTTAAGGGGCTCAGGGATGGGGAGGGGAAAGGGTATGACTATAAAAAGCAACAACCTTATGGTGCTGGAAATGTTCTGTGTCCTGATTTTGTCAATGTCATCATCCCGGTTGCGATATAGTACTATAGTTTTGCAAGACGTTACCATTGGGGTAAACTGGTTAGAGGGTACATAGAATTGTTCTGCATTATTTCTTACAACTGCAATTGAATCTACAATTATCTCAAAATAATAAGTTTAATGTAATGCCTGCCGTGGTGGCTGACACCTGTAATCCCGGCACTTTGGGAGGCTGAGGTGGGTGGATGGCTTGAGGCCAGGAGTTTGAGACCAGTCTGGCCAACATGGAGAAACTGTCTCTACTAAAAATACAAAAATTAGCTGGGCTTGGCGGCATGTGACTGTAGTCCCAGCTACTTGGGAGGCTGAGGCAGGAGAATTGCTTGAAAATGGGAGGTGCAAGTTTCAGTGAGCCAAGATCACACCACTGTACTCCAGCTTGGGTGACAGAGTGAGGCTCTTTCTTAAAAAAAAAAAAGGCAGGCAGGCAGAGCCAAAGGAAAGTGTCAAGTCTGTATAATTTTTGTAGCTCAAATGACTAATCTAAAAAGTGAGGACTGGCCGGGTGCAGTGGCTCACACCTGTAACCCCAGCATTTTGGGAGGCCGAAGCTAGCGGATCATGAGGTCAGGAGATGGAGACCATCCTGGGTAACACAGTGAAACGCTGTCTCTACTAAAAATACAAAAAATTAGCCGGGCATGGTGGCACATGCCTGTAGACCCAGTTACTTGGGAGTCTGAGGCAGGAGAATTGCTTGAACCCAGGAGGCGGAGGTTGCAGTGAGCTGAGATTGCGTCATTACACGCCAGCCTGGGCGACAGAGTGAGACTCCATCTCCAAAAGGAAGAAAAAAAGAAAAATATATTATTAGTATTTTCTATTTCATTATAAATTATTTGTAAATATTGGTTTTGGTGCTAACCTAGAATTTCATCAAATTAATTGTCTTCTAATATATAACCTTTATCATTTTGTGTAACATTGTATTCTATTAACAACGCCGTAAGTACTGTTTTTGTACCTAAGTTTGATTTGCATTTTTAAATTATTGTTTTAAGGATAAAATTCCAGAAATAGAATTAAGGATATGAATTTTTTGAGCACACCTTGTCAGCGCTAAGTAGTATTATTTAAAACGTTTTTTGGGGGGCAATTTTATAATTGAAAAATATATAATCTTAATTTGCATTTCTTTCACTGCCTATGAGATTAAAACAATGTGCTACTTTCTAAAAATTCTTAAGTCTTTTGTGTTGATGCTTTTGTTCTGTTTCTGTGATCTGATCTTCCTTCAGAACAGCTCCCCTTCCCAACTTCCTGATTTCTTTTTTATTTTATTTTACTTTATTGTATTTTTTGCACTCAGAAAATGATTCGGTTCCAATGCACCAACTTCCTGATTTCTAACAATGACAGTATCACCCTCCTTCTTCCCGCAATTTCTGAAACACAGCGTCATGTTTTTTTCTCTACTTCAATCCCTGGCTTCCCATTTTGGGCTGGGCATGCTGGCTCTCACCTGTAATCCTAGCACTTTGGGAGGCTGAGGCAGGTGGATCACTTCACTTCAGGAGTTCAAGACCAGGCTGGGCAACATGGTGAAACCCAACTTCTACAAAAAACACAAACGTTAGCTGGGTGTGGCGGCATATCTTGTAGTCCCAGCTACTTGGGGCGCTAAGGTGGGAGGGTCGCTTGAGCCCAGGAGGCGGATGTTGCACCACTGCACTCCAGCCTGGGCGACAGAGTGAGATCCTGTCTCAAAAAAAAAAAAAAGTGTTTTAGTTTCATCCTCTTCTTTGTTCCCATGGGAATGCCACCATCAACCAGCCAAGGCCCACATACCTCCCACCTGGATGACAGTGAGCTTCCGGGTAATTTGGTCTGCTACTAGTCTCTCTACTTGGATTTCCCTTCCTCTTGCTGCGGCATTGCCTTCCGAAGCCATAAAAGCAAAGGCACATGCCATGCCCTAGCCCATTAGACTAAGCCTAGAAGTCTCTGCAGGACGTTCACCCTCTCAGCAACACTGCTTACGGTTTCCCAGTGGAAACCTCTGCACCCAGGAGGTTTCCCCACTCATTGCCTGTGCTGTCTCTCTGGAGCTTTTCCCTCTTCCTGGAACGTCCTTGCTGGCCCCCACTCCTCTAGTCCATTACCTGTAACCTTTTCTTTTCTTTGACAGAGTCTCTCTCCCTCCCCCCACCCCCTCAGGCTAGAGTTCAGTGGTGCAATCTCGGCTCACTACAACCTTCCTCTCCTGGGTTCAAGGGATTCTCCTGCCTCAGCTAGGATTCTCAGCTAGGATTATAGGCAAGTGCCACCATTCCCAGCTAATTTTTGTATTTTTAGTAGAGACACGGTTTCACCATATTGGCCAGGCTGATCTTTAACTCCTGACTTCAGCTGATCTGCCCATCTCAGTCTCTCAAAGTGCTGGGATTACAGGCATCAGCCACTGTTCCGGACCACAGGCCTATACCTCTTTTAAGTCTTCATTCAGTACTGGTTGTCCCATGAATTTGTCCCAGACTCACCCATATGCTTAGACCTTTCATATTATCTTGGCTTAGCTTTTTGAAAGTATGGGACAGCATGGACAAGTGGGCCTTGGTTTTCTTAAGAGAAAAAGGGAAGCAAGGAGGCAGAGTTATTTTGGAAGGAGGGTGATACATTTCATTTTGAACCAGTGCATTTGGGGTGATGGCAGGATCCTAACATAAACGTATCTCTTGGACCATTGGAAGTGTGTGCCTAGAATTGAGGAGAGGCGTCGGGGGCTGGCAGTAACAACTTAGCGACCATCTGCAGAGCTGACTGGGGATGCGGTGAATTTAGAGTATCTGTAGAAATGGGGAAGAGGACCAAAGACAGAGTCTGGGACAACATCTAAATGTAGATGTCAGAGCAAGAGTTCAAGATGAAGAAATCATACTTAGAGTTGGTGGAGAAGAGCAAAAGAGGAGGAAAACAGGGCAGAAGCAGAGTAGGCCAGGCTTTTAAGAAGTTTGGTGAAGGCATTATGAAAGGAATGTAGTTGAATTTCAGGATAAGCTGGGGAATTAACAGAGTGTAGATCCAGGGGAGACAGCAAGTAGGGCAGGAACCACTGAAGGCTGAACAAACAAAAGGGGAGGTTGGCTACAAGTTGTCTTGAGTAGGGACATTAAAAAAAAAGCGTGGGCCGGGCATGGTGGCTCACACCTATAATCCCAGCACTTTGGGAGGCCAAGGCAGGCAGATCATGAGGTCAAGAGATCGATACCATCCTGGCCAACATAGTGAAACCCCGTCTCTACTAAAAATGCGAAAAAAATTAGCTGGGCATGGTGGTACGCACCTGTAGTCCCAGCTACTCAGGAGGCTAAGGCAGGAGAATTGCTTGAACCCGGGAGGCGGAGGTTGCAGTGAGCTGAGACTGCCTCACTGCACTCCAGCCTGGTGCCTGGTGACAGAGCGAGACTCTGTCTCACAAAAAAAAAAAAAAAAAAAAAAAAAAAATTAGCTGGATGTGGTGGTGCACAGCTGCAGCCCAGATAATCGGGAGGCTGAGGCAGGAGAATTGCTTGAACCTGGAAGGCGGAGGTTGCAGTGAACTGAGATTGTGCCACTCTACTCCAGCCTGGGGGACAGAGCGAGACTCTGTCTTTAAAAAAAAGAAGTGTGAAGCTGGGGGTGCGGGTGGGTGGATTGGGCGCCCACCATGCTCCGGGGAAGCTTGGGGCAGCTGTGTGCCCTGGCTTTGAGGTTGTCTGGAAAGGGCTCCTGGACAGGGGGAGCTGAGCAGGGGAAAAGGACTGTGTGGTGGGGAGAGGACAGAAAGGAGAGCAAGTGGCTGAGCTGGTATCCAGGCTCCCACACCAAGGCAGAAGGAAGGAGAGGGCCTGGGCATCTCAGGAGGGCAGGGGCACTGCCAAGCTGGGTGAGAGGCTTTAGTCTGACCCACCTTTGCCTCACTCCTCCAAATACACATTCTAAGTAAAAACAAAACAAAACAGAAGGCCGGGCGCGGTGGCTCACGCCTGTAATCCCAGCACTTTGGGAGGCCGAGGCGGGTGGATCACGAGGTCAAGAGATGGAGACCATCCCGGTCAACGAGGTGAAACCCCGTCTCTACTAAAAATACAAAAAAAAAAAAAAATTGGTTGGGCATGGTGGTGCGCGCCTGTAGTCCCAGCTACTTGGGAGGCTGAGGCAGGAGAATTGCTTGAACCCAGGAGGCGGACGTTGCGGTGAGCCGAGATCGCGCCATTGCCCTTCAGTCTGGGTAACAACAGCGAAACTCCCTCTAAAAAAAACCAAAAAACAAAAAAATAAAAACCCAGAAGTGTTGGCTATGTAAATTCAGCTTCTAAAGCCCTCTTCTACAGGGATTCTGGAGCTGCCACTGCACCCAGAAAATGCACGGCTAAAGAGAAATTCCCCTTGGTGTTGGCTGTTAGATTTTACAAGAGGAGGCCAAAGGAGACACATACCTATGCCGGAAGAACCTTCCAGAGATAGCACTGCATAGGAAACAACCCGAAGTATTTTTACTTTTTTACTTTTTTCTTTTTTTTTTTTTGAGACAGAGTCTCACTCCGACTCCCAGGCTGGAGTGCGGTGGCATGATCTCAGTCCACTGCAAACTTTGCCTTCTGGGTTCAAGCAATGCTCCTGCCTCAGCCTCCTTAGTAGCTGAGATTATAGGCATGCGTCACTATGTCCCGGGTAATGTTATTTATTATTTTTTTTTTGTAGAGACTGGGTTTCACCATGTTGGCCAGGCTGGTCTAGAACTCCTGACCTCAAGTGATTCACCACCTTGGCCTTCCAAAGTGCTGGGATTTCAGGCGAAGATTTCAGGCTCATTTCAGGCATGAGCCACTGCGCCCAGCCAAAAATTTCTTTTTTTTTAAGATGAAGTCACACTCTGTTGCCCAGGCTGGAGAGCAGTGTCACAATCATAGCTCACTGTAACTTTGAACTCCTAGGCTCAAGCAATCCGCCTGCCTCAGCCTCCCAAAAAGTAGCTGGGATTACAGGCATGTGCCACCACAGCCAGCTAATTAAAAAAAAAAACTATCTATCTATCTATATGGGTATATATAGATATAGATATGAGGGCCTCAATTTGCTGCCCAGGTTGGTCCCAACTCCGGACAGGCTGCATTTTAATCCTAGCTCCACCACTTAGGGGAGTCAAAATTCAAAAGGCAGAAAAGGACATATAGGCTGGGCGCAGTGGCTTACACCTCCACTCTCAGCACTTTTGGGAGGCTGAGGTGGGCAGATTGCTTGAGCTCAGGAGTTCGAGACCAGCCTGGGCAAAATGGCAAAACTTGTCTCTACTAAAAATACAAAAATTAGCCAGATGTGGTAGTGCACACCTGTAATCTCACCTACTCCAAAGGCTGAGGCAGGAAAATCCCTTGAACCCGGGAGGCGGAGGTTACAGTAAACAGAGATTGAGCCACCCAACTCCATTAAAAAAAAGGAAGCAATGGTCATATAGTGAATAGCTTTCTTCCTACACCTATTTCATGAGTATTCACTTCCTCTTCCCAGAGGCAACCAAGGCTATCGGGGTGTGTGTGTGTGTGTGTGTGTCTGTGTGTGTGTATGTGTGTGTGTTGAAACAGAGTCTCACTCTGTCACCCAGGCTGGAGTGCAGTGGTACAATCTCAGCTAACTGCAAAGTCCGCCTCCCAGGCTCAAGCAATTCTTGTGCCTCAGCCTCCCAGTTTTTTGTTGTTTTTTTTTAAAGGTCTCATTCTGTTGCCCAGTGTGGAGTGCAGTGGCATGATCATAGCTCACTGCAGCCTTGACCTCCCGGGTCAGGTGATCCTCCTACCTCAGCCTCTGGTGTATCTGGGGCTACTGGCATGCACCTCCACAGCCAGTTAATTTTTTTTTTTTTTGAGACAGAGTCTCACTCTGTCACCCAGACTGGAGTGCAGTTGTGCCATCTCGTTTGTTTCACGGCAACCTTTGTCAGGTGATCCTCTCCAACCTCAGCCTCCCAAGATGGCTAATTAAAAAAACTTTTTTTTTTAGAGATGGGGTTTTGATATGTTGCCCAGGCTGGTCTCGAACTCCTGGGCTCAAATGATCCTTCCACCTCAATCTTTCAAAAAGCTGGGATGAGATATTTCCACCACGCCTGGCCTCATTTTCTTTCTTTTTTTTTTTTTGAGACAGAGTCTTGCTCTGTCGCCCAGGCTGGAGTGCAGTGGCACCATCTTGGCTCACTGCAACCTCTGCCTCCTGGGTTCAAGTGATTCGCCTGCCTCAGCCTCCCGAGCTGGGATTACAGGTACCCACCACCACACCTGGCTACTTTTTATCTTTTTTTTTTTTTTTAGTAGAGATGGAGGTTTCATCATGCTGGCCTTGAGATCCGCTCACCTCGGCCTCCCTAAGTAGTAGGATTACAGGCGTGAGCCACTGCACCTGGCCTTAATAGCCTCATTTTCTTATGTTTAATTCAAGAAATATTCTTTTCATATACAAAGCATATATTTTCCCCTCCTTTAAAAACAAATAGTAGACTGTTTAATATCTTGCTTTATTCAGTTAATGATGTTTCTTAAATACGGTTCCAAATCAGTATACAAAGCACTTCCTCATTCTTCTCTTATGGCTACACAGGAATCCACTGAGTGGGTGAGCTATGATCTATTTAACCTATTCTTTTTTTTTTTTAGACAGAGTCTCGCTCTGTGGCCCAGACTGAAGTGCAGTGTGAGATCTCAGCTCACTGCAACCTCTCCCTCCTGGGTTCAAGCCACCACTCCCGGCTAATTTTTGTATTTTTAGTAGAGACGGGGTTTCACCATGTTGGCCAGGCTAGTCTTGAACTCCTGACCTCAGGTGATCCACCCGCCTCAGCCTCCCAAAGTGCTGGGATTACAGGTGTGAGCCACTTCACCCAGTTTATTTAATCTATTCTTTATTGGTGGACATTTGGTTTTGTATATGCATTTGTAATTCTGATACGTATTACAAATTATCCTCCGAAGAAATTGTGCTGGTTTATTCTCCTACAATGTGTGAGCATTTGGGCAATTGCCTAATCTCTCTGAGTCTCAGTTTCCCCATCTGCAAAATAAGCAAAACAGTGTTGACAGTATCTATTTTTTGAAATTTATTGTGGAGGTTACTGAGATGGTGCCTGTAAAATGTTTGCTTGTAGGAGTTAGTGCTCTCCAAATAAGGATATGATTTTATTTGTATTTGTGAGCTACTGTCCTAGCCAGGTAAATGGATATGATGGGACCTCCTTGCCAGACTGGAGTTCTCAATTAGAACGAGGAGCAGATGTTGCAGGAAATTAGCATCTGAGATCAGAAGAGCCTCAGCCTCCCCCGTATGTCTTCTACTCCCAGGTCAATCCAAGCTGGCCAATCGCATTGACTCAAAGCAAAGCTCTTGGGACCGAGGATCCTTTCCCCTGATCATCAGGAATGTTCAGGTAGAAGACTCAGAGACTTACATCTGTGAAGTGGAGAGCAAAAAGGAGGAGGTGGAATTGCAGGTGTTCGGATGTAAGTGGGGCAGGTGGGGATGAGGCTACCTCCCGCCTGGCTCCCTTCCCCACTACTCCTGCCCCTGCACCAAATCCAGCCTGAGCTGGTGGTACTGCAGCAGGCCCAAGAGGACCAGGCTGCCAAACTGGCCTCCAAATCTCTTCGAGCCCTTCTTGATCAGGTGGGGGATGGTGGTGGGGCGGAGGAGGGAAGAGGCCTTGGGAAAAGAAAAGGAAAGGAAACTAGGGAAGGAAGGAGAGAGACTGGGGAAGAGGATGAGAGGAGAGAAGGAAAGAAGACAGAGAGGAGGGGAGAGGGAAACCCTATCTTGGCTGGGGGTGGGCATCTGGGTGCTGGGAGGAAGGTGATGTCGGGACAGGGATAATGGAGAGGTGATCTTGGTCTCCTGTCCTCTGCCCTTCCCCTTGGGGATATGTGTGTGACACAGCTGGCCTGTTCCCTCCACAGTGACTGTCAACCCTGACACCCACCTGCTTCAGGGGCAGAGCCTGACCCTGACCTTGGAGAGCCCCCCTGGTAGTAGCCCCTCAGTGGAATGCATGAGTCCACGGGGTAAAACGATACGGGGGATGAAGACCCTTTTCATGTCTCAGCTGGAGATTCAGGATAGTGGCACCTGGAAATGCACCGTCTCCCAGCACCTGGAGCTGGTGTTCAAAATAAACATCGTGGTACTGGGTAAGGGAAGCCCCTCTCCCCGCAGTCTCCTCCCTGCCCCAGGGGCTGACAGGCCCTCCTTCTGCTTCTGGGTCTTGTGCTGGGAGGTCAGAGTGGCAAAGGCTAGGTCCCCTAGAGCTGAGGTCTGTCTTGAGGGACTCACTGGGACCCTTTTCCCCAGGGGGTGGATTGACAGCCACCCCTCAGTGTGGTGGACATGGAGAAAGCAAGGGCTGGGGAAGGTAAGGATGCGAGAGGCCCCGAGGCTCCTGGATGCCCCAAAGGTGGAGTGTCAGTTCGCTTACTTTCTTTGTCGCCTCAGTTCCCCACCCCTACCAAGTTGGCAAATCCATTTACTCAGGGACACTAACACCAGCAAGCTAGCCCTGATGAGTTTCTATGTTGCACCTCTGAATCCCTGAGCCAGGCACTGTGAGGAGACCAAGGTCCTACCCCAGATCCTGTGTCCCTGGGTGCTTATGTGACATAAGATAGTATAGTGTGCCAATTTAGTGCATGGACCCTGATTGAAAACCTGGTTCTGCCACCACCATTGGACCTTGGGTGAGTTACTGAACCTCTCTGTGCCTTGGTTTCAGCCTCTGTGAAATGAGGATAATGTTAAGTGGCATAGTGGTTACCTTGTTGTATTAAGGTGAGGACTGATAGACACAAGGCACTGAAAACGGTGCCCGGCACAGAGTAAGCCCGAGGTAAGTGGTCGCTCTGATGTTGTGAAGGGTGATGAATTATGCCCCTAAGTAGTGGAGGCCAAATGGCCTCTGTGTCCAGGAATCCTGAAGACAGCAAGGATCCCCTATGGCTGGGCTGTTCTGTGATGGCTTCAGGGAGGAGGGAGGTGGTCTGCTGTAGGAAAACGCTGGGTGGAAGAGGGAAGAGAAGGCTGGAGAGGCAGGAGGGGACCAAAGTATCTGAAATGATGAGGTGGGTGTCTGAGCCACCTGGTCCTTTTCCATCGCTCTGCCGCCCCCGCATGCCGACTCCGCGTGTGCACCCTCATCTTCCTGTCTCCTCACCCAGAGTCTCTCCCTTCCTACCTCCAGCTTTCCAGCAGGCCTCCAGCACAGTGTATAAGAAAGAGGGGGAACAGGTGGAGTTCTCCTTCCCACTCGCCTTTGCAGCTGAACAGCTGACGGGCAGTGGCGAGCTGTGCTGGCAGGCGGAGAGGGCTTCCTCCTCCAAGTCCTGGATCACCTTCAACCTGACGAACCAGGAGGTGTGTGTAAAACTGGTTACCCAGGACCCCAAGCTCAGGATGGGCAAGAAGCTTCCGTTTCACCTCACCCTGCCCCAGGCCTTGCCTCAGTATGCTGGCTCTGGAAACTTCACCCTGGCTCTTAAGGGGAAAACGGGCAAGTTGCATCAGGAAGTGAAACTCGTGGTGATGAGAGGTGAGGGGCCAGGCCAGGGAGGGGAGGGTAAAGGAAGGAGGTAGAGGGGCCTGGCCCAGGGCTCCTTCTGAGACAGGCCAGGCCCCAGGAGGGGATGCCCAGGCCCTGGTCACCTGGATGAAGTGAGAGAGGGCCCTCTGGGTTTGGGGCTGGTTTTGAACTGCCATCTCCATGAGCCAGCTTGGGGCTGGCTTCACTGAAGCTCCCCAAAGCACTTGGGCTAAGAACCAGGGTTTCAGTTCTGCCTGTGACTAACCCTTTGTGACCCTGGCTAAGTCCCCTTCCACTTCCGGCCTGCTTCCTGACCTGTCTAATAAGGATAATGAAATCTGTTCTCTGTACGATAGTAATGATGATAATGTCAAGCTCCAAACTGAGATTCTGGCTTCCTTATCTCCTTATCCTCGTAACAACTCCACAAATAATAATGGCTAAGACTTGTTGCTTAGCACGTGCCAGGCCCCATCCAAACACTTTACATATATACATGCGTTTAACTCCTGGTGGACGCAGGTTAAGTCACTTGTCCAGAGACACAGAGCTGCTAAGCAGTGGAGCTGGGATTCAAATCCAATACCACTGGACCCCAAACACTGTTTTTCCTCATATGACTGCATGAGAACCTGCTTGAAAAGGCTAAAAGAAGGCCGCCCATGTAGAGTATCATTTTAATCGTTCTACTGAATCTCCTCAGTGCTTGAAGGTGCTGGGGACCCAGAGACCCAGGCTTGCAATCTTAGCCGCTCTTTCCTCTGCAGCGACTCAGCTCCAGAACAATTTGACTTGTGAGGTGTGGGGACCCACCTCCCCTAAGCTGGTGCTGAGCTTGAAACTGGAGAACCAGGAGGCAAAGGTCTCTAAGCGGGAGAAGGCGGTGTGGGTGCTGAACCCTGAGGTGGGGGCGTGGCAGTGTCTGCTGAGTGACTCAGGACAGGTCCTGCTGGAATCCAAGGTCGAGGGTAAGGACCCAGTTTCCATGGGCTCTGCCTCCTGCCCTGCGGGACCTTCCTGTGGTTGGCAGAGACCATCCCAGATTCCTAGCCTCCCAATGCCTGAGTTGGGGGGTTATGGGTATGGTGTCCTGGAGGCATAGAAGTGATGAGGTGTGGTGGGGTGTGGTCCTGGGCACCAGGCTGCCAACTGCAGTTCTGCAAGTTCCTACTCCCTCAGGTCTACAGCCGAGGAATGGGGCCCACCTGACCAAGAGCCCCCTCTCTGGCTCCTGGCTTTTCTCCAAATCCAGACACACACATACACACACACTCACATATGCACTCTCACATACACTCACACACACACAGTCATACACACACATCACACACAGTCACACACACATGCACTCACACACACGGACACACACATACACATACTACATCCACACCCACACTCACATCCATGTACTCACATGCACTCACACACGCATATATTCTCACACACACACACTCACACACATATACTCTCACACACACATTTACGCACATACTCCTACCCACACCCACACGCTCTCATGCACACTCACACACTCTCAGACACACACTCACACACACACACACACCAGGGTCTAGGCCACTGTTTCTACATCTCCAGAGTGACCCATGGTCTCTAAAACATAAAACCACTTCCCTTTGAGAGCCCCCAGGCACCTCACCCTCTCTCCCAACCCCAGGATCAAACCCAAAACTGGCGAGGAGGGGTTGGGGGGCAGTCCCCTGCTCCCCAGAGGAGGGTGGTGCATTGAGCGCATTTCTCTCTCTTGCAGTTCTGCCCACATGGTCTCCCCCGGTGCAGCCAATGGCCCTGATTGTGCTGGGGGGTGTCGCGGGCCTTCTGGTTTTTACTGGGCTAGGCATATTCTTCTGTGTCAGATGCCGGCATCGAAGGGTGAGTGACCCCACATGGGGTCCCCACAGAGCCCTCAACCCTCAAGCCCCTGAGTCCTGTACCAGGAGATCCTTGCCTGGCTCCCTCTGCCCACCCCTAAGCTCCCTTGCTGCCCTGTCCCAGATCCCTCTCAAGGGAGAGACAGGAAGGAGCAGAGAGTAAATCCAGGACAGATAGCCTGAGCGGAGTAACTGCTTCTCCTCTCCCAGTTTCCCCCACAGCCCCCACCAAGGGGTACCTCCCTTCTGGAGGCCGGGGACCCTCATGACTCCCTTCCTTGTCCCTGGACAGCGCCAAGCAGAGCGGATGTCTCAGATCAAGAGACTCCTCAGTGAGAAGAAGACCTGCCAGTGCCCCCAGTAAGGGTCTGGGAGGAGGGCTTGGGGGAGGGGAAAGGGGGATGGGAGGGAGGGAGAGGGGAGGGGTACGAAGGGGAGCAAATGGGGGCAGGAAGGGAGGATGGAGAGGAGGAAGGAGTTGAGGAAGGAGAGGTGGGGGGGTGGTGGAAAGGAGATAGGGGCTGAAGGGGTGTGGTGGAGAGGATGGAGGGGTGGGAAAAGATGGCCAGGAGCTAGGAAGGAGGCAGGAGTGGGAGGGCAGCTGAAGGAGCAGCAGGCCAGGGCCTTTCTGGACTCGTTCTGCAGCTGTGGTCCAGAGGCTAGCACTGCGTTGGAAAAGAAAAGCCATGGAAGTGTTAGAACACAAAGGGGTTGCACCGGGGACAGACCTCCTCCCCTTCTTTGTTCCTGCAGCCGGTTTCAGAAGACATGTAGCCCCATTTGAGGCATGAGGCCCAGGAGATCCCACTCGAAGCCTCCCCAGGGGTCTGCCCTACATTTCCCATTGGGCTCATGGCCTGCGGACCAGATGAATGTAGCAGATCCCAGGCCTCTGGCCTCCTGTTCTCCTCCTCCACAGTTTCTCATTGTTTCTCCTCATCTGTTCCCAACCCCTGGTTAGGCCCCAGCTTTATCTGTTGAGTGTTGCTCTCAATTTTCCAGAGGCTTAATCACACCATTCTTCCCCCATTTCCTTTCCCTTCAAGCCCTAGCCCTTCTCTTATTATTTCTCTCTGACCTTCTCCCCACTGCTCATTTGGATCCCAGGGGAGTGTCCAGGGCCAGCCCTGCCTGGCATGCAGGGTGAGGCTAGGTGTCTGGAAGCATGAAGCCCAGGACTGTTGTTTTACAGGACAGGACCCTGGAACCACAGAGGGCAGGAACTTGCACAGAATCACACAGCCAAGCCAGTCAAGGTCAGATGCAGATCCAAAGGTTTCTGACAGCCAGCACCTCCTGCCCCATGCCGCCCGCCTCTCACCCTGTGTGGGCAGGGCCACAGACTCACATCCTGACCTTGCATAAACAGCCCCTCTGGACATATCCCCATGTACACAGCCACAAGAGAGGTTTCACATCCTCTGTCTATTTGAGACTTACAAAAACCCTACAAGCCTGGCAGTAACAGAACGAAAATGATCATCTCCAGTTTATAGACCAGAACCAGAACTTGGAGAGGCTGGATGATTGATTACCCAAGATCATACAAACGCTGGAGCTGGGACTAACCCAGGCCCCTTGTCCCAAGTTCCACTGCTGCCTCTTGAATGCAGGGACAAATGCTACACGGCTCTCAGCAGTGGCTAGTGGTGGGTACTCAGTGAGTACTTTTGGGTTCACAGCGGCACAGCACCCATGGGAAGGCCCATCTCAGGGAGTTTATGAGCATGGATGAAGGCGTCCCTGTCTAAAATCTCTCCTTCATCACCTTCTGGTGGCAGAGTCCTGTTACCAGAGGACAAAGCCTTTGGCTCTCCTAATCAGAGTGGAGGCTGGGAGCACAGGCCCTGTGGGAGAGAATGCCCAGTGACCAGCCACTCACTCTGTGCAGAACCTTCTGGAAGTGAGCTTTGCTGGGAGATGGGGTGGCTACACTGAGAGAGAACGCTCTAAGGGACCACAAAGGTGATTGTGCCAGCCTCTGTGCCTGCCCCACGCCCCCTTTACCCTCCTCCAAGACCATTCAGGACACAGGGAAATCAGGGTTACAAATCTTCCTCTTCTTGATCCATTTTGCTCAGGATCCCCTCTCTTCCTACCCTTCCTCACCACTTCCCTTGGTCCCAACTCCGTTTCCCTCTTTTCTTCTCTTCCTATCTTTAAAGCCTGCCTCTTCCAGGAAGACCACCCTATTGCTGCTGGGGCTCCCAATTTGCTTACTTTGCATTTGTACCCACTCTCCACCCCTGCTCCCCTGAGCTGAAAGAAAAAGACAATAAACTTACTATAAAGAAGACGCTCTTCGTGTGTGTGTGTGTGTGTGTGTGTGTGTGTGTGTGTGAGAGAGAGAGAGAGAGAGAGAGAGAAAGAGAGACCCCTTCTCTGGGGACCAGGAATCTTTTGGGCTTTGGGGGTCAGACCCAGAGGAGAGTTGCCTGCAGAGTGTGTCCCAGGAAGGAGATGAAGTTTCCCTGGAGAGGGAAAAATTCTGTGGAAGCTGGCTGCCCACCTCCACACCCCAAAGGGCTCTACGTGGGCCCGTGTGTGTGTGAGGCTGAGACTTTGTAATTACACGTGTGTGATATACTGTGGGGGAGAGACTCAGGGTGGTGTGAGCGCTCCTGGTGTATATGTGTGTGGCAGAGAAGGACTATGAGAAGCTGTAACGTGTGTGCAAATTGTATCCCCAACATGTGTGTGTGTGTGCGCGCGCGCGCGCGCGTGTGTGTGTGTGTGCATGTGCCCACATCCTTTTAGCTCGTGCACACCCACCCCCAACTCCACAAGCAGCCTCAGCATGCACTGTGAGCCCCTCGCTCCCAAACCCAAGGCCCAGCCCTCACACAGATGCACACGGCGACACACGCTTCCTCCTCCCCGAACAGCCAGCTCCTCAGTCCCTAACAACACCAGCTGCCTCTAGGAGGTTGTGTTCGTGTTGAAAACGGGAAAGGGTGGGGGCAGGACATGAACCATTTCACCAATGAAGCCGGTTCCCAGCCCTCCTCCTCACCCTCTCCCTCTCGGCGCCTTCCTTGCCCCTCCTCCCCAGTCGCCACCGTCCAGTTCCCCACCCTGCACGCGTTCCCCCCCGACAAAGCCGTCCTGCAGTCCCGCTAGCCTGCGCTCACTGGCGGGATGACCCCAGGAGAGAGGGTCCCGGAGAGTGAGAGGGGAAGAGACTGAGTGAGCCTCGGGCTGAGCCCAGGAGGCCGAGACTGAGGGGGGAGGAGGGAGGCCCGGGGGGGAGGGAGGGAGGGAGAAAGGGAAGGAGGGAGGAGGGCGGGCGAGCTGGAGCCGGCAGGCAGCGGGAGCCCGAGAGAGCCGCGTTGGGAGTGCAGTCTTCAAGGCAGTGCTGGGCGCAGCCCGAGGTAAGACGACCCCTGACCCGTCCTCCCGTCGCCTCCCCTATCCACCCCGCAGCTGCCTCCTCTCCCTTTGGCCAGCCCCTCCTCCTCAGCCACCTGCTGTTTCAGCCCTGGAGAACCTGGAGGGGGACAGGAGGGAGGAGCCGCCTGACCTTACCCCTTTACCCCAAAGGGCGAGAGACCCCGTTGGCCAGGGAACCTCCCAGATCCCCCTCCTACCTTCCTCTGATCTCTCCCTGTCCTTCACCTCCCTCTCTCTGTCCTTCACATCCTTCCTACCTCCTTCCCTCTCTGACTCCCTATCTCTTTCTTCCTGAACCCACCAGCTGTGCCTGGGTGGAGGTGGGTGGGAAGGGGTCCGAGGCTGTAGGAGAGGACACTGGGGGCTGCTCTTGGCCAAGTCCTTCCACCTCCCTCTGGCTGGCCATTGCCATGGCAACTAGGGTGTACTGGGCTCCGGAGGGAAGCCAAGGGTGGGGGTGGACCAGGACCTCTTGGAGAAGGCAAGGGTCTGAGCTGTTTCCACGGGAAACAGACTCTTTCACTGCTGTGCCCCATTTTCACCCCACTTACCCTAAAGCCATTACGCCCTTCCTTACAGCCCCTCTCTGTTCAGGGTTGCACCCGATTCCCTCCTACCCCCTTCCCAGGGCTCACTGAAGCTCAGCGTCACCCACTAAAACTGGGACCATCCTTCCTCCCATCAGAGGGAAACTGAGGCTCTGGGCCAGGGTGGAAATAATCAAGGTCTCCCACTTGGACATTTGGCTTTTCTTCTCAGCCTCCTAGCCATGCTCCCTCCCTCCCTCCTCCAACCCCTCCTCCCTCCAAAGCCTCCTCTCCAGGGGGTTTGAGCTTTTCCTGCTATTTTCAGATACTACCACTTTGCCCCCTCTTTCTCTTCTGCTCAAACTCTCCTCCTTCTCCCTAGTTCCCCCTCTTTCCATTTCTGGATGCTTCTGATGTCAGCGGTTTCCCCGCCTTCAGGTTCCCTAGCACCCCCTTCGGTCCAGACTCCTTATTCCCATTTTCCCAGATCTGGGTAGCTGGAGGGTGACCACCCAGGGGAAGTAAGGGCTAAGCACCGAGACCCCCACATCCAGCAGACCAGCAGGTAGGGGAGAAAGGCTGTGATGTCACATCCCAGTTCACGGTGAACCCTTAAGAGGAAATCAGTCATGTGTCTCCCATCAGTAGCTCTGAAGAGACGTTTAGGGACAGAAAGATAGGGGTAGAATAGTGCTGAGCAGGGGATATTTGAAGAAGGAACCTGGGAGTTCCAGGGCGGAGGAGAAATGGCTAAAGGAGACAGGGAAGTGGGAATACCTTCTTCCCTCAAGATATGGAAGAGTGGGGCTCTCATCTATGCTGGGTGTTTGGCTGTCTGATTTAAGGTAAAGGAATGTTCTGAATGACCCTTGGGCCTAGTAATCAGTCCTGCCTATAGTTTCAAGAAAGTGGGCACAGGAGGCTGGAGAACAGCCTAGGCCCTACCTTTGCCCTCTCCCTCCCACATCTCATCTTTCCCTTGCAGCCTGTCCAGGGGGCTGAGCCCCATCCCCAAATCCCTGTGGCATCCAGAAGATTCCTGACTGGTCAAGAACCAGAGGAAAAAGAGACCTGGAAGTCCCAGCATGGGGACCAGAACCCCCCAGCCAGCCTCATAGTTGGGAAAGTAGCCAGCTTGCCCATCAATTGCAGGGATGCTTAAGGAAAGCCCCGGCCAGTATGAAAGCTGAGGACTGCCTCTGCTGACCCTCAGTCTCCTCCCCTGCCCTCCACATCTGCCCTCAGCTGGGTCGATCATGCAATGCTGAGCACTGGGGTGGGCCTGGGGGTGGCCTGCCGGCCAACAGGGCAAGGATTGTGGGCACCATGGGCGTGTTTGTGAGTGGGGCTCCTGGGTGAGACCTAGCCCCCACCCCCACGGAGCTCAAGGGGGTGGGGGGCTGAGGATAGGATGGCTCGGGGCGGGGTGGGGGCAGAGGAGGCCTCCCTGCGCTCCAACGCATTGTCCTGGCTGGCCTGCGGGCTCCTGGCGCTGCTGGCCAACGCCTGGATCATCCTCAGCATCTCGGCCAAGCAGCAGAAGCACAAGCCACTGGAGCTGCTGCTCTGCTTCCTAGCGGGCACACACATACTCATGGCAGCTGTGCCCCTCACCACCTTCGCGGTGGTGCAGCTACGGCGTCAGGCTTCCTCCGACTATGACTGGAATGAGAGCATCTGCAAGGTCTTCGTGTCCACCTACTACACCCTGGCCCTGGCCACCTGCTTCACGGTCGCCTCGCTCTCCTACCATCGCATGTGGATGGTGCGCTGGCCCGTCAACTACCGCCTCAGCAACGCCAAGAAGCAGGCGCTGCACGCTGTCATGGGCATCTGGATGGTCAGCTTCATCCTCTCCACGCTGCCCTCCATTGGCTGGCACAACAACGGCGAGCGCTACTATGCCCGAGGTTGCCAGTTCATTGTCTCCAAGATTGGCCTTGGCTTTGGCGTCTGCTTCAGCCTCTTGCTACTTGGGGGCATTGTCATGGGGCTGGTCTGCGTGGCCATCACCTTCTACCAGACACTGTGGGCCCGGCCCCGGAGGGCTCGGCAAGCCCGGAGAGTGGGGGGTGGCGGGGGGTCCAAAGTGGGTGGGCCAGGGGGCTTGGGTACCCGGCCAGCTTTTGAGGTGCCAGCCATTGTGGTGGAGGATGCCCGAGGGAAACGGCGGTCCTCGCTGGATGGCTCAGAGTCTGCCAAGACGTCCCTGCAGGTCACCAACTTGGTCAGCGCCATCGTCTTTCTCTATGACTCACTCACAGGGGTGCCCATCTTGGTGAGATCGGGGTCCTCCCCACCTGTTCTCCCCAAAATCCAGGCCCCAGCATCATCACCTGACCTCCAACTTCATCAGCCATACAGCAGCTCCGTCATCTCTCCTCCAGTTCCATCATCCATCTTCCTCTCCTCTGTCCACCCCACACTCCATCTGTGGCCCCCATCTTTATCATCTGTCTTCTAGTTCCCACTACCCTGTCTCCCCCAGCTCCAGCACCTGCTTCAGTTCCAACTCCTTAGCTCCATCATCGTCCTTCAGTTTCGCTATCTGTCCTCCAGCTCCATCATCCATCCTGCAGCCCCAAGGTTCAGCTGCAGACCTCTCATCCAGCTGCTGGGCTCCATGTTCCATTCGCTCTGTCCTCCTGGATGCCAAATGGTCACTGAGCACTCTTGGGGGGAAACCCCATAGGGCTCACCCTGCCACCCCATCAAGTCCCTGTTCCTGGGTTCCTCTCTGTCTCCATGCTTCCTGCTCCACCTCTGTTCCTCTCCCTCCTGACCACAGGGCTCTGTCTCCAGCACTCTCCCCGACCTTCCTCTGAGTCAGTCCCTTCCCTCTGTTCACTCCATCTCCACCTCCAGCTTCACCTCTGTTGGATCACAGGGGATCACCCATCACTTCCGGCTTCCGGCGGTCTTTCTCACCGGCCGCACTAGGATATGGGGGTCAGGTAGGCTCCTCGGCTCTGGCCCTGACCCAGCCCGTTCCCACCCCTTCCCTAGGTGGTGAGCTTCTTCTCCCTCAAGTCGGATTCGGCGCCCCCCTGGATGGTGCTGGCTGTGCTGTGGTGCTCCATGGCACAGACGCTGCTGCTGCCCTCCTTCATCTGGTCCTGCGAGCGCTACCGCGCCGACGTGCGCACAGTGTGGGAGCAGTGCGTGGCCATCATGTCTGAGGAGGATGGCGATGACGGTCAGAGGAGGGACTGGGCTTTGGCTTTCCTGGACATCTATCTATTCCCTTTTCTGCCGCTCCTTCTCAGCCGGAGGATGGGCTGCCCTGGAGTGCCCCCTAATGGACAGAACCTGCACCACCCTGGGCTCCCCTTTCCCTAAGCCGGCACCCTGCTGTCACTGCTTCCTGCAGCACTCAGGGCTCCCTTCACTGGGCCTAGGCTCCCCTCCAGAAGCCCACACTGCCCAGCTCTGGCACTAAGGGGAAGCTGAGCTTCTTGAGAGAGGCCCCCAGCTCTAGGGACAGCTCTTGGGGGAGGGCAGGTAATTGTTTCAATAACTTCATCTGTATGTATGAAGCACTCCACTCAGGATTTAGCACTGAACGCAGCAAATGCTAGCCACTCTCACTGTCCTCTTGAAACATACAGGCTAATGGGAACTAAAGGGGTCTCTGGGAGCTTATAAAGGCAATGGGGAGAGGGTATGTGTTCCCTGCCTGTAATCCCTCTGCCCATTTTCTTTCCTAGATGGGGGCTGTGACGACTTTGCAGAGGGCCGAGTTTGCAAAGTTCGCTTTGATGCTAACGGAGCCACTGGACCTGGGAGCCGGGACCCTGCCGAGGTGAAGCTGCTGCCTGGAAGGCACATGCTCTTCCCCCCTCTTGAGAGAGTCCACTACTTACAGGTATGGAACTGGGGGATACATTTCTTACCCTTGGGACCCTTATCGCTTATCTTCAGTGGCTGTTATGCACCCCAATCCCCTCTTCCCTAGTCCTGGCTTTCAGGGCACCATAAGAGCTGGATGAAAGAAAGCTATAGCAAGAGATGGAGCCCTTCAGACCTCGTGGGGCTAGGTTTGACCACGAGAGCAAATGTTTTGAAGAAGGTTAAGAAGGTGGCACCGTCTTGTGGAGTCCCCACTTGGTTCCTGCCTCTGCCTCTGTCCCTGCAGCACCTCCAGGTCTTACCCGCTCCTTTTCCCAGGTCCCCCTATCCCGGCGTCTGTCCCATGATGAGACAAACATCTTCTCTACCCCTCGGGCACCAGGCTCCTTCCTGCACAAGTGGTCATCCTCTGATGACATCCGGGTCCTGCCAGCACAGAGCCGGGCCCTAGGGGGCCCTTCTGACTACCTGGGACAAAGACACAGGCTGGAAGATGAGGAGGACGAGGAGGAGGCTGAAGGTGGGGGGCTGGCCAGCCTTCGCCAATTCTTGGAAAGTGGGGTTCTGGGGTCAGGTGGGGGACCGGCACGGGGTCCTGGTTTCTTCCGGGAGGAGATCACCACCTTCATCGATGAGACACCTCTGCCTTCTCCGACTGCCTCACCAGGGCACTCTCCTCGTCGGCCCCGGCCACTGGGTCTCTCACCCCGCCGACTCTCCCTTGGGTCCCCTGAGAGCAGAGCCGTTGGACTTCCTTTGGGACTAAGTGCAGGGAGACGCTGCTCCCTGACCGGGAGTGAAGAAAGCGCAAGGGCTTGGGGAGGATCCTGGGGCCCAGGCAACCCCATCTTTCCCCAGCTGACCCTGTGAGCCCAAGCGGGCCGGCTGAACTCAGAGGAAGAAGCCTGAGTAACACCTCATTCTGGCCCTGAGAGTAGGGCAGCTGCCTCCAGACTCTGGGGAGACGGGCGCTAGATCTGGGGCTCAGAAGGCCCTGCTCTCTCCCATCCAAGTGACCAGATGCCCTACTACCTTTCATCACCCCTAGCAAAATGTATTAAAGTCTGAAGTGTTGCCATGGAAACCTCAGTGTCCAGGGTACTGTGGTGGCGAGGGGCTTGGAGGGTGGAGCGGCTCACAAAGGACTCGACAGGGCAGGGGCAGCAGAGGCACAGAGGGACACACGGAGAAATGATCACGTGCTCCGCCTAGCAGCCTCTCGCCGGGACAGGCTGGGAGGAGCAGATCCTGCTGGGGGCGGGGCTTGAGGACACACTGGAGTTTGTTGGTTTAGGGTGTGAAGGATGTCTGTTCAGATTTGCTGAGGTGGTTTTAGAGCGTGGCTCCAGCACAGTGCCCAGCTCTCCTTCTGACCCCAGATCCATCCAGGGGCTCACTTTATGGGCAGGAAATGGCTCGGGGCCGACGTGGTGTCCCAGGCCTGGACACCTCCTCCCTGCTGCATTTTAAAGCTGTTTCTCCAAAGGAGTGCAGGGGTGGATGAGTGTGTGCCAGGGGAGAGGGGGAGGCGGCTTCACACACTCCTTTTCCTGGACCCAGAAGAGTGTGTGTGGAGGGAACACAGCTCCAGTAGTTACCTCCAGGCCTCAGGGGCTGGAGTCACCGCTGGTACTCCATGGATGCCCAGGCCTGCTCCGGTTCCCGCCTTTTGCCCTACTCCTCCGCGCAGTTTCTCCCTGTCATTCCACACTAGACCAGCTTTCTCCACTCTGCACTCTTCTCTCTCCATCTCTCACAGGGGCCTCTCTCACCGTCGGGTCTCAGCCCCCCCCCACCCCCTCGGCCTCCCTCCTTCCTTCTCCCTTCCTCTCCCTCCGCCTCTCCATCCTTTCATTCCCTCCCCCTTCTCCCCTTTCCTCTCCCTCCCTCTCGTCTCCCGCATTTCCCCTCCGCGGCTCCGACAACATGCTCCGGCTCCTCCGGCCGCTACTGCTACTGCTGCTGCTGCCTCCCCCGGGGTCCCCCGAGCCTCTCGGCCTGGCCCAGCTGTCCCCGGGGTCGCCCCCGCAGGCCCCGGACTTGCTCTACGCGGACGGGCTGCGCGCCTATGCGGCCGGGGCTTGGGGGCCGGCCGTGGCGCTGCTGCGGGAGGCACTGCGGAGCCGGGCGGCGCTGGGCCGAGCGCGGCTGGATTGCGGGGCGAGCTGCGCGGCCGAGCCGGGCGCCGCGCTCCCCGCGGTGCTTCTCGGCGCCCCGGAGCCCGACTCCGGGCCGGAAGCCACGCAGGGTTCCTGGGAGCAACAGCTCCTCCGTGCCGCGCTCCGCCGCGCAGACTGCCTGACCCAGTGCGCGGCGCGGAGGCTGGGCCCCGGGGGCGCGGCGCGGCTTCGCGTGGTGAGAGCGCTCCGGGACGCGTTCCGCCGTCGGGAGCCCTACAACTACCTGCAGAGGGCCTATTACCAGGTGGGGAGCGCGCCGGGCGCCTCCGAGGGTCCCAGCCCTCACCACGACTCTGCTCTTCTTTGCGCTGCCCGGGAGTGGGCGGAATGCTGCTGCCCGGGCCCAGGGCGGGGCTGGGGGCGTACCGCGGCCTCTGCCTTACAGCAGGCTAAGCGACGGCGAGGACCCGTTGAGATCGCAGAGGAGCAGCCTAGGGGAGTGCAAGCAGAGTGGGAATGGGGCGGGGTGGGGGGGTCGTGAGGCGGGACCGGAGCAGATCGAAGATGGAGGGACCGGGCCGGCTCTTCCTAGCAATGAAGCGGAGGCGGTGGGGGTGAAACCGGCCGTCGGACGGGAAGTGTGCGTGGGTGGGTGGGTGTCGGGAGTGGTGGTGAGTATGAACCTTTGCTTGGGGCTTCAGGGAGCCTCGGAAAGGAAGGGGCTGACGGAGGCAAGGTTGGGGCCCCCCCCCGAGGCCGGACCTCTGCGGGCGGGCTGGGGACGCCGCCGCTACCGGTACCGCAGCAGCTGCCTACGTGGCTGGGGAAGCGGGGCGCCGGTTGCACTCACCTCAGCCCAGGGTCCTAGAGACCTGCGGGTTTGCCTAGTCGCGCAGGTCTCCCCCGCTTCCCCACCCCACTTAAGCCATCACTTCTGCCTGGTCTCCCAAACCGAGGTCCTGAAGTCCCGAGGCCCATGTCCCACCTAACTCCGACGTCTTCAGACCCCCTTTCCTTCGGTGCCAGCCTTCTGAGAGTCCCAACGTTCTGGCTTCTAGGGGGTCTGCAGTTTGGGAGGTGGGCGGTTCTGATTGGCCGGTCTTCCATGAGGCTCTTGGGCACCCAGAGTGAGTATCTGAGGTAGGATGGGGAGGCTGGCCAGAGGGCAGAGGTCTGACCCCTGTCCCAGGGCTCTGATGCCCTCCTCCCTCTGCCTCCTCAGTTGAAGAAGCTGGATCTGGCAGCGGCAGCAGCACATACCTTCTTTGTAGCAAACCCCATGCACCTGCAGATGCGGGAGGACATGGCTAAGTACAGACGGATGTCGGGAGTTCAGCCCCAGAGCTTCCGGGACCTGGAGACGCCCCCACACTGGGTGAGATCCCCAGCACTATGCCAGTCTTGCCCCCAGCCTTTTCCTGGCTGGATACTCAGGCCTCACTAAACTGCAGCCCTGTGTGGCTTGAGCATCCAGAGATGGGGTAATGATCCTCTGCGACTCTAGGCGGGGAGTCCTTCTCTAGGACTTTGCTTCCTTCCTGGATGATCACTGGAGTCTGATGTTCCAACATTATGATTCTGAGGCCCACCCTTATTCTTCCCCATGGTGAAGGGGGACATGGAATCCTTGCCCCAAATGAGGCCACACTCCTCTCTACCTCCCAGACTCATTTAGCAACTCCCTGTATCCCAAGTGACTGACTGCTCCCTTCCCCAACAGGCGGTCTATGACACCAGCCTGGAGCTACTGGGGCGCCAGGAAGCAGGACTGGCACTGCCCAGGCTAGAGGAGGCCCTGCAGGGGAGCCTGGCCCAGATGGAGAGCTGCCGTGCTGACTGCGAGGGGCCTGAGGAGCAGCAGGGGGCTGAAGAAGAGGAGGAGGATGGGGCTGGGAGCCAGGGGGGCCTCTATGAGGCCATTGCAGGTAAGGGGCTGGGAGTGTGTCGGAGGTGGGTTGGTGCCAAGAGAGGGGCATGCAGAAGCTGAATGGCTCATGGGTCTCCTTTGCAGGACACTGGGTTCGTGTCCTGCAGTGCCGGCAACGCTGTGTGGAGGAGATGGCCACACGCCCTGGTCGAAGCTTCCCTGTCCCAGACTTCCTTCCCAGCCAGTTGAGGCGGCTGCATGAGGCCTATGCTCAGGGTCAGTTGGGCAAGGGTGGAAACAGGGAGCAAAGATTTGCCTCTGTTGCTGTCCTGAGCTCCATCTCTCTATCCCTCCCATCTGTCTCTGCATTTCACTGTCAGGGCTCCATGGGAATCATCACTTCACAAGGACTCTAATTTGCTCTCTTTTGGCGCCTGTGACAAGCTCAGGAGATGGGCTTCCTTCTGCCTTGCTGCTTCTCACCTTCCTTTATTTTCCCCCCCTACCTCTTCTTTGAACTCTCCAGCTAAGGTATGTTTGCACCAGAGTTTGAAAGAAGCAGCAGCTGAACTTGTCTGCCACTGGGAGGGGGGCTTGTGGAGCTGGCTGGTTGGCCTCCGGAGACCACCTTCTCCAGCACTGCCTCTGCCCAAGGATCAACGTGCTCTATGTCTTCATCCCCCTACCCCTGACCTTGTCCCTCCCTCTCCAGTGGGCAATCTGTCCCAGGCTATAGAAAATGTCCTGAGCGTCCTGCTCTTCTACCCAGAGGATGAGGCTGCCAAGGGGGCTCTGAACCAGTACCAGGCCCAATTGGGAGAGCCGAGACCTGGCCTTGGACCCAGAGAGGTAACCCCCTCTCCACACTTAACCAGGAGGTAGCCCCAAATCAAATAAATAGACCTGAGAAGTCACCTGGGCTCCTGCCCCCCGCTGGCCTCTTGCCCAAGCACTCTAGTCACCCAAAGGACACCAAGTCCAGCATCTGACTTTCGTCCCCACTCCCTGCTCCCCAAGGCAGCCTGGAGTTCTGATTCCAGCCCCCAGCCCCATCTCTCTTGCCTTTACCTCACTCCTGCCTGCCCTCAGCCCCGGAACTCATACACACACACACCCCACACACACAGCCACTCCCTACAGCCTTTCCAGTTTGAGCCCAGACACTCTGAAGCTGCTGAGGGGGAACGTTGAACAAAGGAACCAGGGGGCATGGTGCCAGTTTCAAAGAAGTGGAGCATGCAGGCAGTGCCCGGGAGCCTGGGCTTCCTGCTCTCCAGCCCCTCTTCACTCTCTCATCTCACCCTCAGGACATCCAGCGCTTCATCCTCCGATCCCTGGGGGAGAAGAGGCAGCTCTACTATGCCATGGAGCACCTGGGGACCAACTTCAAGGATCCTGTGAGTCACTCCACTTCTGTCCCATCCCACCCTTCTGCGCTCCCAGGAGGGATGGCCTTCGGTTTGCAGCAGTGTTTTCCGTTTTCCCACCAAGCCATGAGACTTGGAGAAGAGTCTGCCATCCCAATTTTACAGGGACGGAGGCAGTGTGCCTATAGTTAAGGGCAGCTTTGGGGTCATGCAGGCCTAAGTGTCAGTCCTCCTCTGCCCCAAACTTCTCTGAACCTCAACTTGCCTCTGCCTCAATTTCCTTACCTGTAAGTTGGAGTAATCGCATCTATTTCACAGGGCCTTTGAAACCACATCATTTGATAACAAAATACAGAAAGCTCTGTTACTGCTGCTTTGATTTCTCCTCTTGTAGTTATGAGAGGAAACTGAGGGGCAGAGGCTGTCTATGGCTAGGACTAGAGCATAAAGCAGGCGTTCTCGGCCTTCCTGGCACTACTGATGTTTTGATCTGACATTTTGGATAATTCTTTGTTGGGGCTGAGGGCAGGGCCTGTCCTATGACTGAGGGTGTTCAATCGCTTCCCTGATCTCTGTCCAGTAGAGATCGATAGCACACTGACAGCCCCTGAGTCATGACAATCAATAACGTTTCCCAACTTTGCCTAATGATCCCTGGGGGGCAGAAGTGTCCTGGTTGAGAACCCCTGCTTAAATGTGAGAACTCTGAAGCTAGTTTATTTTTATTTTTGGAGACAGAGTCTTCCTCTGCTGCCCTGGTTGGAAGATAATGGTGCGATCTCTGCTCGTGGCAACCCCCGCCTCCCGGGTTCAAGCTATTCTCTCTGCCTCAGCCTCTAGAGTAGCTGGGACTACAGGCGTCTGCCACCACGCCTGGTTAATTTTTTGTATTTTTAGTAGAGACGGGGTTTCACTATGTTGACCAGGCTGGTCTCATACTCCTGACCATGTGATCTGCCTGCCTCAGCCTCTAAGCAGAGTTAGGTGTTTTTTTTTGTTTGTTGGAGGCGGAGGTTGCAGTGAGCTGAGATTGTGCCGCTGCACTCCAACCTGGGTGACAGAGCGAGACTCCGTCTCAAAACAAAAAAAAAACAGAACCAAAAAACCCCTAATTCTATCACTTGTAGCTGTGTGATCTTGAGCATGTTACTTTACTTCTCTGTGTCTCCGGGCTCTCAATTACAAAATGAGCACTTTAATATTGTCTGTTTCATGAGACGGTTGTGAACTTAAAGGACAGATTCCATTTCCATGAATAAAGCCCTTAGAATAGCATCTTGCAAATAGTAAGTGCTATGTGAGTTGTAGTTGCGCTTGTTACAGCGTTTGTTCCACTGCCCAGGGCTCTTTACATTGAGTCCAGGGCTTTTCCTACCTCCGTCTTCCCCTCTGGAAACAGGAGGACTTTAATGAGGTATTTCAGCTCTGATATCAGGGATTTCAGGGCTGAGCTTGGTGGGTGATGATGCTTTTCTGGACTATCACAGGACCCCTGGACCCCTGCAGCTCTCATCCCTGAGGCACTTAGAGAAAAGCTCAGGTAAGAGATGCCCTATGGTGGGAGGAGCTTGGCCCGAGCTGGGAGGTCGGGTCTGGACTGTCCTGTGCACCCACTGAGCACATCTCTCACCCCTGAGAGAGGATCAAGAGAAGAGGCCTTGGGACCATGAGCCCCCGAAGCCAAAGCCCTTGACCTACTGGAAGGGTGAGTTCCTGGTAGGGAGGAGGCAGGAGCCTCGAGGGTCTGGGTGCTGCCAGCTATACTGGTCTGCCTGCCCTTAGGGGATCCTCAGCCACCTCTGCTCTGTCTTTTCCCGGGCAGATGTCCTTCTCCTGGAGGGTGTGACCTTGACCCAGGATTCCAGGCAGCTGAATGGGTCGGAGCGGGCGGTGTTGGATGGGCTGCTCACCCCAGCTGAGTGTGGGGTGCTGCTGCAGCTGGCTAAGGTAGGAAGACCTGCAAGTTCAGCAACTTGTTCAAGAGCCTTGGGTACTTGTTCTCTTGGTCTTGGCCTGTCCCCCTCATTCTGCCTGTCCTGATTATCCATCCGGGGCTGTGCTTCCCACTGCCTCTCAGCTGTGGATAAGTTCCTTCTTGTCTTAATTTAGCTGACATGGGGTGGATGTTCTTTACAAATGCATTTTGCTGGAAATTGATAGGAAGAACAGCAACAAAAAAACCCAAAAGCATCAAAATGGATGAGTGAGCAGGTAAGGATTGCTTGATTAGCCAAGAGTTTAGTTATTGGCTTGGCTGGCTCAGCAGACACAGGCCTTTCTTCCCCTCCTTCTAGTTTGGGTTGAATGACTCATACTCACCAGGTGGAGGCGACCATTTTTTTTTTTTCTTTCTGAGATGAAGTTTCTTCTCTCCTGTTGCCCAGGCTGCAGTGCAATGGCATGATATCAGCTCACCGCCATCTCCACCTCCTGAATTCAAGCGATTCTCCTGCTTCCCCCTCCTGATTAGCTGGGATTACAGGCATATGCCCATGTAATTTTGTTTTTTTAGTAGAGACGGGGTTTCTCCATGTTGGTCAGGCTGGTCTCGAACTCCCGACCTCAGGTGATCCACCTGCCTCGGCCTCCCAAAGTGCTGGGATTACTGGCGTGAGCTACCATGCCCGGCCGAGGCTACCATTTTATGAAGCTTCAACCCTTATATTAGGTTAGTGCTCATTCAATAACATACTCATTGAGTAGCTGCTCTATACTAGAAACTGCTAGGTTCTAGGGAGAGGAAGATGAACATAGACTCTGCCCATTGGGAGCTCAAGTGTAGAGGTGGAAACAGACAAGGAGATACATAATATAAGCAGATGGTAAATTTGTAAGTATGTACTCATCCAAATAGAAGTGCTGAAATGCACAGTTAGAGAAGGCTTACTGAAGAGATGGTGTTTGAGCTCAGTCTTAAGGACGAGTTAACCAGGTGATGGGGGTGGAATCAGTCTAAGAGGGAGAAGAGCAAGGTGCATTCTGGGAACTGCAGTCAGGCACAGGGGTGAGAGCAGGGCCAGCTCCAATAGTCATTACCTGTGTGATCTTGGGCAATTTATTTTAACATCTCTGAGCCTAGGTTGCTCATCTATAAGATGGGGATAGTAATAATGTTTGTGTCATAGGGTGGCTGTGAGGATTAAATGAGCTAGCACATGAAAAATCTCTTAGAACACAGAATCATCACTGGCCAGGCTCAGTGTCTTATGCCTGTAATCCCAGCACTTTGGGAGGCCAAGGCGGATGGATCACTTGAGGTCAGGAGTTCAAGACCAGCCTGGCCAACATGGTGAAACCATATCTCTACTAAAAATAGAAAATAGTTGGGCATGGTGGTGGGTGCCTGTAGTCCTGGCTACTCAGCAGGCTGAGACAGGAGAATTGCTCAAACCCAGGAGGCAGAGGTTGTGATGAGCCGAGATCCCGCCATTGCACTCCAGCCTGGCTGACAAGAGCTAAACTCCGTCTCAGAAAAAATAAAAAATAAAATAGTAATAATAATAATAATAATAATAATAATTTCAGAAAAAAGAAGAATGCAGAATCATCAGGCTGTATGTTACCAAGAGGCAGTACAGGGGAGAGGGAGAGAGCCAAGACATGAATGCCCAGGGACAGTGAGGGTCTTCTGTGCCCTCCCAAGGAGTTTGGACTTTATTTGTGTGTGGTAAACAGCTATTGAAGGATTTTAGGAGGGGTTGACTTTCGCATTCCTGTAGAACCTCCAAGTGCAGGGTCTGGAGTCACCTCCTGTAAAACCGGTGGATCCCCCTAGTGGCGGTGTGTAGAATGCAGTGGGAGAGAAGACTGGGAAAGCCGGGTGATTGAGGAGTGCTACTGTTGTAATCCACTTCTGTAATCCCAGCACTTTGGGAAGCTGAGGTGGGTGGATGGCTTGAACTCAGGAGTTCCAGACCAGCCTGAGCAACTTGGTAAAACCTGTCTATACAGAAAGTACAAAAAATTAGCTAGGCCTCCACGCTTGTAATTCCACCTGTTTGGGAGGCTGAGGTGGGAAGATCTCTGGAGCCCGGGAGGTGAATATTGCAGTGAGCTATGATTGTACCACTGCACTCCAGCCTGGGAAACAGAGAAAATTCCTGTCTCAAAAACAAACAAACAGGCAGGCGCGATGGCTCATACCTGTAATCCCAGCACTTTGGGAGGCCGAGGCAGGCAGATCACCTGTGATCGGGAGTTTAAAACCAGCTTGACCAACATGGAGAAACCCCATCTCTACTAAAATTACAAAATTAGCCAGGCATGGTGGCACATGCCTGTAATCCCAGCTACTCGGGGTGGGGGGGCTGAGGCATGAGAATCGCTTGAACCTGGGAGGAGGTGGAGGTTGCAGTGAGCCGAGATCACGCCATTGCACTCCAGCCTGGGCAACAAGAGTCAAACCCTGCCTCAAAACAAGCAAACAAACAAACAAAAACACGTTAGATGGCTTGGGTGATTAGGTGGTCTCTCGGAAGTGAGATTTATATGCAGAGATAACTAGTGAGTGGTGCTTAAACAGATTCAGAAAGTGGACCAAAAAGGGTGTCACTCTGCTCAGATACGCTTTACATAGTAGGAAAAAAGAAAGAAAAAAATGGGTGTCACTCTGCTCAGATACACTTTACATAGTAGGAAAAAAGAAAGAAAAAAATGGGTGTCACTGTGCTCAGATACACTTTACATAGTAGGAAAAAAAGAAAGAAAAAAATGGGTGTCACTCTGCTCAGATACGCTTTACATAGTAGGAAAAAAGAAAGAAAAAAATGGGTGTCAGAAAAGGAAATGATTCCAGTGTAGACATCCAAATATTAGGAGACCCCCATATAGTAAGAACAGTTCCATAGGTGACTGGGTAATTGTGACTCAGTATCAAGGAGTGGTGGAGCCACCGAGTCCACAGTTTCTCCGAGAGAATGTCAGGTGGGAAGAGGTCAGAGAGGGATAGCCCGCTGATGCTGTCTCCCTGCCACCAGTCAGCTTCCTGCCGGGACCTGGCCTAACTGTGGAACTTCCTGTTAGGGTCCTGTTTCCAGAGAGACTCCTCTATTCTTGGCTCATCAGGGATTAATGATCAAGCCCTTCCTGCCTAGTTCCCAGCTCTGCCCCACTTTCCCAGCTGTCCCTACGCTCTCAGACGCCCCCTTACTGCTATCGGGAGCTCTCCTGAATTCTGTCCACAGTCCCCTTCGTAATCGGGATTCCAACCTGTACTAGAGAGGGACAGTCGGGCAGCCGTGGTGATGGGCACGCTCTGAGAAAGGGCAGCAGCTCAGGAAGAGGAGCCACAGCAGAACTGTGGGAGCGTCTGGCTACTTCGGGAGAGTGGGAGGGCGGGAGGGGGGAGGGTCTTGCGGGCCTGCGACTGTGAGGGGTTAGCGGAGTGACTCCTCCGTGAACTCCTCCCAATTTAGGATGCAGCTGGGGCTGGAGCCAGGTCTGGCTATCGTGGTCGCCGCTCCCCTCACACCCCCCATGAACGCTTCGAGGGGCTCACAGTGCTTAAGGCTGCACAGGTGAGAGGAGGCACCCGGGGCCTGTCTGATGCCCAGACCTGGAGGAGACGCTGTGCAGGAAGCCGGGCCCCAGGGACCCAGTGAGGTTTTTTGGGACTGAGGCTACCTGAGTCCTAGCCCAGAGTGGAGAAAAGGGATGTTCTGAGAGCTGGGGCCCAGCTTGTTGGCCTGGAGAGATAGAAGGAGCAGTTTGGGCTGATGAACAGAGCTGGATGTTGAGACTCCAAAGCCACCAGTGGAGAGCAGCGGAGATGGGTAGGGTGAGGGCCAAGACCACCCTCCCATTGCCTTCCTCCGTGTCTGCCCTGCCTTTTGCTGCCTGCAGATGGCTCGGTCTGGGACGGTAGGCAGTCAGGGTGCTAAGCTGCTTCTGGAGGTGAGCGAGCGGGTGCGGACCTTGACCCAGGCCTACTTCTCCCCGGAACGGCCCCTGCATCTGTCCTTCACCCACCTGGTGTGCCGTAGTGCCATAGAAGGTATGACAGGGACCCCCGCTGCTCCTCTCCAACCTCAGGCCCTGCCCCCAGGACACTGCCCCCAAGAGCCCCAGGGTGAATGTGCATGGCATGAGCCCACAGGGTGGCAGATGGACACAGGGGCACAGAGGTACCCCCAGACCCCTTTGTGTCCTAGGAGAGCAAGAGCAGCGCATGGACCTGAGTCACCCCGTGCATGCAGACAACTGTGTCCTGGACCCCGACACCGGAGAGTGCTGGCGGGAGCCCCCAGCCTACACCTATCGGGACTACAGGTGGGCACTCCTCTCGGGGTCAGGCAGCTGGGCAGACAAAGGTCTGGGCCTGGGTTGGGGTCTCACTGCATCTTGCCTTCTTCCTTCCCCAGTGGACTCCTCTACCTCAACGATGACTTCCAGGGTGGGGACCTGTTCTTCACGGAGCCCAACGCCCTCACTGTCACGGTGCGTGGAGTTGGGGGTGTGACGGTGTGATGGTGTGACAGAGGACCCAGCTGTGGGGTCAGGATTCAAAACAGAAGGCTCCAGAGGCAAATGCAGGGAAATGGCCTGGGCTTTTAACCCTTGTGCTTCCCTGCCTCCCCAGCCCTCCTGGTGCTTCCTCCGAAGCTAGGTCTCTAAATGGCCCCGCCAACCCTGCCTTCAGTGTTCACTCACCTCCTGGAGAAGGGTGAATGAAGCACAGCCTGCAGGTGCCTCCAGGACTCCATGGCCCCATTCCAGGGATTTGGGGAACTTGAAATAGTCCTTCCTCCTTGCAGCCAGATGAGCACAGTGGCTGGCAGCATAGATACCAGCGCCACCTCGACTGGGGCTCGGAGTCTTAACCTTTCTGAGGTTCAGTTTCCTAAATTGGGGTGATAATAGTCCCTGTTTTAAAGGGTCATTGTAGGAAGTAATGTAGGTAATGCCCCTAAGCTAACAAAGCAGTGCCTGGTAGTAATATGCAAATAATGAGTGTTAGTTGGGAAATTTCTAGATACCAGGGGCTGGGATTGGGCAGGAGGAGAGGGGCAGTGATTTTTTATCTGGGTGTGGGGTGTGAAAATGCCACCAAGATCCGTATCCCCTTCTACATAGAGTCTGGTACTGGATGCACACCCCCAGATTGCTTTACACCTTGGGTTTAAAGGGCTGGGTGGGGGAAATCAGGGTACCGGGGGTCAGGAACCAATAGGAGACCCTCTGTGGAGACCCCTTTTTCCTTTGGTTCCCAACTCCTCTCGCCTCAATCTGGCATTTTTGCTCTGCAAGTTGAAGCTGATTTCTCATTTGCCCCAAGTTAGTCCCTGAATTAAGGAGTGGAAAGTGATAGCAACAGAGCTGACCCTCTCTGTGCCCCTGTCCCCATCCTGCTCTAGGGAGTGAGGGCCAAGTTCTCTGAGAGAGCCAGTCCCTGTAGCTGAACCTGCCCTCATCCCCCCAGGCTCGTGTGCGTCCTCGCTGTGGACGCCTTGTAGCCTTCAGCTCCGGTGGGGAGAATCCTCATGGCGTGTGGGCCGTGACTCGGGGACGGCGCTGCGCCCTGGCACTGTGGCACACGTGGGCACCTGAGCACAGGGAGCAGGTAAGGAGTGGGGTAGGAAGGGAGGTGGTTCTCCTGGTGCGTGAAGGGTGGGCAGGCAGCCACTGAGAAGGCTCATGGTTGGTGAGGGGCAGGGGCTGAACTGGCCCAGGGAATGTGGGTGCAGGGAACTGGCCATGCTCTCCTCCCCAACCCCAGGAGTGGCTAGAAGCCAAAGAGCTACTGCAAGAGTCAGAGGAGGAGGAGGAGGAAGAAGAGGAAGAGGAAGAAATGCCCAGCAAAGACCCTTCCCCAGAACCCCCTGGCCGCAGGCACCAGGGGGTTCGAGACAAGGCTGGAAAGCCACCTCGGGTTCGGGAGGAGCTGTGAGTGGCTGAGCCAGCCCCTTGAGGATGTGGCCACTTGACTTGTGGAAGGCCATCTTGATGCCAGGACTCACAGGAAGCCCCCATGTGACATCAGGAGCAGAACAGCAAGTTCTCTGTCTCTGCATCCCCACCATCTTGGGGACCCACAAGGGCCTGGACTCAGAGGACAATGCACAGGCTAACCTGGAGCTCACCAGGCCTGGGGAGTCGGGACTGGCCCCAGCTGCAGGACCTGCAGCCCTGGACAGATGGGGAACACTGTGCCTCCCTGAATGGAAATGGCAGGGGAGGAGGCTGATGCTTTCAATGAAGAGGATGGTGCGGTTGGGGGTATAACCCTGCTCCTCTCCCAGACTGTGCAATAAAGGTCGTGAAGATCCCTCAGTTGGGCCGGTCGAGTGTATCACAGATTCTGTGATGGCTGGAGGTGGGGGTGGCTCTGGCTGGCCTGGGAGGAGACAGGTATCTTTGGGCCTCCCACAGGCGGGGCCCGTGGAGCCTGTGATTTGTCAGGGAAATCTCAGCCACCTGCTCCCCTCATGCAAATGACTCAAGCCCCTGACAGCTGCTCCTTAGGCCTCCAAGCCTAACCCTGTCTTCCCTCTCTGAGCCTTGCTGAGACTTAGGGCAGCCTGACCCCTCTGGCTTCTGTTTTCAAAGCCTCATGAGGCCAAGGAGGGGGCCAGACCCCAGCCTGGGAGCAGGGCACCGGGCTTCCTTCCACTTGAAATCCTTTGTCCACCCACAGCAGAGGCAGACCTGTCCATCCTTCTCTGTGGGTCCCCTGTACCTTTCTCCCCCCACAGGATCAGACCCAGAGGCAGCTGGTTGGGGTTTGTCGAGGAGAGGGATTATCCAGATCAGTCCTTTCTAATCTCAGCTCCTCCCTGCACCCTCCCATACCAAACCCTCTTCCCCAGCACCCTGAACTAGGGAGCACAATTTGAGATATTGATGATGGGGCCATCTATCACCCTATATCCCACCTCCTGGCCTGGTTGCTAAGTGGGCCCTGACTGCCAAGATCATCACCATGGATGGGGGCCGGGGCTGGCGGTGGGGGGCACTGGAGCTGTAGTTGCTTCTGCTCCTTTGCACCCTCCAAAACCCTAACCCTTAATCCTCACAGCTTTACTCTGATCCCATGAGGACTGATGCTCTTATCTCTGCCTGCAGAGACCGACCAGGAAGGCACCCCTTCAACCCCTCCTCTCTCAGGGCTTGTGGTGGGGGCTGCTCCTCTCTGTGGCCCTGCACTCCTGCCCCTACCCCTCCTCTAGGCTGGGCCCAAGTCTCTGGAAGCCACACACCTCCCTTTCTGTCCTCTCCCCCCCACCCCTGCCAGCTGATTTCATTTGCCTGACGTTGTGGTTGGCCCTACCCCTCCCTGTCAGCCCCCCCCCAAACCCCCCCCCCCCGCCAGTCGGGGCCAGGCCAGGCCAAGCCAGCTCCTCTGGCAGCAGAGCCTGGGCAGGTGACGAGCGGTCGCGGGCGTCGCAGCTGAGGGAGTAAGGAGGCACCCAGGAACCGGAGCTGGAAACCGGGCCGAGGTCCAGCCAGAGCCCAAGTAAGAGGGAGCTGGCCTGGGCTCTGCTCTCCTGGGCTGGGGCCCAGGGAGGGCGAAGGCAGGCTGGGGCTGGATGCAAAGGACTCCAAACTTGGAGGGCCTAGCCGGGGAGGTGGTGTCGGCACCCAGTCACTTCCCTGCATCTTGAAGTCTGGTGTGGGCATGAAGGTCAGAAGCACGGCCTGGCGGGGATTCCCCAACACCGACCCCATGTTCCTGGCAGGAGCCAGAGATACCCCTCGAGCGGTCAGCCATGGGGGAGATGGAACAACTTCGTCAGGAAGCGGAGCAGCTCAAGAAGCAGATTGCAGTAACTCCAGAGCCCTCCCCCTGGGGCCCCAGAAAACAGAGCTGGGGACAGGAGGGAGTGTGGCCCACAGGGAGGGGGCTGGGTTTGCTCTTGAGTGAGTAGAAGTGACCAGAGACTTTCCAAACTTGGATTGCGTATTTGAGACCCCCAAACCCCAGAGCCCCAAGCCCAACCTGCCTCAGGGGCCCTTGCACCCACAACCACCACCTTGCCTTTGCTCCCCTGATGTCTGCTTTCCCTGCAGGATGCCAGGAAAGCCTGTGCTGATGTTACTCTGGCAGAGGTGAGACCCCCTGTCCCCCTGAGGGCAAGACATGGGGGGGAGGGGAAGAGAGCTCCCTGACCAGCAATAGCCTGTTGCTTGGAGCTTTAGTACAGCATGTCCTTGGAGTGAGGAAAGCTGCTAGTTTATTTATTTAACCAACATTCAGTGGGACCTGCTCTGAGCCAGGCACCATATTGGATGCGAAAGACGCAGGCACAGTTCCTATTCTCGTCCGTAGAACATGAGTCACTACACCCCGCTCCCAGGGCCTTGAAGATGAAGAGGCGATAGTACCTTGTAAATCATAAAGGCCTTGCAGACTCTAGTTGCTAGTTTTCTATACAGTATTTTGTCAATTCTAAGATGCATGTTTCTTCACATTTTGACATCTCTGAAATCAAGATGCATTCAACAATGGATGATCGTTTCAATTAGAATTGGCAGCATCTTTTCTTTCTTAGTGATGCATCTTAGATCGGATCACATATGTTAATAGTGAACACTTTTTATGAGCCAGATACTGGGCTAAGCTGCATGAATACCTTTCATTTAACTTTTATGACGTCTCTGTAAGGCAGGTGCTATGATAAGCCTCATTCTACACCTTGAGGAAACAGATCAGGGAGGTGAAGTTACTGGCCTGAGATAACAAAGCAGGCCAGGCACAGTGGTTCATGCCTGTAATCCCAGCGCTGGGAGATTGATGTGGAAGGATCGTTTGAGCTCAGGAGTTCGAGATCAGCCTGGGCAACATAGTGATATCTTGTCTTAATAAAAAAAAAATGTCTTTAATTTTAAAAAAAGACAGCAAAGCAAGTAATGGCAATCAAAACTGTTCACTCCGGACCCCCAAGCAGAGGATCACACATTTCAGGAGGTGCAGTTCAGGGTCATGGTGATGCCCCAGGTACCCAGTTAAAAAGCTAGCCATGCTGCAGTAGGGGGGGTGACAGCAGGCTCCTCTCGGCTCAGGAGAGGCAACTGTGGGCATCTCTTCCCAAATCTGTTTCCAGTGACCTCACATTGGCAGCTTGAAATTGGCCAAAGTGCAAATGTTTATATCGTAGACATCACCTTCCCACCTTCCTCTCCGACAATGGAGAGATACTTGCTAAATACTTAGCAACACACCCCTGGCCATGCAGGCGTCTCTTTCCCACGTCAGTCCAAGACACTCAGGCCAGAGACTTATTTCTCTAAAGCTGGGGTCCTGACCTACAGCCTGGCACAGAGCAGGAACTTATATAGATCAGTGGCTGTGGCAAACCTCTGGGCATGTAACCTGCTCACCCTGATATTCAATGCCCCTCTCTTTGCAGCTGGTGTCTGGCCTAGAGGTGGTGGGACGAGTTCAGATGCGGACACGGCGGACATTAAGGGGGCACCTGGCCAAGATCTATGCCATGCACTGGGCCACTGACTCCAAGTGAGTCTTGGGAAGGTTGGGGGGAACCGAGAGTGGGAAGGTGAGAGCGGGAGGGAGGATGGCAGGAAGGAGAGGCTTGCATGATATGAGATGCCCTGTCCTCAGGCTGCTGGTAAGTGCCTCGCAAGATGGGAAGCTGATCGTGTGGGACAGCTACACCACCAACAAGGTACCAGCCCTGCCTCCCAAGCCTCCACCACTGCCTCCTTCCTAGGGACCCTATGCCTGCCCTCCTCTGCCAGCTGGGAGCTCAGCTCAGGTCCCATCTCTGCTCAAACCATCCTCCCTGCAGGTGCACGCCATCCCACTGCGCTCCTCCTGGGTCATGACCTGTGCCTATGCGCCATCAGGGAACTTTGTGGCATGTGGGGGGCTGGACAACATGTGTTCCATCTACAGCCTCAAATCCCGTGAGGGCAATGTCAAGGTCAGCCGGGAGCTTTCTGCTCACACAGGTGAGGGAGAGACTCTCTCCTCCCCTTGAGAGGTTCAGAGAACCCTGGGTTTTTCCTGGGCTGTGGCTGTGCAGCCAGGACACTGTCCTTCTAACCACCTCCAGGTTATCTCTCCTGCTGCCGCTTCTTGGATGACAACAATATTGTGACCAGCTCGGGCGACACCACGTGGTGAGGCTGAACGTTGCCAGTGCTGGGGCAGGAATGGTCCTGGCCTGGCCTTTCTTTAACAGCCCTCCCTCCTTCTTGGCAGTGCCTTGTGGGACATTGAGACTGGGCAGCAGAAGACTGTATTTGTGGGACACACGGGTGACTGCATGAGCCTGGCTGTGTCTCCTGACTTCAACCTCTTCATTTCGGGGGCTTGTGATGCCAGTGCCAAGCTCTGGGATGTGCGAGAGGGGACCTGCCGTCAGACTTTCACTGGCCACGAGTCGGACATCAACGCCATCTGTGTGAGTGCATCCCCACCCCCGCTTCACTCCAGCTCCTTCCCCACACTTCCCACAACACACACAACACACATCCTCTGCCCCTCCCATAGCTTCCCTAGCCCTTTCTTTTTTTTCTTGAGACAGAGTCTCGCTCCGGAGTGCAGTGGCGCAATCTTGGCTCACTGCAACCTCCACCTCCCGGGTGCAAGCGATTCTCCTGCCTCAGACTCCTGAGTAGCTGGGATTACAGGCGCATGCCACCATGCCCGGCTAATTTTTTGTATTTTTAGTAGAGACAGGGTTTCACCACCTTGGCCGGGGTGGTCTCGATCCCTTGACCTCATGATCCACCTACCTCGGACTTCCAAAGTTCTGGGATTACAGGCATGCACCACTGCGCCCGGCCAGCCCTTTCTTTCTTCCCTTGTTTGGAGACAGAGTCTCTGTCGCTCTGTTACCCAGTCTGGAGAGCAGTGGTGCGATCGTGGTCCACTGCAGCCTCAACCTCCAGGGCTCAAGCAGTCCTCCCACCTCAGCCTCCTGAGTAGCTGGTGCATGCCATCACACTTGGCTGTTTTGACTTTTTGTAGAAATGGGTTCCCACTATGTCACCCAAGCTGAGCTCAAACTTCTGAGCTCAAGTGATCCTCCTGCCTCCACCTCCCAAAATATTGGGATTACAGGCATGAGCCACTGCACCCAGCCCATTCTATCATGTTTGCTTTATCATTTTCTCTCTATAGAGAAATAGACAGCCATAGATACACGCACACGCGCACATGCACACACACACACACACACACAGATGTAGACACACATTTTCTTTCTGGGTCCTTTGAAAGTAGGTTGTAGATGTCATGCTTCTTTACCCCTTAAGTACTTCCTAAAACAAAGCCCTTCTTTTTTTTTTTTTTTTTTTTTTTTTTGAGACGGAGTTTCACTCTTGTTACCCAGGCTGGAGTGCAATGGCGCAATCTCGGCTCACCGCAACCTCCACCTCCTGGGTTCAGGCAATTCTCCAGCCTCAGCCTCCTGAGTAGCTGGGATTACAGGCACGCGCCACCATGCCCAGCTAATTTTTTGTATGTTTAGTAGAGACGGGGTTTGGTTTCACCATGTTGACCAGGATGGTCTCGATCTCTTAACCTCGAGATCCACCTGCCTTGGCCTCCCAAAGTGCTGGATTATAGACGTGAGCTGCCGCGCCCGGCCCAAAGCCCTTCTTTAACATCACAGTATGATTCTTAAAATCAGGAAACTTAACATTGACACTATAGCCTACAGTCTATATTCCAATTTCACCAATTGTCTCACAAATGTCCAAAATAGCTGTGTTTTTTTCCTATCCAGGATCCAATCCAGAAACGTGCATTGCATTCCCTTGCCATATCTTTTTAGTCGCCACCTTTAAACCGGAACTGTTTTCCCACCTTTCATTGTCTTTTATGTCATTGACATTTTTGAAGAGTCCAAGCTAGTTTTTTGTAGACTCTCCCTCCTTTTGAGCTTACCTGACATCTCCTCGCAGTGAGATTCAGGCCTTGCATTTGTACTGGACCCTGTTCTTGCACACCCTGATCCAGCCCACAGGAGTCTGGGACAATCTCCGTCTGCCCTTCTAGCCAGGTCACTGCAGGCAAGCCTTGGCACTCTCGCCTATGACATGGAAATGATGCCTGCCTGCAGCGCTGTAGTGCAGAGCAGGCGAGGGGCATAGGGAAGTCACTGCCACATGGTATGTGCTGGTGGGGCTGCTTCTCAGCCCACACCAAGGAAAGGCAGGCAGGGGGCTGAGAGCAGCGGCTTGACCTGGAGCTGTCGGGTGGGAGCCAGAGGGCAGGAGAGGCTGTCTAATCCCTGACCCACTTGCCACCTGTGCCCTCAGTTCTTCCCCAATGGAGAGGCCATCTGCACGGGCTCAGATGATGCTTCCTGCCGCTTGTTTGACCTGCGGGCAGACCAGGAGCTGATCTGCTATTCCCATGAGAGCATCATCTGCGGCATCACGTCCGTGGCCTTCTCCCTCAGCGGCCGCCTGCTATTCGCTGGCTATGATGACTTCAACTGCAATGTCTGGGACTCCATGAAGTCCGAGCGTGTGGGTAAGGGCCAGCCCTGGCTGCTGCTTCCTCAGCTGGAAGGACTCTCCCTATTCTGTACCCCTCATCAGCTCCCATTTCGGACTCTCTTATTGCTGTCCCTTGTCACTGGGTGACTCTACCCCTGGAATCCAGTACCCCTTGGTTCCCAACCTAAGACTGTCTTCCCTCAATGTTGCTCTAAGCAACCTCTCTGCACTGTCCAATGCCATGGCTGCTCCCTGCCTTAGGAGATGTGTGGACTCTGTCCAGTCAGTTCTGGGTTCCCGGCATTTCAGGGGCATCTACTGAGAGGCAAGACAGTCTCAGGGAAATATGGAATCAAGGCAGAATCAAGGAGATCTGGAGTGGCCTGAGGGCCCTCACTCCAGCCTAGGGCTCATCTAGGACTATCCTGAAGCTGGTCAGATAGGATGATTTCTTCTCTACCAAGAGGTCAGGTGCTGATGAAAATAACACTGGCCGAGGGCACAATCCAAATCCTAATTTTGTTGCTCACTTTCTGAGTGACCTTGGACAAGTCACTTCTCCGTGGGCCTGTTTCTTCATCTGGAAACAAATCAGATGGATTGCCTTGTATTCCAAGGTGCCCTTGGTTTTTTTCATAGCACACAGATCCTTCCGGCCTTTCCCTGTCTGATCCCAGCCCTCCCCCAACTGAAGCTCTTGACAGAGACCCCCCTGCCCTAGAGCTAATCCTCTTTCAGTCTCATCCTTCTTCCTCAAGGGTTGAGCCCAGCCTACCCAGTCTAGGATCCTTGCATGCATGTGCTCAAGCACGCACGCGCACACACCTGCACACACACCCCCCCACACACACATGCACACACTGCTTTCCAAATCAGCTTGGAGAGACATGGTGACTCCTTTCCCTCTTCCTCAGGCATCCTCTCTGGCCACGACAACAGGGTCAGCTGCTTGGGAGTTACAGCTGATGGGATGGCTGTGGCCACAGGTTCCTGGGACAGCTTCCTCAAAGTCTGGAACTGAGGAGGCTGGAGAAAGGGAAGTGAAAGGCAATGAAGACACTCAGCGGCCCCTCCCCGACCCCATCACATTCAGGTGTTCTCTCTTCCAGGTGCCATTCCCACTAAGCTTTCTCCTTCGAGGGCAGTGGGGAGCATGGGGACTGTGCCTTTGGGAGTCAGCATCAGGGACACAGGGGCAAAGAACTGCCCCATCTCCTCCCATGGCCTTTCCTCCCCAGTCCTCACAGCCTCTCCCTTAATGAGCAAGGACAACCGGCCCCTCCCCAGCCCTTCGCAAGCATAGCAGACTTCAGTCTTTGGCAGCAGGCCCCAGGACTCCCTCCAGAGCCACTACGTTTGTCCAGACCTGGGTGGGACAGGGCTTTGGCCCTGTGACTATGGCTCTGGCACCATTAGGGTCCTGGCCCTCTTCTTACTCATGCTTTCACCTTCTTCTACCTTTTTCTCTCCTAAAACACCTGCAATAAAGTGTAGCACCCTGGTACATCTGTGATGTTTGCCTTCCACTCCCTTCTGTTCCAAAAAGACCAAGGTCCCATTTAAGGGCAGTCATGTGTTACAGGTGCTGTGATAAAGGCTGGGTACTGGAGGATTGTGGGCTCATGGGAGGTGGTCTGAGATGGATCAGGAAAAGGTATTCAGCAGGTGGCTGGGGGAACCTCGTGTGCAGCAGTTTGCTATGGCCTGCCTGTGGTGCCTATGTGTGGCTGGTATGTGAGGGTTAGATTGAGAAGGAATCAGATTATATAAGGTCTTGAATGCCATGCCAGAGAGTCCAGACTTTTTCCTAAGGACAATGGGAAGCCACTGAGGAGTTCTGAGCAGACTAGTAACACAGTTATGCTTCACAGAAAGATTGCTCCAGATCTTTCAGAGATAAGCAGTGTAGGTTGATAAGAGGGAGGGAGGAAAGACTGGCACTAGGAAAACAAGGTGGGAAGCAGGTTGCAAGAACTGTGAGAGTGATAGGACAGAGGGGTTAGGGGGAGGAATTAGGAAGAGATGAAAGACGTGGAATCAGCCAGAACAGTAGCTCATGCCCATAATCCCAAAGCCTTGGCTGAGGCAGGAGGATCTTTTGAGGCCTGAAGTTCAAGACCAGCCTGGGCAACAAACATAGTGAGACCCTGTATCTACAAAAATTTAAAAATTAGCTGGGAAGGCTGGGCATGGTGGCTCATGCCTGTAATCCCAGCATTTTAGGAGGTTGAGGCAGATGGATCACTTGAGCCTAGGAGTTTGAAACCAGCCTGGGCAATATGGCAAGACCCCATCTCTATTAAAAAAAAATACAAAAATTAGCCAGGCATGGTGGTTCCTGTAAGCCTAGCTACTTGGGAGGCTGAGACAGGAGGACTGCTTGAGCTCAGAAGGTTGAGGCTGCAGTGAGCTGTGATTGTGCCACTGCACTCCAGCCTGGGTAACAGAACAAGACCCTGCTTCTAAAAAACAAATGAAGAAACAAAACATGGAATCACCAGGGTTTACCGACCAAGTGCTAGGATATAGGTAGAATATTGGGAGGGAAGGATTCGAGATAATGGCCAAGCTCTGGGTTTGGCGGCTGGGTAGATAATGCTATCACTCATAAGGAGAGGGAAGTGGGAATGAGGAGCAGCTTTTGGGGGAAGATGATAAATTCAGTTTTAGACAAACTGATGTTGAAGAACTTATGGTCAGGTTAGACAGGGAGACCTGGAAGTTACCAGAATGTAGGGAAGTGATAGCTAAACACCTAGGGTGAGCAGGAGGAAAGGGCTAAGGACAGGGCCATGAGGACACCACGGTTTACGGGAGGTATGCAGAGGAGGCTCAGAGCACCAGTGGACTCAGACCAGGGAACACAAGCTCTCTAGGCTGCCATTCTATATACAGAAGACTCAGTGCAAGGTTTAGATATACCTTTTTAAAGTATCATTTAAAATTACTTCCTTTAATATAAAAGAAACACACAAGATACAAAGAAAGCCCAACAAAGCTCTTAGTCCTAGTTTGGTAGTTGAGGAGGAGTCTAAGAAAACAAGCCTTTCCTCAGTATCCCTGGGAAAGAAGGGGTGAGAGGACACATATCACCAGGCCCTGGGTGACTGCATTGCTGGGGCCATGCAGGGCCTAGCTCTCCACTAAGGGAAAGTGCTGATTTTCCTTGTCATGGTCTTGGCCTTGCTCCCATTCTCGTCCTCCAGTTTTCAGAAGTCGTCCAGTTCCAAGAATGGCTCCTTCCTTTAGTTCACTAACATTTCCACTTAGGGGTGAAGGCCGTTTACCCTGCAAAAGGCAGTATATAAGTTGGCGGAGGTGTTGCTGTTCAGGAGTGGGAAGATCTGGGTAAAAGGGTCTCCCAGCTGGGCGCAGTGGCTGACGCCTGTAATCCCAGCACTTTGGGAGGCTGAGGCCGGCAGATCACCTGAGGTCAGGAGTTTGAGACCAGCCTGACCAACATGGTGAAACCTTGTCTCTACTAAAAATACAAAAATTAGCCAGACATGGTGGCGCATGCCTGTAATCCCAAGTCTGGGCAATACTAGCTACTCAGGAGGCTGAGGCAGGAGAATCACTTGAACCTGGGCCGCGGAGGTTGCAGTGAGCTGAGATCACGCCATTACACTCCATCCTGAGGTCAAACTCCTGACTTCAGGTGATAAGGGCAAAACTCCATCTCAAAAAAAAAAAAGGGGAGGTCTCCCACCCACTACATTGGATATCCTACTAACAGCTTTCACCTTCTCTTCCTTTACCTGTCGTGGTGTCAGGGTGCCAGGGGAGTTGTCATCCTGCAGGATGGTGAGCGGGGATCTCCCCAGTGCCTTGCTGCTGTTTGATTTCCATCTATTGCGCATAGAACCTGGGGTGGGTAAGGAATTAAAGCAAGGACCCAAAACTAGGGCTTACACTTTATTCTTCCTACACTCACCCATGGACATTATTCTTGCTTATCTTCCCTATATCTTGCCTTTAGATTCTGTACCTGAAGATCTGGGAGTCTCAGGGTCCCTTGAGGGCTTGTCCGAGCTCTGGCTGGCCACAGGGGTTTCTGCGGGCTGTCTTGCTTCCTCCTTGGAAAACATCTGTTTGGAGGAGAACTCAGTCTGGTTCCAAGGTGGCATCTGTTCCTCAACAGATAACTGGGTACCCAAAGGCAAGTCCAATTCAGAAGATGAAGGTGCCTCCGGGGGCAGAACAGGCTCTGGGGGAAGATTCGATTTAGAGTCTTCAGTTTCAAATACTTCACTCAGCTCTTTCACCAGTGGGCTTGGAGGGTCTAAAAGAAGTGAAGTGAACAGTGACCTTCTGATACACATCATTCAGCAAAGAACAAAAGATACAGGAACCTTAGGACTCATGCCTAGGTGAGTGAGCAAGTGGGAAGAGAAATCAGGAAATCAAGGTGAAAGGGAGTGATTTTTTTTTGAGATGGGGCTTGCTCTGTCCCCCTAGGCTGGACTGCAGTGGTGTAATCATAGCTCACTGTGGCCCTGACTTCCTGGACTCAAGCAATCCTCCCACCTCAGCCTCCTGAGTAGCTGGGATAACAGGCCCATGCCACCGTGCTTTTTTTTTTTTTTTTTTTTGTAGAGATGGGGTTTCGCCATGTTGCCCAGGCTGGTCTTGAACTCCTGGGCTCAAGTGATCTGACCACCTCGGCCTTGCAAAGTGCTGGGATTACAGGCATGAGCCACCACGCCCAGCCTGGGAACAAAAAAATTGTTAAGAGTGTGATGGGTCCAAGGATGGAGACCCTTCATGGACCCTACCGCTTCATTAGCATTCCCTGGGCCCAATACTTACCTCCAGTGCTGGTCTTCATAGGTGTCCGTGCGATACCAAGAGTAGGAGAACGGGGATCTGAGTCCTGGGCAGGTTTAAGATCCTCCAGTTGGTCCCCTGCTGCTAGGCCTGGCTGTGGAGAGCTCTCCACCTGTTAGGACCATAGGCTAGAACAAGTCTGGGCCCTGACTCTTCTCTCCTCTCCTCCCTATATTCCAGAAAGGAATTGTCAAGGCCCTCAGATAGCCAGCCTACCCCAGACAGATTGAGAATGCAGAAAATAAGGCCAGGATAAGGGTGGGGGCATGAGAGCTCTCTCAAAATCAGGTTAGGAAGAGGCCCAAGAATTCAGACATTTTCTGCCTTTCCCACTCTGGCCCACAGTACCTGGATGGGAGTGCGCAGGATGCCAGCACTAGGTGAACGGGGGTCCGCCACTCGAGCCAGATGCTTGTTGTGCAGCGGAGGTCGCGCTGGGGTGACTGGGACGCTCTTGGCTGAGCCCATCTCAACCAGGAGTTGCAGGGTGGGGGCAAGGCCCGGCCCAGGACGAGGAGGGAATGCCTGTAAGAAGTGACTCAGGTCTCAGCGCTTATTCCGACCACGTCGGACCTCCGACCCTAAACCACCCTATCTTCCCAGTTTCCAGTAGAGGAAGCTCCTGGCGGGAGACCAGAGGCCTCTGCGGGGTTAATGACTGCAGCAGCTGACCAAATGGCTTATTCTGGGCCTGCCAAGCCCGCTAACTTATTTGTGAAATTATTCAAATCACTTACCGGGCCCCAATTCCACCTCTAGGTGCACAACAGCTCGTGGCTCAACTCCCAAGGTTACAAGTTTCAAACTTCCCGCCACGCCCCCTGCCCTGATCCTACTGGCTCAGCCGACGTAGCTCTCATAGGCCCTCCACGTAAGACCCGCCCCCACCCAGGAAGCTATTGGTCTGGGAGAACGTCTATCATGGTGACTGTAGGGGTCAATTGACTGACGCGGAACTTGCCCAGGGGTGACGCCTCCTTGATAAGGGGACTTCTCTTCAGCATAGGCCTGCAAACTGTCCGTGGTGAGACTGAGGAATGCCAGTCTTCGCTTTCGAGACCTCTACTCTCAAGAATGAATTATTTTATTAAACAAAATAGAATCATGATTACACTATTATGCACACATCCAGCTGGAGTTGTGGTTTTCCTGAGGCGAGAGAGAGTAGCCTTACTGGTTGACAGATTTATCAATCACTCGACACAACCCCTCAAGCTCCGCCTCGTCGGATACCCCCTTTTCAAATACCAAGACAACTGCCCCTCTACTTTCCGACTAGACAGGTCCCCAGAAAACTTTCTGGAATTGAGAGCTTTAAAACAACCGTCAGTTCCTGCTCTTCAGTAGAAGGCACGCGAAGGGACTGTAGGGGGTCCCGGAGCCTGAGCAGTGGCAATTCGGAAGGCCACCTAGCGGCTCTACGTGCGCTACCGCCCTGGAGGAATGGGATTGGTTGTTTCAACCATCAATTGCCTAAGGAGCGCTTCTGATTGGCGTCAGTCAAGCGCGGGGCAGGGGCGGAGCACCGGCAGGCAGGCTCCGTCCAACTGCCATTCTCGCGCGTGGTCCCCGCCGCGCATGCCTCTAACGAGTGGCGTTCATTGGACGGGAGGGGCAGGGGAGGGGACTGGGAACGGTGCGAGCCGCGGTGTGTGGAGAAGCTGCTGCCGGTGTCATGGCGGAGCTGAGTGAGGAGGCGCTGCTGTCAGTATTACCGACGATCCGGGTTCCTAAAGCTGGAGACCGGGTCCACAAAGACGAGTGCGCCTTCTCCTTCGACACGCCGGTAAGCCCATTCCCCACGCCCGCAGCGAGCACGACTTCCTTCCATCGCACTGGTCATTCCGCCGGGGCCTGCAAGGCTTGGGCTACCGCCTCCCTGCAATGCACAATGGGACTTGTAGTCTCTCACGTGCCACAGTGCCGTTGCCTTTCATTAACTGCGGCTGTCGTGTGACTACCACCCCCGGAAGCCGTCGCGCTCTACTCTCTGGCTCCCCGCCTCGTGGAGCACTGTGGGCATTGTAGTCGCTCACTTCCCTCGTTGCCGTTCTAAGCTAGCGGTGCAGCCTGACCGTCGGACTACATCCCCCAAGTGGACCCTTAGGAAAACCTGGCAGTCGGCCTTATCTGCCGCGCACGGCTCTTCGGGTTTTGTAGTCTCGTGTGGGAGTGATGGGGACGACTGCCCACTGTTCTCAGCCGGGGTTGGAGTTGGGGGGTGGGGAACCGCAGTTCCTAGGCGGTTAACAGTCTGGGAGTGGGCCTTCAAGAAGTCCGGTTCAGAGAAAGGCAGGGTTAGAAAGCCTCCACCCCGTGGTTAATGGACAGGGGGCGGGGAGGCGAGTCACTGGTGGTAGGGAGGGGAGGAAAGAGGAGAGGAAAGCTCTAGTCGTTTTTCCTTTGAAGTGAGCAATGGCCGCAGCCCCCACCCTTCCCCCGCCCCCCCCCCCCAGCCCATCACATACAGCCGAGGGAACCCCTTTTAAAGTATTCCTAGAGAGGTAGTTTCTTTCTCGGAGGATGCTAAGGCCTCTTTTCCATCCCATTCCCACTCTTGGCTAGTTACACGAAGCCACCTCCCACACCGTGCTTCACGTTTTGCAGGCTCCACCTGGTACCTCTCTTCCTGCAGTTCTGCCTTCTTATGTCACCCTCAATCGAGGAGGCCCTCCGGGGCCCCAACTGAGAAGGCAGCAGCTTGGTTGGGATCCGCCCCCCTCACCACCCCTCCCTACAAGCTGCTGGGCCCTGCCCAGGGTATTCTGCCAGACCAGCTCGTGGCCTGAAAACTGCAAGTCAGAGTGGAAAGCCTTCATTACTGCATCACCAGTACTGAGTAGAAGAGCATGATGTGAGGCCCAGTTCAGGATCATCACTGTGATTTGTGGTTTGCTTGGTTTGCTAGGCTTTAATCTGGACCTCAGACAATGTGCTGCTTCTCTGAACTCTGGCTTTGGCAGAGGTAAAAGAGGACTGCGCAGAGCAGAGCTCCAGGGTTCCCAATCCTTGGTGAAATCAGCATCTTTAATTTCCAACAGAGGAGTTTAATCCCTTCAGAGCTCCCACTTTCTTCCTAGGAGGAAAAGGTTTTCCTTAAATTACCAGTAGATGGGAGAAGTCAGTGGGTCCCTCTTTACACTTATATTCATTCCTGTCTCTCTCCTTAGTAACTGCTTTAAATAATCCAAACAGGGTTTTTGTAATCTTGTGACATTTTTCCCTCTTTCACCCCAAGTCAAGAGATTTTCAATGTGCCCTGGTTATTTGCTAACCAACTTCCAGCATATTTGATTATTTTCAAATTGGGTTCATGGTAGAAAGAGCTTGATTGACCTCCCTGGTGAGAAATGCTCTATTTGTTCATGAACTTGCAGTACACACTGTTCTCGGAAGTGGTACCGAGCAATCTATGGGGCCAAGAACTACCTTAGACAGCGCTCTGTTTTTAATATCACAGCAGATAAATAGTCAAGGCCACTGAGGCTTTTATTCCTGGAAGAGGTTACCTACTGTTGCTCGAAGGCTTGGATCTGAGAGAAGACTCTTACTGTCTCCAAAAACCTAGGTCTGGTGGCATGTGCCTGTAGTCCCAGCTCCTCAGGAGACTGAGGCAGGAAGATCACTTGAGCCTGGGAGGTTGAGGCTGCAGTGAGCTATGATCATGCCTTCTCCATCACTCTTTACAAGGGCACTGGAAAACTTGGTCAGCTTTGGGGGAAACCCATCCTCCTTAATCAGCTGTGTTTCTGGGTGGACACCCGTCTGTCCCTGTTTTCACAGGTTATGTGTGTTCTAGCTATCTCAGCAAGTGTTGTGAGATTGTTCTAAGAAGGGGCTACTTTGAGATTGGTGATTGTTGGGACTTGAATAGGGATCTTAATGGTCAGAGAGGAGGCAGAGGAGAGAGGGTGGTGGCTACAGAATGCTGAACTTCATGACCCTGCCAGACGACTGGCTGCAGATTTAGTAGCGAGTCCCTAAAAAGTCATTGTTCCCCTGGAGCCACGCTTCAGCAGGAGAGGAGGGAGAAGACTCACAGTGTGGACTCTGGTAGAGTGTGGGAAAGGAAAGGTCTTTTTGGCTGGATGTTTAGGCTCACTGCTGTCATCCCAGCATTTGGGAGGCCAAGGTGGAAGGATTGCTTGAGGCCACAAGTTAAAGACCAGCCTAAGCAGCACAGTGAGACCCCATCTCTTAAAAAAAAAAAACCTAGGTCTGGTGGCATGTACCTGTAGTCCCAGCTCCTCAGGAGACTGAGGCAGGAAGATCACTTGAGCCTGGGAGGTTGAGGCTGCAGTGAGCTATGATCATGCCACTGCACTTCAGGTTGGGTGACCGAGTGAGACCCTGTCTCTAAAATACATTTTTTTTAAAAAGGAAAGGTATTTTTGCTCGCTGGCATACTTGGATCAGAGATGCCAGATCGCTGGCATACTTGGTTCAATTCTGGAATCTGTGCTCTTCCAGTCTGGAAGGTCTTCCAAATCTTGGAGATCAGATAGGGTTTGTCTTAGGTGTACCTGATTTGGGTTCAGTGTCTGATATAAAAGTCTTTCCTCTTCCAGGAAGGGACCCTTTTGCCCTTTGAATGTAACCTCCAGCACTGGAAGTCAACGGTATTTGAGCCCCATTTACTTTCTGGATCTGTTAGCCCCAGGAAAGAGGTGAAAGGAGTCCTCTGTGATGGACTAAAAAGGCTCCAAAGCCCAAGAAGGAGCAAGAGGAAAGTGAAATGGTGACTGGTGGTGCTGCCGAATGGCGAAGATGAGCTGCTGTTCCTCAGCCCCCGATGTCCTTGTTGGTTGTTAGCAACGTCATGGGAGGAAATGGGGAGAATCATAGCTATGTCCCAGGTCCTAAAAGGCTGAATAACTTGCCAAGGGCCACACAGTGTTAGAGAACAGAACGTTTCTTCTGGAGCCCAGCAGTTTGATTCCAGGTTTTGGTTTCCTCACCTGGCCAGGCTTCACAACCTCCTCATATTCCCCCCCTACCTCTTGTCCTGCAGGAGTCTGAGGGGGGCCTCTACATCTGTATGAACACATTTCTGGGCTTCGGGAAACAGTATGTGGAGAGACATTTCAATAAGACCGGCCAGCGAGTCTACTTGCACCTCCGGCGGACCCGGCGCCCGGTAGGGACAGGGCTGGGTACATTCTGTTCCATTCTGACCTGTTGGACTCAGTTTCTTTTTTTCACCTACTTATGTTTGTGTCATTAAAGCTTGGCACAGATGTGTTTGAGCTTTATTCTGTTCTGAGATGAACCACTACCTCCTTCCCTCCCTCCTCCCCATTTGTTCCTTTGCTTGTGCTCATTGCTAATCCAGCCCTTCCTGCTTCATTGCAGAAAGAGGAGGACCCTACTACAGGCACTGGAGACCCGCCCCGGAAGAAGCCCACACGACTGGCTATTGGTGAGCACCACTGCAGTTCTGTTCTTCTCCCTGAGCTGGTCTTTCTGGCTCTCAGCAGCACCAGGAAAGCCCCAAAGAGTGGGCCTGATTGGTGGCCCTAGAACTCTGGATGGGGCAAACGAGGTGCTGCATCGGAGGAGGGACATTGACCTATTGTCCTTGCTCTACTCTCCCTCTTCTTCCCTATACCTCCAGGTGTTGAAGGCGGGTTTGACCTTAACGAGGAGAAGTTTGAATTAGATGAGGATGTGAAGATTGTCATTTTGCCAGATTACCTGGAGATTGCCCGGGATGGACTAGGGGGCCTGCCTGACATTGTCAGAGATCGGGTATGACTCCCTCGCATTCTACAAGATTCTAGAGCAAGATGGGACAGGGTAGTGATGTCTTAGGCAAGCACTGACAAAGCCAAAGGCCGAGGGGAAGAGGGGCATGTGGGGCAGGAGGTTGGGTACTGCCTCTGACCCTCTGCTTCCTCAGGTGACCAGTGCCGTGGAGGCCCTACTGTCGGCTGACTCAGCCTCCCGCAAGCAGGAGGTACAGGCCTGGGATGGGGAAGTACGGCAGGTGTCTAAGCATGCCTTCAACCTCAAGCAGTTGGACAACCCTGCTCGAATCCCTCCCTGGTAAGGCCTGGCCCCTCTGCCTCTGGGCACCACCCCCAGAGCAAGGGCAAGGAGACTACTCTTCTGGCGGATCTGGTGGGAGAGAGCGTAGGGAGCAGGATAGGAAGGGAGACTTAGAAATGAACAAGACATGGGAATGGCCAGAGGAAAGGAGAGAGAGACCTCTCTCTCTGCCACTCCCACATATTCCTGACCCACATTTCCACTGATTCTCTTCTCCCTGGGTTAGTGGCTGGAAGTGCTCCAAGTGTGACATGAGAGAGAACCTGTGGCTCAACCTGACAGATGGCTCCATCCTCTGTGGACGACGCTACTTTGACGGCAGTGGGGGCAACAACCATGCTGTGGAGCACTACCGGGAGACTGGCTACCCGCTGGCTGTCAAGCTGGGCACCATCACCCCCGATGGAGCCGGTACTCCCTCCACTCCTCCAGCCACTCTTACTCTCAAATGTGTTTCATTTGTTAGTGATTTCCTGTGACATGTAGAATATGTGAATGCATTATCTTGATAAGAAAGGAAAATAGCCAGATGCAGTGGCTCACGTTTGTAATCCCAACACTTGGGGAGGCCGAGGCAGGAGGATCGCTTGAGCCCAGGAGTTCGAGACCAGCCTAGGCAACATAGTGAGACCTCATCTCTACAAAAAAAGAAAAAATTAGCTGGATGTGGTAGCTCCTGCCTGTAGTCTCAAGTACTCAGTTGGCTGAGGCAGGAGGATCACTTGAGCACCTGGGAGGTTGAGGCCGCAGTGAGCTATGATTGCGCCACTGGACTCCAGCCTGGGCTACAGATACCTTGTCTCAAAAAAGGAAAATACTGCAGGCGAGACTAAATTTGTGACTACTCCCTGCTCGTCCTCATCCCTTTCCTGCCAAACCTATCTTACTTTAAACCACATGGGTGGAATCAGAATCACAATTAATTCCAACCCTTACCCTATTTCATTTGTCTTCCCTAACAGTCGGTCCTAGAAGGGCTATGACCTCACTCATGTTCAGGGGAACCAAGAGGGTGGACCTTACTGGCTGTCCTTCTGTCACCCCCACGTCCCTTCTGGGCAAGGGATGGAATGGTGACCAGGCCAGTCCTGAGCCACTTCCCCTGATTCTCTTCTGCTTCCTGTTCTAGACGTGTACTCGTACGATGAGGATGACATGGTCCTGGACCCCAGCCTGGCCGAGCACCTGTCCCACTTTGGCATCGACATGCTGAAGATGCAGAAGGTGAGACCGCCTTCAGCTTCAGATTCTTTCACTTCCCCCCCTGTGAGGCCCTTCCTCCTTGCCTGAGGCTGAGGTAGGGTTTTAGAGAAATCTAGTTAACCCCTTCCCCAAGATATGTGGGCTTCTTTTAAATAACTTTCTAACATCATTTATTCAGTGAATACTGCTGAGTACCTACTATGTGCTAGACGCAGTAGCAGTGTGAATAAGACAGATGCGGTTTTTGCTTATAAGAGCTGTACTCTAGAAGAAAAAGGCAGACATTAGTCACGTTTCCACATGAATAAATGAATAGTTGCAAACTGGTGGGTGCTATGAAAGGGAGGTGGAGGGTATTATAGTAGTTAACAGCAGGGGGACCTGGCCTAGTTTAGGGATCAGGGACATTTCCCTGAGGGGGTGATGCTTGAGTGACAGTGTGAAGTGGGGGTGGGGTAACTTAAGGATGGGAAAAACATTTCAGGTAGAGGGAATTTTTATTCCTCATTCAAGCAGAGGCCCTGATGACTAACGGGCCTCTGGGACAATTATGTGTGGCCTTTCAGAACTTGAACTGGATGATACTCAACATACCTCCCATGTTTGAGCCTGTAATTCCACAAATTCTAGGCTGGATGTCATCCTAGACTCAGTGAGAGATCAAGGTAAAAACTACAGGATTGAGTTTCTCACTCAGTCTGAAGTGCCCCTTCTCACACAGACAGACAAGACGATGACTGAGTTGGAGATAGACATGAACCAGCGGATTGGTGAATGGGAGCTGATCCAGGAGTCGGGTGTGCCACTCAAGCCCCTGTTTGGGCCTGGCTACACAGGCATCCGGAACCTGGGTAACAGCTGCTACCTCAACTCTGTGGTCCAGGTGCTCTTCAGCATCCCTGACTTCCAGAGGAAGTGAGTAGTGTCCTCTCCTTCTCCAGGCCCCGTCCTGGTCAGCAGCCTCTGGGCACACCCCTTCAGCTGCCCTCAGCACTTCTGCGTTTGTTCCCAGTTTTAAGAGTAGCTCCTATTGGCTGGGTGTGTTGACTCACACCTGTAATCCCAGTACTCTGGGAGGCCAAGATGGAAGACTCTTGAGTCCAGGAGGTTGAGACCAGCCTGGGCAACACAGCGAGACCCTGTCTTCTCTCTTTTTTTAAAAAAGTGGGGGCGCTGGGAACAGTGGCTCACACCCGTAATCCCAGGACTTTGGGAGGCCAAGGTGGGCAGATCACGAGGTCAGGATTTCAAGTCCAGCCTAGCCAACATGGTGAAACCCTGTCTTTAATAAAAATACAAAAAATTAGCCAGGTGTGGTGGCACGGGCCTGTACACCCAGCTACTCTGGAGTCTGAGGCAGGAGAATTGCTTGAACCCAGGAGGCGGAGGTTGTAGTGAGCAGAGATCACCCCGTTGCACTCCAGCCTGGGTGACAGAGCAAGACTCCATCTCAAAAAAAAAAAAAAAAAAAAAAATAGTTCCTGTGGCACTTTGACTGACATGCTGTGAGAAGAGCAAGTTAGGGAGCTGCACCACCAGCACCCCAACACACAAACCCCATGGATAGCGCAGCGTGTCAAGTCCCAGGGCTCTGTGGCCTTCAGACAGACCCAAGGGTTAGCAGGTAATCTTTATTTTAGGCCGGTGACATCAGATGAGCACCTAACATGGACATGTAGCACTTGGGGAGGAGGGGGCTTGGTATACTAAGAAGAAAGGCAGGTTCTAAGCCAAAATGGGTTTACTTTCGAATTGCGGAAAAATTAGAATGTGAATGCTCAGAATATGTCAACAGGTTCTGCCCAATAGGATGTGAACTGCACTTATCCTAATCCCAAGCTGCCTTCCCCTCCCCGGCTCCTGTGCTGCCAAGCTTGCTGCACACTGGACATAGCTGAGAAGGGGAGAAGAGGCAGGCTGCTGGAGAGGACGGACTCCAAGCTTCACCCACATAACTCCCCACTCTAAGGGGAGCCTGTTCACAGAGTTAGTAGATGTTTGCTCCCTTCCCTTTTCCTTGGAACTCAGGCCAGAGCTGCTCCAATTGTTCTTCCCTTGACTTTTAGGTATGTGGATAAGCTGGAGAAGATCTTCCAGAATGCCCCAACGGACCCTACCCAGGACTTCAGCACCCAGGTGTATGTAACCAGGTCCTATGTAGCAAGGCTGTTGAGAGTCATGGCCGTGGACCTTCCTCCTCCATGGCTGCCTGAGGGGCGCAGCACTTTACCCCTTGGCCTATTATGAGCTTTTGGGTGACTGCCCTCTGGGCGTGTTGTCTGTCTTGAGCTGGGTTCCTGTGGAATCTAAGGTTTTTCATGTTGTCGAGAGTTGGTGAGGGAGAGCCATGAGCAGGGGTTGAGTTGGGGCCACTAGCAGGGGGACGTTAGTTGAAGTGAAATGTTTTCTTGGATATTAATGCAGGGCCAAGCTGGGCCATGGCCTTCTCTCCGGGGAGTATTCCAAGCCAGTACCGGAGTCGGGCGATGGGGAGCGGGTGCCAGAACAGAAGGTGCGTCTAGGACTCTGTCCCTTTCAGGCTCTGGGATTGTGGGGAAGCTGAGGTCTGGGAGATGTCTAAAGAAGGCCTCTGGATGGCCACTGAGCCCTCGCTGAGTCCCCTGTGCTGACTCTACCCAGGAAGTTCAAGATGGCATTGCCCCTCGGATGTTCAAGGCCCTCATTGGCAAGGGCCATCCTGAATTCTCCACCAACCGGCAGCAGGATGCACAGGAGTTCTTCCTTCACCTCATCAACATGGTGGAGGTAAGGGCTGGGAAGATGGCACACCCCCATCTTCCTGCCATTTACTTCCTCTGCTTCCTGCCCATTCCTCCCTCTGTCAGCCTCAACCCAGTCCTACCCCTGAACCCCTACAGTCTATGTCCCTGTGAGCAGTGCTTGCACCTGAGGAGGATAGTGAAGGCGATCATCGTTACCGTTGATGGGCTCGAAGCCCAATTCAGATTATGCCCAAAGACAATGATACGAGAATCCTTGCTGCTTATAAAGAAAAATACAGGCATGTTCCAACACAATCCCTCAGTGCAGGGATGGGACCAGAAGTGGGGTGGGGGCTGGTTAATTAGGGAAGGTTTCTGCTCTGCATCCCCGTGTTCCTGAGTGGTAGTCTGCCTTCCTTCCTGACTCTCCCATGAACCTTTCAGCCTTCATTCAGTTCCCTGGCTGCCCAGACCGCCCTACCCTGCCTCTTTCCCATAGAGGAATTGCCGGAGCTCTGAAAATCCAAATGAAGTGTTCCGCTTCTTGGTGGAGGAAAAGATCAAGTGCCTGGCCACAGAGAAGGTGAAGTACACCCAGCGAGTTGACTACATCATGCAGCTGCCTGTGCCCATGGATGCGGCCCTTAACAAAGGTAGGTTGCTCCATCAGTAAGTCCTTGGCACGGTGGGAGGCTAAGGTCTAGGAAGAATGCTTGGGCACCTGATAGCGAGCAGAGCCCATGGAATGCCCTGCTCCACCAGCCAAGGTTCCAGCCTGGGCCACCAGGGGTAGGTAGGATTAACCTCACCCAATGGACTCTCAGCTTGTTAGCAGTGCTGTGTGGAAACAGAGGCAAGATATCTTGGACGTGTCAGGGGGACTTTGGAAAGGTAGAGAAACTGAAATACAGATACAGAGCCGGTAGGGTGAGGCTAAGCAGGCAAAGGGCCAGCACCCTCTGAAGGATCCACCGACCCATTCTGTCACTAGAGGAGCTTCTGGAATATGAGGAGAAGAAGCGGCAAGCTGAAGAGGAGAAGATGCCACTGCCAGAACTGGTTCGGGCGCAGGTGCCCTTCAGCTCCTGCCTGGAGGCCTATGGGGCCCCTGAGCAGGTGGATGACTTCTGGAGCACGGCCCTGCAGGCCAAGTCAGTAGCTGTCAAGTAAGTCCTCTGGTCGGGGCCTGAGGCTGTGGGTCTGTGGCAGAACCATCCCAGAGGATATTTCTGCCTGTTCCCTGTTCTTTCATCCCTTTGTGGTTGGAATCTTAGGGTTCAGTCAGCTGGGCTGGTAACCTGGCCCTGATGGAACCAAGGAGCCCTAGGGGGTAGACACGGGTGGTGACTGCACCACCTTGTCCTGCCTCGCCACTCCCTCTTCTCCCGCAGCATGGGTCTCTGTAATGTAGCTTCTCTTCACTCCCCTCAGTCATGGCTGAGCACAGGCACTTAGGATCAGCTGTGGGCAGCATTTGGATTTCCAGCAAATGGGCCCACTTTGTGGCTAGCCATTGGCACCTGGCATGGCTGTGAGACCTGAAAGATGGCTTTGGACTTGGGGAGTCAGCCACCTAGCCCTTTGCTGCTCCTGCCAGTGAAACAGCCCTTCATGCGTGTGTGCGTATGTGTTTTGTTTTTTTTTTGAGACAAAGTCTCACTCTGTCACTCAGGCTGGAGTGCAGTGGAGTGATCTCAGCTCACTGCAACCTCTGCCTGTCCTGTTCAAGCTATTCTTCTCCCTCAGCCTCCCAAGTAGCTGGGACTACATGCACGAGCCACCGTGCCTGCCTGATTTTTGTATTTTTAGTAGAGACAGAGTCTCACCATATTGGCCAGCCTGGTCTCAAACTCCTGACCTTGTGATCTACCCGCCTTGGCCTCCCAAAATGCTGGGATTACAGGCATGAGCCACTGTGCCCGGCGTTTTCTTTTTTCCTTTCTTTAAATAGAGACGGGGTCTTGCTATGTTGCCAAGGCTGGTCTGGAACTCCTGAGCTCAAGCAGTCATCCTGTCTTGGCCTCCCAGAGTGCTGGAGTTGTAGGTGTCAGCCACCATGCCTGGCCTTTTTTCTTTTGTTGTTTACAGCCTGCCTTCTGGCCTCTGCTGCTCCTCATTGGCTGAGGAAAGGCATCAGATACCTGCCCAGGGGAGGAGAAGAATATGGAGGATCTTCTGGGTTACTGGGATTTCTACCCATAAGGGGCGGAACCCCAGGTGGGAGTTTCAGGAGGGGAGAACCCTGGGGATTCTCTGGGTACCAGCACGTTCTCTCTTCCCTAGGACCACACGGTTTGCCTCATTCCCTGACTACCTGGTCATCCAGATCAAGAAGTTCACCTTCGGCTTAGACTGGGTACCGAAGAAACTGGGTATGGCTGCTGGAATGAGGGAGGTTAAGCAGAAAATGCTAGAGAAAGAAGGGCCTTAACACATGTAAACTAGTGTTTCTCAAAACTTTTCCTCTGAAAGGGGGGAAAATCACCTTGAATGTTTCAAAATGTATCTAGCGTGAAAGCACTAACTCAAAATATTAAAGGACTTCTTTGATTTGTATAGGTAAGATTTACAACCAAAAGTGATTTTCGTAGGTTTTTTTTAATAATTGGTAAGACGTTTTCATTTTGATAATCTTGAAATGATTAATTCTCGTGAGTCTTACAGGTCCCTGACTGTCATTTGAGAACTCGTGATGTACCTTCATTTTCTAGATGAGGAAGCTGAGACTCACAGGAGTATAAAATCATTCTGTCTCAAGTTCTGAGCCCCCTGCCCTGTCCATAGCACATCTGTAGTAGATCTAGGACCGGCATCCTGGTCTCCCGACTCCCAGGCTTAGTATTATTGGTCTTATACTGGGACCCCTAAGATTGGTGCCATGCTTTTAACAGCTCCTTTTTTTTTTTTTTTTTTTGAGAGAGTCTTGCTCTGTCTCCAGGCACCAGGCTGGAGTGCAGTGGCACGATCTCGGCTGACTGCAACCTCCGCCTCCTGGGTTCAAGCAATTCTCCTACCTCAGTCTCCCAAATAGCTGGGACTACAGGCGTGCGCCACCACGCCCAGCTAATTTTTGTATTTTTTTTGGTAGAGACGGGGTTTCACCATGTTGCCCAAGATGGTCTCAATCTCTTGACCTTGTGATCTGCCCACCTCAGCCTCCCAAAGTGCTGGGATTACAGGCGTGAGCCACCGCGCCCAGCCTTTAACAGCTCCTCTTTACAGAGCAGTTCTGACATGGGGGCAGGGGATTGAGGTTCCTGAATCGCTTTCCAGGTGGGCCTCCGGGAGCTGCTGAGGTGACCCTTTTCCCACAGATGTGTCCATTGAGATGCCAGAGGAGCTCGACATCTCCCAGCTGAGGGGCACAGGGCTGCAGCCTGGAGAGGAGGAGCTGCCAGACATTGCCCCACCCCTGGTCACTCCGGATGAGCCCAAAGGTAGCCTTGGTTTCTATGGCAACGAAGACGAAGACTCCTTCTGCTCCCCTCACTTCTCCTCTCCGACATGTTAGTGACTCTTCTTCCTGCCTGTCTCTCCCGTGCTGATGGGGGCTTCTCTGCCTTGCATCCCCTGCCCTGTTCTTTGTGTTTCTCCTATCCTCCCTGTCCAATTTCCTCTGCCCTTTTTTGATTGATGTGGGGCCTGACCAGAGCGCTCCTGGCCTCCTCCTGGGTGTGGATGGCAGCAGTACCTGCTAGTGGCCCCTCTGCCCTTGTTATCTCCCTGGTTTGAGTAGGGTGGGGGTATCATGTTCCAGAAACACGGCCCATTCTGTGAGAATGGGCAGGGACCCACATTACAATTGTGTGGTCATTTTAGTCTTGGGATAAGGTGCCAATCTATGGGAGAAAAATGCATGGAATGGGTGACTGGAAGAGGGCTGGAGCCTGCCTGTGGGAGGGAGGAAGAGCAAACAGTGGTCCAATCAGTCGGTCCCTGTATCCACAATTCCCATCACAGCGCCCATGCTGGATGAATCAGTCATCATCCAGCTGGTGGAGATGGGCTTCCCTATGGACGCCTGCCGCAAAGCTGTCTACTACACGGGCAACAGCGGGGCCGAGGCCGCCATGAACTGGGTCATGTCGCACATGGATGATCCAGGTAGGCCGGGGTGGGGAGCAGGGTGGGGCAGGGCCTCCATCCTCCCCCAAACACATCCACCCCTTCACATCTACAGATTTTGCAAACCCCCTCATCCTGCCTGGCTCTAGCGGGCCTGGCTCCACAAGTGCAGCAGCTGACCCCCCTCCTGAGGACTGTGTGACCACCATTGTCTCCATGGGCTTCTCCCGGGACCAGGCCCTGAAAGCGCTGCGGGCCACGGTATGGGCTGCCCCAGCTAAGAACATGGGGCCAGTGGGGAAGAAGCGGGTGGGAGTGAGGGGCCATCCCTCTTGAGCAAGACTAAAGACAACAGGTGTGGTCTGGCCAAGGCTGGGTACCACTGTTTTTGGCTGTGATGGAGCTGAGGCCTGCTTTCGCTGCTGGTTTTCTTGCCCCAGAACTTGTTAGAAAAAGTAACACTTCCCTCCTCTCTAAGAACAATAGTTTAGAACGGGCTGTGGACTGGATCTTCAGTCACATTGATGACCTGGACGCTGAAGCTGCCATGGACATCTCAGAGGGCCGCTCAGCTGCCGACTCCATCTCTGAGTCTGTGCCAGTGGGACCTAAAGTCCGGGATGGTCCTGGAAGTGAGTGTCCCTGGGAAGCAGGACAGGCCTGGTGGAATCTGGTCAGTCTGCTACTCCACATCCCTCATGCAGGCAGCTCTCCCCTCCTCAGGAGTCAGGGGATTCTCTCCACCAACATGACATCTGAGGGTGGGGTTCTCTTGACGTGGAGACAGGGTCTGGCCCAGTACCTGCCTCACATTCCCTGAAAACTCCTGTCTGAGCTGTTGGCTGTGTCTTTGGACCATCACTCAAGCATTCCTCTCCTGTTTCCTTCCTTGACCCCTCTCTCTCCTTCCCTAGAGTATCAGCTCTTTGCCTTCATTAGTCACATGGGCACCTCTACCATGTGTGGTCACTATGTCTGCCACATCAAGAAGGAAGGCAGGTGAGTGCTGGCCATGTGCGTTTTGAGTGGAGAATCGTGAGAATGAGCAGGGCCATCTGGAAGTCCTTGGGATAGCTGTGGGAGAAGGTGAAGGGACTGCCTGATGGGGGATAAAGATGCCGGAGAGTGACAGGTGGTCTTGCAGCTGTGATTGGCCCAAGGGTTAGATCTGGCCACTGGCTTTTTTTGAGATGGGATCTCAGTATGTTCCCTACGCTGGTCTTGAACTCCTGAGCTCAAGTGATCCTCTCGCCTCAGCCTCGCAAAGTGCTAGGATTACAGCTGTGAGCCACTGCACCCGGCCAGGCGCCCTGCCTTTGTAAATAAAGTTTCACTGGAACATGGCCACACTTGTTTATGTGTTGTCTGTGCCTGTTTTCATGCTGCGGCAGGAAAACTGAGTCATTGTGTCAGAGACCAGAGCGCCTGGAGAACCTCAAATACTATCTGGCCCTTTCCAGAAAAAGTTTACCAATCCCCTGCCTCCCTGGAATGGGTGGGGGGTGGTTGTAAAGGTACTGGAGAATCTGAAGACATCAAATAGGGATCATGACCCTTGTGTGAGATTGTGAAGCTCCCTTTGGGCAGGTGGTGTCTGGGCGGTGGATTTGGGGTACCGGCAGAGAATGTGGAGAGCACTTCCAGGGGCTGTGTCTGAGAGACTATGTGATGCCACCTGGAATGCCCAGTTTGTTCGTTCTTTTCTGTTTTCTCCGTTTTCCCAGATGGGTTATCTACAATGACCAGAAAGTGTGTGCCTCTGAGAAGCCACCCAAGGACCTGGGCTACATCTACTTCTACCAGAGAGTGGCCAGCTAAGAGCCTGCCTCACCCCTTACCACTGAGGGCAGGGGAAGACCACCTGGCCTGAGGGAGAGGGGCTGAGGGATGGCCTTCAGCCCCCCTGCTCTGTACCCTTTTCCTTTTGTCCCCGGCAGCAGGGAAGAAGCTGGAGGCCGTGGGAGAATGGCCGGACAGAGTGGAGGGGCAGCGATAGACTCTGGGGATGGAGCAGGAAGGGGACCGGAGGGGCTGGCCACCTGTCTGTAGGGAGACTTTGTTGCTTCCCCTGCCCCTGGAATCCACAGTGCTCTGCTTCTCTGTGTCGCCCTGCCCAGCACCCTGGTGTGGAGGGAGGGGTCTCGTTTGTGCGCGTGGGTGTAGCTTTGTGCATCCTCTCCCAGGGGAGGGAGCACCTGTGCCTCCCCCACCTGTTTGCCCCTGTGTGGTTGGTCAAAGAGGGATATGAGGGAAATGGGGACCCCCACCCCTTGCCCTCCTTACTCAGTCTTTCCCCCACCCTGTTTCTTCCTTGTCCTTCTCTGGAAAATGCCAAAATACATGATGTGAATAAAACTACAACAGCTAAAATTGTGTCCTGTTTGATACCTTGGGAGAGGCTTACCTTCTCGAGGTTAGCAAGAGGGCCGGTTAGCAGAGGGGCATTTCAGAAAACCCCCCTAGCTCTGCCGCCTCTTCCCCATAGGCAGGTCTCCACTCCAGTCGTTCTAGAGTTCTTGGGAAATCGGGGTTGGGTGGGGAAGTGGAGTCGAGTGACTAAATGCTGGCACAAAGCTGAAGAAAGATGGGATGAAGAGCCCTTGCCTCTAGTCACACAGGAGCCCCAGTATTTCCCAAATGTCCCTAGGGGCTAGCCGGCTTCAGTCTGGGTCTCAGTCCCTGCAGTTCCTGCCAGGCCTTGGCCAGCCGGGGCGAGGGTTGGGATACTCCTGGCGGCCTATACCTCTCTGGACTGCCCCTCCCGCTCGGAACCCTGCATTTGCCCTGCAAATCGACTCAGGTAGACTCCCTGGGTACAAGGTGCTTACTCAGCAGTCGGGCTTCAGCTGCTCCGACGGGGGAAGGGGGTTCTCTATCCCACTGATGGAGAGGGGCCCTCTCTGCCCCAGTGAGCGATTTGGGCCACGGGCCAGGTTGCCACGAGCTACCTCCGTCGAACCACTTCTGGCCCCGTGGGGGACTCAAGTCGCCAAGCGAGAGCTCACAGGTGTCGCCATGTCCCAAAAGCCCCGCAATCGTGGCAGAGGCGACCGAGACCCCGACGCCCCTAGAACGTTGCCAACAAGAAGGGGGAACGTCAGAACAGTGCCACGCCGGGCGGCGGCCGGGTGGCGGCAGGAGGGCGGGCGAGGGGCAGGGCTCCGGGGGACCGGGCGGGCCATGGCGGAGGACGGCGAGGAGGCGGAGTTCCACTTCGCGGCGCTCTATATAAGCGGGCAGTGGCCGCGGCTGCGCGCTGACACTGACCTTCAGTGCCTCGGTTCCAGCGCCATGGCTCCCTCCAGGAAGTTCTTCGTCGGTGGGAACTGGAAGATGAACGGGAGGAAGCAGAATCTGGGGGAGCTCATCGGCACTCTGAACGCGGCCAAGGTGCCGGGAGACACCGGTAAGCCCCCGCTGGGGAGGGGCCGGGCCGGGGCCTGGGCTGGAGTGGCAGCGCGCTCTCCCGAGACCCTGAGTCCGGTGTCCGCGTGGACCTGATGCAGGGCTGCGGGACGAGGGTCGCTGGGGTTCCGGCAGGGGCCCCGCAGCCGCAGCCCTGTCGGTGCGTCGAGGGGGTAGGGCGGAGCACGTGATGCCCCTTTGGACTGTGGGGGAGGAAAAGGCGTTTTGGGTCTCTGGGAGGAAGGTGGCCCCAGGGCGCGCACTGGGGCTGTGCCCGATAGGCGCCGGGATTAGGAGCGGAGCCCGAGGCTTTGCGGGCGACCGGGAGAGGCTGACCGCAGCCGCCGGGGTCGGGGAGGAGGCTGGGCTGCGTGGGCTTCCCGCTACCTGCCCCACGGCCTCCGGCGCCGTGCGCCGCCGCACGTAGCCCCAGACTCCTCCCCCGCCTCGCCTGCGGCGGAGTCCCAGTGTCTAGCTGCTCGGGGCCCATGAGCCCCCAGCTCTGACCCCTTCCATTCAGCAGCCTGAGCGACTCCTGCCTTCCACGGAAGGAACCGAGCTGGTGCCAAACAGGCTGAGCGATCTGGGAGTGAGGAGCCATCCTACCGCTTTCCCCAACCTGGAAACGAGAACGCTCCAGGCCTCTGAGTCAGTTAGCTCTGCCCCACCCACGGGCAAAGGATGCTCTCCTCCATCTTCCCTCTTACCCCCAACCGAAATCAGAGAACCTCGGGCCTAATCCAAAGAGGCATCCCCTTCTCGTTCATTCCCCAAAGGCCCCAGAGGCCCCCATACAGTCCCCAGGAGTTGGCCCCTTCTCCTTTTGCTACAAATCCTTGCCTTGTAAAGGGGAGGTGAGGATGGGCTATTTTAGAAGGGGGCAGGGTTGGCCCCTAGAGAATGCTGAGTCTGGGAGGTTCCTATGCCCAGAATAGCTCGAGGAAATTGGAGCCACAGCTGTTAAAAGAGCAGAGGGCAGGGTAAGGGCCGTGGCCTCTCAGGGGTACTTGGAAGGCTCTGCCAGTTGAGCGCAGGCCCAGCCTGACTGGGAAGTGGGCAGAGGTCATCTTGCTGGGGTGAAAAGCAGGGGAGAGTAGAACCAAGAAGAGGCTGAGGGCACTGGTCAGGAGTTGTGGCGAATGAAGGCTTTCTTTAGTCTCATCCCACTGTGGGACTCTCTTGTCCTCAGAGGTGGTTTGTGCTCCCCCCACTGCCTATATCGACTTCGCCCGGCAGAAGCTAGATCCCAAGATTGCTGTGGCTGCGCAGAACTGCTACAAAGTGTCTAACGGGGCCTTTACTGGGGAGATCAGGTGAGATGGAGGTGGAGAGGGTGTGAAGGGAAAGCCACTGGTGGGCTCCCTGCTGAGCCTTGGCTTCCTCTCTTCTTTAGCCCTGGCATGATCAAAGACTGCGGAGCCACATGGGTGGTCCTGGGGCACTCAGAGAGAAGGCATGTCTTCGGGGAGTCAGATGAGGTTAGTAGCCAAGAGAGGAGATAAGGGATGTATTTTTCCAAGAAGGATGTCTCACCAAGTCTGTTTTTCAACAGCTGATTGGGCAGAAAGTGGCCCATGCTCTGGCAGAGGGACTCGGAGTAATCGCCTGCATTGGGGAGAAGCTAGATGAAAGGGAAGCTGGCATCACTGAGAAGGTTGTTTTCGAGCAGACAAAGGTCATCGCAGGTATCTCTGGAGAAAGGGACCTTTGAACCTAGCCAGGGCCACAGAGACTCAGAGGGTAGGGTCAGGCCCTGGAGCATGTCTTGGTCCCCATGCTGATCCAGAAAAGGAAAAGGGGGAGGGGGAGTGAGCATCCTTGCTTGGTACCTATCACTTCTCCAGCCCCCAAGGTAGATGCCACCTGGAAATCCCCCAATGACCACTAGGGGGCAGTAGGCCACCATTCTTTATACTCTGGGGAATCTGTCTGGACAGCTCCTTCCTGTCCACCCTTCCCTCCAACTGTGATCTCTGCCCTGCAGATAATGTGAAGGACTGGAGCAAGGTCGTCCTGGCCTATGAGCCTGTGTGGGCCATTGGCACGGGCAAGACTGCAACACCCCAACAGGTAGGTAACTGAGCCCAGGAGCCCTGCTCTCATCCCAGCCTGCCACAGGTTTGGACAGACCGACCACCTAGGCCAACCCCTTATTTTAAAGACAGGGAAACCTTGAGCCCAGAGACAGTGACTTGTCCAAGGGCATCCATTCCATGGCCTGGCTTGGATCTGAGCCTTGGTACTCAGACTCAGACTCAGAAACCATACTAAGTGTCCACTGGTGCCACTGATTTTCCCTTTTAGAGAGGCAGAAAAGATAAGGCTAGCTTCTTGTTCTAGGCCCAGGAAGTACACGAGAAGCTCCGAGGGTGGCTTAAGTCCAATGTCTCTGATGCAGTGGCTCAGAGCACCCGTATCATTTATGGAGGTGAGTGGCTTTGCTTCGCGGCTGAGGTGGAGTGGGCTGAGGGCAAGACTGAGCCCTGGGACATGGAGGTGGGGTAGGGCTACTCATCCCATCCTTGACCAAGCCCTTGTTCTGCTCCCTTCCCAGGCTCTGTGACCGGGGCAACCTGCAAGGAGCTGGCCAGCCAGCCTGATGTGGATGGCTTCCTCGTGGGTGGTGCTTCCCTCAAACCCGAATTCGTGGACATCATCAATGCCAAACAATGAGGCCCATCCATCTTCCCTATCTTTCCTGCCAAGCCAGGGACTAAGCAGCCCAGAAGCCCAGTAACTGCCCCTCCCTGCACATGCTTCTGATGGTGTCATCTGCCCCCTCTTGTGGCCTCATCCAAACTGTACCTTCCTTTACCGTTTATATCTTCACCCTGTAATGGTTGGGACCAGGCCAGTCCCTTCTCCACTTACTATAATGGTTGGAACTAAACGTCACCAAGGTGGCTTCTCCTTGGCTGAGAAGTGGAAGGGGTGAAATTTACTAGTGGGTCCCCTAGGCCCTAGTGAGGGAGGGAGAGAAACCATCCTCACCGTGAGGCCAAGATCCTCCCCTCAGAAACCAGCAGTGCTGCCCTCTCCCATGGTGCCCATGCCTGTGTGTGTGTGTATGTGAACCACCCACGTGTGAGGGAATAAACACCTGGCACTAGGTCTTGTGGTCTGTCCGCCTTCACTGGACTTGTCCATAAATCTTCCTTTTTGAGGCAGCTATAGAAATTATCCCTTGTGCAAAAAAACAAAACCATAAACAGGTTGTAACAACACCTCTTAGTATTTTTACTTCAAAAACTGTTTTGCGTAGCAGACTGCCATAGCCTTGAATGCTGGCTCGCTCTCTTCCTCCCTCTGAGTGGCTCTGGGGCTGTTGATTTCCCCAGAGCTTGGGTTGGGGTAGGGGCCCAGCCTCACTGGCTTTCAGTAGCTGGTCTAGGCCAGCAGTGCCTCCCTACCTCCTCAAGGGCAGGGGTGGTGGCAAGGCCCCAGCACAGTCTGTGGTATCACAGGGCTCACTGGTAGAGCAGGTAGCGCTTCATGGCAGGGGGCAAGGGCAGGGCAGATACCTGGCCAAGCCGGGTATCCCCCAGGGTGTGGCGCACACACAGGCGACTCAGGTGCAGAAGGGAGTGTGGCTCCGCTGGGAGAGAGAAGGAGGGGAAGGTGAGTATGGGTACAGCCACCAGCCAGATGTCCTCAAACTACAGGGTCCTACCCAGATGCCTTTCTGCTTTCCTGCTTCGAGTGTGCCCACCTTAGCTCAAAGGGAGATCTGAGATGCCCCGAAGTGCTGCCTCCCAGTGAAGATTTCACACATCCCTAGTCAGAGCTGGGGGTGAAGTGCTGGTTAAGGCCCTCTAAGCGACAGGCCAAGGTAGCTCGGACCGTAGTGGAGCTGGCCCAGGCTTTGACTCCAGAGGCTTGGGAGCTGGGGCTGAGGTGAGGAAGGATGGTCCTCCACTCTGCAGCTCACACAACTGCAGAGAGCAGCTCCAAGCCCTGGCCCCAGTCAGTTCCTGGGGAGGCTCCTCCCCTGCTGCCCCACCCTAAGGCCCTGCCTCCTCCCTGATGCCCAGGGCCCCAGTGGCTCCATCCTGAGGTCTGGCTGAGGAAGGAAGTAGGTATATGGCACAGAGGTCAGAGCCCAGGGAATTCCGTATACACACTGGCTGCCTGGCTCTGCCTGTCGTCCTCCTTTTGGACCTGTACGCCAAACCCAGTACCTAACCCTTTGTATCTCTTGCTCAGGGGTTGGGTGATCTCCTGAACGCCCTCAGCCCTGGAGTGCCTCCCTCCATTCTGAAGGTTCACCACTTACTGGCCAAGAGAACTTGAGAAAGTTGCTTTCTCAGGCCTGTTTAACCTCTATTGGTATTGGATTAAATTAAATAACAGCTGTGAAGACCCCTAGCCTTTCCCAGCACTGAACAGAGAAGAGGCAGGTTGGATGAAGGTCCATCCCCTCTACTCTTGTCAAGAGTTTCCATCCCAAACCGCTGCCACCAGGGACAGAAAGTTCTCCCCAAACCTGCCCAATGCCTCACCTCTCCTTTCGCCCAGGTAGCGGATGCGGACCTGGCACTGGCCCCAGACAGCGCTTACTGCCGGATAGAGGGTCCTGCCCTTCAGTCCACGGAAGGCTGGCCCCAGGTAGGTGCCCCCAATAGCGTAGCCCAGGGTTCCCTCCTCCATGTCCAGAACCACCAGCAGCCTCTCTGGCACCTCCAGCTGCTCACCCTGAGTTCCCGTTGGATACTGGGGGGCCCCGGGCCCCTTGCTCTGATGGTACAGCTTTCCCCGGCCGATGTCCCAGCCCCACGACTCGCTGTTGCTGCCCAGCAGCGCCGCGTAGTGGTCAGCCTGTAGCGGGGCGAGGGCCGTGGCCACGCCCACCACGGCATGCGTGCCCCTCTGCTCTGGGGGCCAGCTGATCTCCCAGGCGTGCAGGCCCCTCGAGTAGCCCCTCTTACCCCGGGCCCCATCAGTGCTCTGGGCCACGGGCCGCCGCTCAAAGTACAACCCCCTTTCCTTGACCTCGATGTTCTCTGAACAGTCTTTGGGATTCCAACCGTGGCGCCGTTGGGTCCCCAGGTCAGGAGGGGGTGCAGACAGCAGCTCTCCCAAGCCCTCGGGACAGGAGAGGTCTGGGTACAGGGCCTGTGGGGTGGGGGTGCTGTTGCTGCCCCCTGCCAGGGCCGTCTGGCCCATGGAAGTGAGGAGTTGGAGAACTCCTCGAAAGAGGCTTGCTGGGGCGTCTCCTGAAAGTTGAGCTCCAGTGTGGAATTGACCTGGAAGGGAGTTGGGGTAGAAGGGGTGTGAAGAGCAGAATCCTGGCGGCGGCTCCTCACCCAGGCACCCCATCCTTTCACCCAAGTTTGCCAGCTGGCCCGTTCCTCCCTCCTCGCTGCCCCAGAGCTCCTGGGCCCATCATCTGCCTTCGCCCCATCTATCCCAGATGGCCCGAGACTCTCGCGAGTTTCCCCACTTAGGGCCTCAGCATGGACCATCCCCCTTTCCCGTCCTGAGCCCTCGCCGCTGCCCCCAAACCTCGGTTGGCTTCCCAGCCCTGGAAGTTGCCGGGCTTCTGCAGGAGCCGGACGGAAAGAAGCCGGAGCGCGCCGGGCGCAGACCGCCAGCCGCTTCCGCCCCCAGAACCTCCCCAGGGCCGCGCCCGCTCTGCGGCCCCGCCCCTCCTGGACGTTAACCGTCTCCTCGCCGTCCCGGGCCGCGCAGCCCCGAGGCCACGCCCCTGCGGAGCTCCGCCCCCTAGGGGCAGTTACCCCTTTCCTAGGCCGCAGCCGTGGTGCCCACCCGCGACGGTTAACCTTAGATCTCCTCTCCGGGCTGCGACCCGGCCCTAGGTCCCTCCGCAATGGCGAAGTTGGGTGGTTAACCCTTCTCTCGCTGCGACGGAGTCCGCACATGGGCAGGCCCAGCTCAGAATCAACGCTTTGATGGCATCACCACCTCGGGAATCCCTGGGGATGGTGTTCTCCACCGTCAAGACCTTTGAGCCGCCTGTGCAACCAACTCCTGCGCCTCTGAGGATAAGGAGCATGGGGTCAAGGAGGGGCTCCATTGTGCTGACTCCCATTTCCATTTCCCTGTGATTCTGGGTCACTGTTTCTGGGTTGGTCCCTTTCTGCTCGGGTTGTGAGTCAGCCTGTGCCACCTCTGTGGCTCTGAACTCTGTCAAGCTCTGAGCTGTACGTGTCATAGTTCTCCCTGCTGGTCCAGTCTTCACACTGGATGCCAATCCATTACTGAGCCGTTGATCTCATTTGGTAGAGTGTCCTGGCTAAGACTTCAGGTTTGGGTGAAGCTATGCCACTAGTTAGCTGTGTGATGCTGGGGAACCTGCCATATTACTGTTTTGTTTTTGAGACAGGGTATTGCTCTGTCACCCAGGCTGGAGTTCAGTGGCGCCATCGCAGCCCACTGCAGCCTTGACGTCCTGGGCTAGATCCTCCTACCTCAGCCTCCCAAGTAGCTGGGACTACAGGCATTTGCTACCATGCCCAGCTAATTAAAAAAATTTTTTTTAGAGATGGGGGTCTCATCACGTTGCCCAGCCCGGTCTCAAACTTTTGGGCTCAAGTGATTCTCCTGCCTTGGCCTCCCAAAGTGCTGGGATTTCAGGCATGAGCCACTGTGCCCTGCCCCAGATTTGTGTAGTTTTCTGTAAAGTAGAATGGGAGCAATGATGGTACTTACCTCACAGGGTTGTTGTGCAGTTGAAATAATCCAGGTAAAGCATGTAACACAGAGCCGGGGACACAGTATGCACTCACCAAGCATAGCTGTCGGTGTGCTTACGCCGACACTATAAGGAGGCAGTGGCCAAGGACACTATAAGGAGGCAGTGGCCAAGGATGCAGCTGTGGAAGCAGACTGCCTGGGCATGAGTACCTGAAGGCCAGTGTGTGTATGACCTTGGGCAAATCACTGAACCTCCCTGTGCCTGTTTCTTTCTAAGACAGAGATCACAGTAGTGTCTATTGCATGGGGTTGGTAGTGAGGATCCAATGAGGTTATCGTTGTAACATTTGGAACAGCTTCTGGTTTGCATTTAATGATTTGTGCTAAGCACTGGAGATGAAGCAGTGAATCCTTAAGGAGGTTACAAAGACTTTTATAAAACAATGTATCATGGAGTAATAGTAAATGATATTATGGAGATAAAAGAATAAAAGGAATAGGACTCCTATCCAGGGTTCAAGCAGCTAGGAAAGGAACATGTCCTTGAGGAGGTGACACCTGGGCTGAATCTTAGAGGATGACTAGGAATTGGGCTGAGACGGGCCCCTTCTCTGCAGTATGGAGGTTGGGTTAGGGTTGCTGCATGTAGAAGACATTCTAGACAGGAGTCTGCAGGAAAAAAACCAAGAAGCTGCAGGTGGGTTTGGGGAAGTACGATAGCTTCACGATTGCTACAGCCAGGAAGGAAGCATGAGAGGGAGCAGAGAAGTAGACATGAAGTCACAGAGGCCTTCTAGGCTGAGTTAAGGAATGTAAATATTTTCCCATAAGACAGGCCAGTGATGGGGAGCCACTGTAGGATAGAAGCAGGAGAGGAACATGGTCAGATATGCGTTTGATTTATTTTCATATTGTGAGCCAGGGTCTCACTTTATCACCCAGGCTGTAGTGGAGTAGTGTGATCATGATTCATGGCAGCCACAACCTCCTGAGCTCGGGCCATCCTCCCACTTCAGCCTCCTGAGTAGCTGGGACTACAGGTGCATGCCACCATGCTGAACTAATTTATTTTTATTTTTAAAAATTTTAAATTATTATCTTTTAGTTTTAAAAATAGAGACAGAGTCTCAGTCTCATTCTGTTGCCCAGGCTGGTCTCCTACTCCTGGGTCAAGTGATCCTCCTGCCTCAGTGTCCCAAAGTGCTGGGAATACAGGCATGAGCCGCTGTGCCTGGCCAGATCTGCATTTTGGGAAAACCACCCTGACAGCAATGTAGAGGAAGCTTCAAGGGAAATAGGACTGGAAGCAAAGACACCATTTCTAGCAGCCCAGGTGACAAGTGTGGAGAACCTAAAATAGGACAGTAGAAATAAGAATGAAAAGAATTCAAGAAACACTAATGAAATGGCAAGATCCTGTGACTGATTAGATGTGGAGTTAAGGCCGGGTGCGGTGGCTCACGCCTGTAATCCCAGCACTTTGGGAGGCTGAGGCAGGTGGATCACCTAAGGTCAGGAGTTCAAAACCAGCCTGGCCAACATGGTGTAACCCCATCTCTACTAAAAATACAAAAATTAGCCAGGTGTAATGGTGGGCACCTGGAATCCCAGCTACTTGGGAGGGTGAAGCAGGAGAATTGCTTGAACGTGGGAGGTGGAGATTGCAGTGAGCCGTGATGACGCTAGTGCACTCCAGCCAGGGCGGCAGGAAAAAAAAAAAAGTTTCTAGCCTGGAAAAATTGATTGAATGATGGTGCCACCAATCAAGATGGAGATGACAGAGGAGTAACTGGGGGCAGGGGCAGGAGGGTGGGAGAGGGAGATGGTGAGTTCAGTTTAGGATGTGTTTTTGAGGTGTCTGAGCCACAAGCAAATAGAACCATCCAGAACACACTAGAAAATGGCAGGTCTGGAGGCCGAATGAGAGGCCTGGGATGGAGACAGGGATTTGGGAGGGGTGTCAGCCTTTAGTCAGGAGTTCAACTATGAGAATCGGTGAGTGAAATATGGGTGAGGTGAGAGAGAGTGCAGAGCAAGAGGAGGATCGAAGAGAGCGCAACAATCTAGAAAATAAATTTTTCATTACTTACAAGATTGTTTTGGTCAAAGGTTACTGGCAACCTTAGTGAGACAGCGAGGTTGAAGGGGCTGGACTGTCACTGCGCTACAAGCTTCATGTTTTGAAGGAATAGAAAATGAAAAGTAAATTACAATCATGTCACATAGTTAAAGTTACCTGAGAAAATCCCTTAGTAGGCTGGGTGCAGTGGCTCATTCTTGTAATCCTACCACTTTCAGAGGTTGAAGCAGGAGCTTGAGCCCAGGAGTTTGAGACCAACCTGGGCAACGTAGTGAGACCCCATCTCTACCAAAAGAAATAAACAAATAAATAATAATAATAAAATAGGCCCAGTGCAGTGGCTCCCAGCACTTTGGGAGGCCGAGCCAGGCAGATTGCTTGAGGTTGGGAGTTTGAGACCAGCCTCAGCATGCTGAAACCCCTTCTCTACTAAAATAATACAAAAATTAGCCAAGTGTGGTGGCAGGCGCCTGTAATCCCAGCTACTCAGGAAGCTGAGGCAGGAGAACTGCTTCAACCCAGGAGGCGGAGAGTGGAGCGAGCCGAGATTTGCTTCACAGGTTTTTTTGAATCTTGATTGCACATACAGATTTTTTTTTAGTTTTTTTTTTTCTTTTTTTTTCTTGCCACTTTGGAGATAGACTTGTATGCTAGCATGGAAGGGAATTGTTTTTTCGGTTGATTGCCTAACAACTTGCTTGATGGCCTTTCAGATGGATCATGTTATACAGAAAGGAAGTATTTGAAAACACTACAATCTAGGCTGGGCACCATGGCTCATGCCTGTAATCCCACCACTTTGGGAAGGCGAGGTGCATGAATCACGAGGTCAGGAGTTCAAGACCAGCCTGGCCAAGATGGTGAAACCCGTCTCTACTAAAAATACAAGAAAATTAGCCAGGTGTGGTGGCAGGCACCTGTAATCCCAGCTACAGCTACTCGGGAGGCTGAGGCAGAGAACTGCTTGAACCCGGGAGGCAGAAGTTGCAGTGAGCCAAGATAGTGCCATTACACTCCAGCCTGGGCGAAGAGTAAGACTCCGTCTCAAAAACGACAACAAAAAAACACTACAATCTAGTTTAAGACACAAAACAGTAGAATCACTGTCAGCTTCACAAGATACACACTGAAGGGCCCAGAACTGGGGCCAAGAGAACATAGCCTTCCATCTCTTAGTCACACGGAATGGGGCCTGGCCCCACTCTGCCCTGTTTATTCTGAGCATTGTTAAATGAGTCTGCAATGAAACGCCATGTTTACTTCAATCCTCACAACAAAGATAACCCAATTTTCAGATTCTTAAACTGAGGCTTAGAAAAGTTAAACGCCTTGTCCAAGACCGCAGAACTGGAAAATGGCAATGTCAGGATCCAACTCCAGAAAGCCTCCCCTGGTAGTGGGAGGAAATGGCAAATGACGCAGCCGAATTTATTTTTTCTTTCTGAGACGGAGTCTTGCTCTGTCCCCAGGCTGGAATGCAGTAGCGTGATCTCGATTCACCGCAACCTCCGCCTCCTGGGTTCAAGTGATTCTCCTGCCTCAGCGTCCTGAGTAGCTGGGACTACAGGCACGCCACCACACCAGGCTATTTTTTGTATTTTTAGTAGAGACAGGGTTTCACCATGTTGTCCAGGATGGTCTTGGTCACTGGACCTCGTGATCCGCCGGCCTCGGCTCTCAAAGTGCTGGGATTACAGGCGGGAGACACGGCGCCCGTCCAGTAAATTTTTAAAACCGGGATTCTCTGCCGCCGCCGGGCCCTGGGCCAACGCCCTGCCCCGCCCGCCCAGCGCCCACGCCCCACCCCGCGCAGCCGCCCAGGTGCTAGTTACGTAACCGCTGCAAAGCTTGCGCCAAGGCTCGCAGCAGGGGGCGGGGGAGGTGCTGACTCACGCCGGCCCAGCGGTCACGTGAGCGGGGGCGCAGCAAGCTGACGGTAGGAGTGCCTCCCGGGCGCCCCACAGCGGCCGCATGCGTCGCAGGACCTTCTCCCAGCAGCTCAAGCCTTAAGTCGCGACAGAAACCGGAGCCCACCACCCAGGGGTCTCCCCGCCAGTATCTTCCCTGGCCCCAGCGCTGAGGTTCACACCTGGAACATTCTGGCCCAGAACAAAAAAGACCCAAGGCGGACACGGGGGCCTGAGGCTGAAAGTCCCTGCTCTGCAGCCAGGGCCGCTAAACCTGCTGCTGAGGGCGACTCTAGCCCGGGTTCCAGAAGGGAGTGTAAGGGACTGAGTGCTTGTGGGAAATTTCCTAATTGAGGCTTACCCCCTAAAGTTCTTTATGTTCTAAAGGGTTCCATTCCATCAGCCTCAAAATGTTTCCTTCCCCATCCCTCTTTCTATTAGGGTGGTTATGTCTAGGGACTCTCCACTGCGAGAGAATCATTTTGTTCTCCCTGAGGAGGGAGAGTAACACCCCCCACAGGCACCAAGGAAGGAGAACTGTCCAGACCCCAGGCACCTGACGAATATGTTACAGTGTTATTACTCAGCTGTTTCCTTTATATAATCCTTTATAGATAATCCTATGTTAGTATATAGAATTAGTACCTGAAGTATAACTTACTGCTTATATATATCTAGCTTATATAGTCATACTTAATACTTATATCTGACATACTTAGTTCTATATATAATCTTTCTGTATAATCATACAGGTATTGTAGTCAGAGCTGTACTGACACATTTAGTGCTGATTTATATAATCCTTCCGTATAGCCATATAGTATTTTTGAAAAATTCTTTCCATATAGTAGTTTGTAGTAGGAGGAATGCCCAGAGCAGTCACAGAACAGAAGTAGTACACGGGAAAACAGCCAAATCAGGACAAGAACTAAAGACCCAGGCAATGGCATCCCTGCCTGAAAGGGCATTTGCTGTATGGCAGGCTTGGAGCAAGAGCCTGTCCTCCTGATAAAGGAGTTGTAGTACCTTGCATCCAGTTCCTGTGGAAAGTAGGCCTCAAGCCTGAGATCCTGGAAATAACTGAGGGAGAAGAACACCTCTGGTGTGACCAGTCACAGTGGCTGTACATCCTGGCAGTCATTTCTCATTTCTGTGCTAGCTCAAATCATCTTAAGAACCCAAGTCTGTCAACTCCCACTGCATTGGCTTACAGTATCCTTAGAAATCCTTTGAAATCTCCAGTCCCCAGATAAGAAGTGCTGCACATGACCCCTGTTGCACACAGCCCACCTCCTTGCCTCGGTGACCTAATGGGGGGTGGACCCCTTTTCTGTACACAACCCTCTACTACTGTGCACAGCTCGACCCCCTACTGCTCATGGCCCACCTCTCTGCCCAGATGACATATTGGGATGGCCCCCTCGCATGTGACTCGTGATTATGTATGCCCTATCACTAAACCTATAGATGACCTCACTCACAACCCTTCCCCCTAATAAATACGGATGCTTCTGGGCATTCGGGTTCTTGCTGATCTCCACTCGTAGGTGGCAAGGGCCCCCCCAAGTCCAGATGCTCTTCACCAGTTCTATAGTGTCCTGTCTCTTTACTTCTTGGATCCTGCATCTCAGCACAGCATAAGGGACACCCCCATAACCCCGTGGGGCCCAACAGCCCTGCAGGGAGATCAAAGTGGGAGACACCCAGGTTGTGTTAGAAACTGTATGGGAGCCAGGGTGATGGCTTATGGGGATCACCCCTGCGAGAGGCTAACAATTTGGCCTCTGCCATTAGGTGAGTTTGATTCCTTACACATTTTCCCTGGCTGGAGGCTGTCGAGCTATGAGAAAGAGGAAATTAAGAAGAGAATGAAAGAGGAAATTGAAAATGATTAAGCAGGACACTATTTTCAGCTTTCTTGGCCGATGAGATAACGGCTGGGTGAATGCCGAGTGGTCTCACAAGGCATTGTGTCCCCCTTTCTGGCTCCTGATCTAAACCTGTTTTATGACTTTGTTTACCAGGCATTGCTTCAGCCTGGCAACCTCCCCTGCGGTCCTTGTGTTTTGCAGATGCATGATTTACTACTGAGCTTGTGTCTTCTAGTTAAAGATTGTTATCCAAGTTACTGATTGTTCTGACAATATTGATAATCAGCATCACCTATTTCCCCCTTGATCCTTTAAATCAGTATTTGTTCCCTTTGACAGTTCCTCAGAATCATCCCTCAGGAATTTTCTGTTCCTTTTATTGTTTGAGTAATGATCTGCATTGAGGTAATGATGTTAAAGAGAAAACTATAATGGAACCTACTGAACAAATAAAGTCGCTGTTTGGGCACTGCTGTTTGGGCATAAGCCTAATCAGTCCTCCAGACCCCTCTCTCTGTCTCCTTTTTTTTTCGTGCACGCCCTCTTCCAGGTTTGGGACCCTCTCACTGGATGAGACTCCTGGGCTCGCATTCAGTTCACAACAATGGCTCATGTCTGTGGTCCCAGCTACTCAGGAGGCTGAGGCGGGAGGATTGCTTGAGCCCTGGATGTCGAGGCCGCAGTGAGCTATGATCCGGCCTGTGAATACTCTAGGAGGATGGATGATGTAGCGAGACCGTTTCAAAAGGGGAGAAAGGGACTGCAGCGTAAAGGAGCATACCTGTTACAAAAGTAAATGCTCTTTTGTCACCCTTGCTATTTTTTAAGAGACTCAATTTTTCCTAGTTTTCCTTTTTTTTTTTTTTGAGACAGTCTTACTCAGATGCCCAGGCTGGAGTGCAGTGACGTGATCTCTGCTCACTGCAACCTCCACCTCCTGGATTCAAGCGATTCTCCTGCCTCAGCCTCTGGAGTAGCTGGGATTACAGGTGTGTGCCACCACAGCTGGCTAATTTTGTATTTTTAGTAGAGACGGGGTTTCACCATGTTGGCCAGGATGGTCTTGATTTCTTGACCTCGTGATTCACCCTCCTCGGTGTCCCAAAGCGCTGGGATTACAGGTGTGAGCCACCGCACCTGGCCTGAGATCTGATGGTTTTGTACGTGTTTGACAGTTCCTCTTTCGCACTCTCGCCTGCCACCATGTAAGATATACCTGCTTCCCTTCTGCCATGTCTGCAAAGTTCCTGAGGCCTCCCCAGCTGTGCAGAACTGTGAGTCAATTAAACCTCTTTTCTTTATAAATTACCCAGTCTCCGGCAGTTCTTTATAGGAGTGTGAAAACAGACTAATATAGTATTCCACTACCACTAACTAGCTGGACATATTCATCTTTTCCATGTCCTATGTCCATTCAGTTGCTGAGTCTTGTTGACTCTTTCTCTCTATCCCTACCTCCTTACTCCATACTCCTTAACCTTATCATTTTCAGCTTCCTAAACTTTCAAGATTATTGTACCTTCAATGAATCATATGCCAGATATATGCCATATATATACATATATGCATTTGCTATTTATTTTAAGAATGTAAAGTAACATTTTAGAATTTATTGGGTTTTTCTACTTCTCTCTATCCAATAGTTTATTCTATTATTAGATATAATAAGGCGAGCTGGGTACGATGGGTCATGCCTGTAGTCCCAGCACTTTCGGAGGCTGAAGCAGGCAGATAGTTTGAGCCCAGAAACTCAAGACCAGCCCGGGCAACATGGCAAAACCTCGTGTCTACAAAACACACACACACACACACACACACACACACACACCCCACACATTACTTAGGCATGGTGGCATGTGCCAGATACTTGGTAGGCTGAGGAAGGAGGATTGGTAGAGCTTGGGATGTCGAGGCTGTAGTGAGCTGTGATCACACCATTGCACTCCAACTTGAGTGACAGAGTAAGACCCCATTTCTAAAAAAAAGAAAAAAGAAAAAGGGCCGGGTGCAGTTGCTCACACCTGTAATCCCAACACCTTGGGAGGCCGAGGTGAGCGGATCATGAGGTCAGGAGTTTGAGACCAGCCTGGCCAACATGGTGAAATTCCATCTCTACTGAAAATACAAAAATTAGCTGGGTATGGTGGCTCACTCCTGTGTCTTTAGTAGAGGCAGGGTTTCTCCTTGTTGGCTAGTCTGGTCTTGAACTCCTGATCTCTGGTGATCTGCCTGTAGTCCCAGCTACTCGGGAGGCTGAGGCAGGAGAATTGCTTGAATCCAGGAGGTGGAGGTTGCGGTGAGCCGAGATCGCGCCACTGCTCTCCAGCCTAGTGACAGAGTGAGACCCTGTCTCAAACAAACAAACAAACAAACAAAAAGAAGGCCGGGTGTGCTGGCTCACAGCTGTAATCCCAGCATTTTCAAAGGTTGAGGTAGGAGGGTCTCTTGAGCCCACGAATTGGGGAGTAGCCTGGGGAACACAGTGAGATTCTATCTCTACAAAAAAGTATTAAAAAATTATCCAGGGCATCACACTACCGGATTTCAAACTATACTACAAGGCTACAGTAATCAAAACAGCATGGTACTGGTACCAAAACAGAGATATAGACCAATGGAACAAAACAGAGGCACCGGAGGCAACACAACATACATACAACTATACAATCTTTGATAAACCTGACAAAAACAAGCAATGGGGCAAGGATTCCATGTTTAACAAATGGTGTTGGGAAAACTGGCTAGCCATGTGCAGAAAGCAGAAACTGGACCCCTTCCTGACACCTTACACTAAAATCAACTCCAGATGGATTAAAGACTTAAACATAAGACCTGGCACCATAAAAACCCTAGAAGGAAATCTAGGCAAAACTATCCAGGACATAGGAGTAGGCAAGGACTTCATGAACAAAACACCAAGAGCATTGGCAACAAAAGCCAAAATAGACAAATGGGACCTAATGAAACTCCACAGCTTCTGCACGGCAAAAGAAACAGTCACTAGAGTGGATCGGCAACCAACAGAATGGGAAAAAATTTTCGCAGTCTACCCATCTGACAAAGGGCTGATATCCAGAATTTACAAACAACTCAAGCAGATTTACAGGAAAAAAACAAACAAGCCCATTCAAAAGTGGGCAAAGGATATGAACAGATACTTTACGAAAGAAGACATATATGAGGCCAACAATCATATGAAAAAATGCTCATCGTCACTGGTCATCAGAGAGATGCAAATCAAAACCACATTGAGATACCATCTCACGCCAGTTAGAATGGCGATCATTAAAAAATCTGGAGACAACAGATGCTGGAGAGGATGTGGAGAAAAAGGAACACTTTTACACTGTTGGTGGGAGTGTAAATTAGTTCAACCATTGTGGAAGACAGTGTGGCGATTCCTCAAGGCCTTAGAAATAGAAATTCCATTTGACCCAGCAATCCCATTACTGGGTATATATCCAAAAGACTATAAATCGTTCTACTATAAGGACACATGTACACGAATGTTCATTGCAGCACTGTTTACAATAGCAAAGACCTGGAATCAACCCAAATGCCCATTGATAATAGACTGGATTGGAAAAATGTGGCACATATACACCATGGAATATTATGCAGCAATCAGAAATGATGAGTTCGTGTCGTTTGTAGGGACATGGATGAATCTGGAAAACTTCATCCTCAGCAAACTGACACAAGAACAGAAAATGAAACACCGCATATTCTCACTCATAGGTGGGTGATGAAAAATGAGAACACATGGACACAGAAAGGGGAGTACTAAACACTGGGGTCTATTGGGGGGAAAAGGGGAGGGCCAGTGGGAGGGGGAGGTGGGGAGGGATAGCCTGGGGAGAAATGCCAAATGTGGGTGAAGGGGAGAAGAAAAGCAAAGCACACTGCCATGTGTGTACCTACGCAACTGTCTTGCATGCTCTGCTCATGTACCCCAAAACCTATAATCCAATAAAAAATTAAAAAAAAAAAAAATTATCCAGGAATGGTGGTATGCCCCTGTGATCCTAGTTACTTGGGAAGCCAAGGCCTTACTTGAGCCTAGGAGTTTGAGGCTTCAATGAGCTATGTTCATTGCAGCAAACTGTGCCACAGTCTGAGTGACAAAGCAAGACCCCATCTTGCAAGACCACTTGTAGTCCCAGCAAAACTGTGCTCCAGTCTGAGTGACAAAGCAAGACCCCATCTTGCAAGACCACTTGTAGTCCCAGCAAAACTGTGCTCCAGTCTGAGTGACAAAGCAAGACCCTGTCTCAGGCCAGGCACAGTGGCTAACATCTGTAAATCCCAGCACTTTGAGAGGCTGAGGCAGATGGATTGCTTTAACCCAGGAATTTGAGATTAGCCTGGCCAACATGGCAAAACCCCATCTCTACTAAAAATTAAAAAATAAATAAATAACCGAGCATCATGGTGCACGCCTGTAGTCCCTACTCAGAATGCTGAGGCACGAGAATTGCTTGATGGGAGTGGAGGTTGCAGTGAGCTGAGATCGCACCACTGCACTCCAGCCTGGGCAATGGAGTGAGACCCTGCCTCAAAACAAACAAACAAAAAGACCCAGTCTCAAAAAGAAAAAAAAAAAAAAGAAATAATAAAGTGGCAGAATATATGATATATAGAGAAAAATCAGTACTAAAATAAGATGAGATCGGATGCATTCAGGGTGGTGTGGCTGTAGACACTAAAATCAATTTTTATGACAGTGTGACGCTAGAGCAGAAATAGTTAGATATAGATCAATGGAAGATAATAGAGTCCAAAAATAAAACCATACATAGGATAAAGATGGCATTTCAAATCAGTAAAGAGGAATGGAATTAATCAAATGATGTAGAAAACATTGGCTCCCCTACCTCACACTATACACCAACCTATTCTAGATGTATTAAAGACTGAAAAATATTTAAATACTATCAAAATATTCAAGGGAATATTTTCATAACCTTAGAAAAAGGCTTTTCTGAACCAGACCCACAATTCAGAAGCCTATGGAAGAGACTGACAGTTCTCACTGCACACAATGTCAGATTTCTGTAACAGTCTATAAGCAAAGTGAGATGACGAGGTAGGAAAATATTTTTGACATGTATAAGAGACAAGAAGTTAATGTGTCTGTGTGGTGGTTCAAAAATATGTCCATGAATTCTGTGATACTCATCCCTTCAAGAGGTGATCCTAATTCCCGTCCACGCGAGTGTGGATTGGACTTAGTGACTAACGTCTAAAGAACAGCATAAAGTTAGGCCAGGCACGGTGGCTCATGCCTATAATTCCAGCACTTTGGGAGGCCGAGGCGGGTGGATCACGAGGTCAAGAGATCGAGACCATCCTGGTCAATAAGGTAAAACCCCATCTCTACTAAAAATACAAAAATTAGCTGGGCATGGCGCTGCGCGCCTCTAGTCCCAGCAACGGGAGGCTGTGGCAGGAGAATTGCTTGAGTCCAGGAGGCAGAGGTTGCGGTGAGCCGGGATCGTGCCATTGCACTCCAGTCTGAGTAACAACAGCGAAACTCGGTCTCAAAAAAAAAAAAAGAATAGCATAAAGTGGTCGCCTTCACACAGATTACTCAGAAAACAAAGGTGCTTTGGCTAAGCTGGTGGAAGCTATCCGTTAATTAGAAAAGAAATGTTAAAAAACAAAAAAAAGAATAGCATAAAGTGGAAGTAATGGTGTGTGATTTTCGAGACTCAGTTAAAGGCATAGTGGCTTTCATCGTGGTCTCTTTCTCTCTCGGATCACTTGCTCTGGGGGAAGCCAGCTGCCATGTTATGAGAGTACTCAGGCCCTGCGGAGAAGTCCAGATGGTAAGGAACTGTCTTGCCAACAGCCATGTGAGTGAGCCATCTTGGAAGCAAATCCTCCTGCCCCGGCCAAGCCTTCAGATATAGCTGCAGCTCTAGCCAGTCGTTTGACTGCAACCCACTTGGGCCACTCTTGGACTCCTGTCCCACAGAAACTGAGATAATACATTTTTGCTGTTTTAAGCTGCTACATTTGGAGATAATTTGTTATTCAGCCTAAAATACAGCACTTGGTTAGCTGGACATGGTGAGGCCCACCTGTAGTCCCAGCTACTCTGGAGGCCGAGGTGGGAATATTGCTTGAGCCAGGAGGCCAGGGCTGCAATGAGCTGTGATCACGCCACTGCACTGCAGCCTGAGTGACACAGTAGATCCTGTCTCTAACAATAATAATAATGGCGTACCTATTTTAAAAATGTTTTAAAGTCACGTTTATGGAGACAGTGCGGTGGCTCACGCTTGTAATCTCAGCACTTTGGGAGGCCAAGGAGGGTGGATTACGAAGTCAGGGGTTCAAGACCAGCCTGGCCAAGATGGTGAAACCCATCTCCACTAAAAATACAAAATTAGCCAGCAAGGTGGTGGGTGCCTATAATCCCAGCTACTCAGGAAGCTAAGGCAGAGAATTGTTTGAACCTGGGAGGTGGTGGTTGCAGTGAGCTGAGATCTCGCCACTGCACGCCAGCCTGGACGACAGAGGGAGACTTCATCTAAAAAAAAAAAAAAAAAAGTCATGTGTATTGAAGTATGAATTTACATTTAGTAAAATTCACCCTGTTGGCTGGGTGCAGTAGCTCACACCTGTAATCCTAGCACTTTGGGAGGCTGAGGTGGATGGATCAGAGGCCAGGAGTTTAAGAACAGTCTGGCCAGCATAGCAAAACCCCATCTCTACTAAAAATACAAAAAGAATTAGCTGGGCATGGTGGCATGTGCCTGTAATCCCAGCTACTTGGGAGGCTGAGGATGGAGAATTGCTTGAACCTGGTAGGGAGGTTGCAGTGAGCCACGACTGTGCCATTGCTCTCCAGCCTGGGTGATGGAGCAAGATTCTGTCTCCAAAAAAAAAAAAATTACCCTGTTAGGTATAAACTTTGACAAATGCATAGTCATATCATAACCAAGACACAGAACAATTGTAGAATCACTCTAACAGTTCCCTCAAGATCAAGATCAAGAAGTCAGCCAATGATCCCAAGGAATTCATTGACCTGTTTTTCTGTCAAAACGGTCAAATTTAATCACTAAACTGATCTACAGTACTATGGAAAATTTTGTAGGCATAGAAAAGACACAAACCAACTTTTTTTTTTAAAAAGTGAGGTACTTAAAAAGTTTACCATAACCAACAAAATGAAAGTAACTTCACATTTTACTACAGATGTGCAGATATCATCAAAGTCCACCGTTGTCATATATCTGGCTCAACAGTAATATTTAAGAATATACTGGTCGGGTGTGGTGGCTTACACCTGTAATCCCAGCTACTTAGGAGACTGAGGCAGGAGAATTGCTTGAACCCAGGAGGCAGCAGTTGCAGTAAGCCAAGATTGGACCGTTGCACTCCAGCCTGGGCAACAAGAGTGAAACTCTGTCTCAAAAAAAAAAAAGAATATACTGTAAAATAACAATCTTTAGAAGAGTAAAAATAATGTGATTTTTACTTTGTTATTTTTTTTGAGACAGGGTCTCGCTCTGTCATACAGGCTGGATGTGGCACAATCTTGGCTCACTGCAACCCTCTCAGCTTCAAGAGATTCTTGTACCTCTGCCACCACACTAGCTAATTTTTGTATTTGTATTTATTTATTTATTGTTATTATTATTATTATTTTGAGATGGAGTCTGGCACTGTCGCCCCAAGTGGAGTGCAATGGCGCAGTCTTGGCTCACTGCAACCACCTCCTCCCAGGTTCAAGTGATTCTTCTGCCTCAGCCTCCTGAGTAGCTGGGATTATCTGCCACGACACCTGGCTAATTTTTTGTACTTTTAGTAGAGACAGGGTTTCACTATGTTGGCCAGGCTGATCTCGAACTCCTGACCTGGTGATCCACCTGCCTTGGCCTCCCAAAGTGCTGAGATTACAGGCATGAGCCACCATGCCCGGCCTATTTATTTATTTTTTGAGAAGGAGTCTTGCTCCGTTGCCCAGGCTGGAGTGCAGTGGGACGCTCTTGGTTCACTGCAATCACCTCCTGGGTTCAAGCTATTCTCCTGCCTCACCCCCTGCCAGTAGCTGGGATTACAGGTGCATGCCACCACACCTGGATAATTTGTGTGTGTGTGTGTGTGTGTGTGTGTGTGTGTGTTTAGTAGACATGGGGTTTCGCCATGTTGGCTAGGCTGGTCGCTAACTCCTGACCTCGTGATCTGCCCACCTCGGCCTCCCAAAGTGCTGGGATTACAGCCATGAGCCACCAGGCCAGTTCAATTTTTGCATTTTTAGTAGAGAAGGGGCTTCACCATGTGGGCCAGGCTGGTCTCAAACTCCTGAACTCAAGTGATTGGCCTTCCTCGGCCTCACAAAGTGCTGGGATTATAGGTGTGAGCCACTGCACCCAGGCCTCAAAAACGATTTTTAAACATATTACGATTAGCAAAGTACACCCTTTGACCCAGAAATTCTACCTTCTAAGAATGTAGGCCGGGCATGGTGGCTCATGCCTGCCTGTAATCCCAGCACTTTGGGAAGCCGAGGTGGGCAGATGGCTTCAGCCCAGTTCAAGACTAGGCTGGACAACATGGAGAAACCCCCGTCTCTACAAAAAGCACAAAAATTAACCAGGGATGGTGACACATGCCTGTAGTCCCAGCTACCTGAGAGGCTGAGTTGGGAGGATCACCTGAGCTCAGGATCTTGGGGCTGCAGTGAGCCATGATGATTGCACCATGTATTCCAGCCTGGGAAAAGAAAAGAAAAAAGAATGTATCCCACATAGTCATATTATTCAATGTGTACTCCATGAATCAAGAGCATCAGTATCACTTGAGAGGATTACATTTCAATGAGATCCTCAGGCAATTTCTATACACATTAACATTTGAGAAATATTACTCCAGAGCGCTCATGCAGAAGAGCAAAGATATATCTACGGGGATTTAAACAGTGGTATTTGTAATATTGACTTTTTTTTTTTTTTAAAGTTAATATCCATCAATAAGGAACAGTTAAAAATCTAGCCAGCCTTGGTGGCATACAGCTGTAGTCCCATCTACTTGAGAGGCTGAGGCAGACGGATGGCTTGAGCCCAGGAGTTTAAGGCTGTAGTGCACAATGATTGGGGCTAGGAAGCAGGACCTCAACTTTGGATTAGATTCAAGACTGGCTGAAACAGGGAAGAGGCACAGAAAGAAATTCTCTGTAAGCCATGCCCACCACAGTTTACCATTGCCATGGCGACATCCAGAAGTTACTGCCTTTTTCCTTGATAACAACCTGGAATTTACCACCCCTTTTCTGGAAATTTCTGAATAACCCACCCCTTAATTTGCATTTAATTAACAGTCAATATAACTGTGACTGCTGAAGTTCCCCCGAGTTGCTGCTCTCCACACTCTGCCTCCAGCGAGGGCTTGCTCTGCAGGAGCAGTCATGGAGCTGTAAAACTGCATCCTCAAGCCATTTCTTCTACCCCATGCTCAGGAAAGAACCACGAGTCTTATCGGGCTAATCGCAGATTTGGGAGCTCACCTGCTCTGCATCAGTTGTCCCTGCGAAAAGCTACTGCGCTCCAGTTGTTACCTTTTAGGGTAGTTGTCCAGGTTCTTGGAATTTTGAACAAAGAATTGGACAAAACACACAAACAAAGCAAGGCAGTGAAAGCAGAGATCCCCTCCCGCCAGGCAGAGTCTTGCCCTGTCGCCCAGGCTGGAGTGCAGTGGTTTGATCTCGGCTCACTACAACCTCTGCCTCCCAGGTTCAAGCAATTCTCCTGTCTCAGCCTCCTAAGTAGCTGGGATTACAGGTGCGTGCCACCATGCCCGGCTAATTTTTTGTACTTTTAGTAGAGACGGGGTTTCACCATGCTGGCCAGGCTGGTCTCAAACTCCTGACATCAGGTCATCTGTCTGCCTCAGCCTCCCAAAGTGCTGGAATTACAGGCATGAGCCACCTCGCCCAGCCTAATCTAAAAATCTAATTAGATTTTTTTCTAATTATTAGATTCTAATATTTCATCTAATAAATAGATGAAAAAAATCCAGCTGATGAACAATATTTGGGATTGATTCCACTTCTGTTTTAAAAAATGTATATCTGGCTGGGTGTAGTGGCTCACACCCGTAATCCCAGCACTTTGAGAGGCTGAGAAGTGTGGATTACGAGGTCAGGAGTTCAAGACCAGCCTGGCCAAGATGGTGAAACTCCATCTCTACTAAAAATACAAAAATTAGCCAGGCGTGGTGGTGGGCACCTGTAATCACAGCTATTAGGGAGGCTAAGGCAGAGAATTGCTTGAACCCTGGAGGCAGAGGTTGCCGTGAGTTGAGATCGCACCCTGCACTCCAGCCTGGGAAACAGTAAGACTCTGTGTCAAAAAAATACAAAATGAGACTGATGCTGAGGGAGACTGTGGACCTCTGTGTTCCTTTGTATATACTTCTCTATTATTTACTTTTTTATTCACTTGGGTGTAGGTGGGCTGAGGCTGAAAAGGGCGTCAGCCTATTATTTACATTTTTATATTAATTAAATATTACTTTTTTTTTTTTTAGATGGATTTTCATTCCTGTTGCCCAGGCTGGAGTATAATGGTGTGACCTTGGCTCACTGAAATCTCTGCCTCCTGGGTGCAAGTGATTCTCCTGCCGCAGCCTCCCAAGGGTTTCTCCATGTTGGTCAGGCTGGTCTCCAACTCCCGACCTCAGGTGATCCAGCTGCCTCAGCCTCCCAAAGGGCTGGGATTATACAGGGGTGAGCCACTGCACCTGACCTAAATATTACTTTTATAATTGAAAGAGACTCTATCTAGACCAACCAATCAGGGAAAAATATCAAGGATGTTGTGGAATATCTAGCTCTCATTACACAATGTAACTTCCATCCTTGCCAACTAAACACAAAATAAAACTTTCAATGGCTCCCCACAGCTTTCAGGATAAAGTCAAGATTCTTCAGTGTGATCCAAGTCTGTTTATTGCTTCTAGCATATTCCAGCCCCCCACGGCACCTACTGTTCCAGCCAGCAGAGCCACCTGCTTCCTTTGCACAGGCATGGAGCTCTTTCTTCTCCAAGCCTTATCACAGGTGCCCCAAATATATGCTATCATGCATATGCATGTTCTTTACAATGATCCCTAGCACTTAGTAAAACCTCTATAAATGTTGGGTATCATTACTATAACGTCTCATTATATTGAATTACTTGTGTATTTAACCTTGTCACTGGACTGTATGCCTCTTGAAGATAAAAGATAAGAACTTCTGCGCTTTACTGTCATGGAGTACCAAGCATTTAGAGCTATGGACAGATTAAGTGCTTAACAAAAGCGTAGCAGGGTGCAGTGGCTCATGCCTGTAATCCCAGCACTTTGGGAGGTCAAGGTGGGCGGATCCCTTGCGCCCAGGAGTTCAAGACTAGCCTGGGCAACATGGCAAAATCCTGCCTTTACAAAAACTACAAGAAAATTAACTGGTCATAGTGGTGCACACCTGTACTCCCAGGTACCCATGAGGCGTGAGGATTGCTTGAGCCCAGGAGGTGGAGGTTGCAGTGAGCTGTGATTGCTCCACTGCACTCCATCCTGGGTGGACAGAGGGAGACTGTTTCAAAAGAAAAATAAAAACAAAATAACAAAAGTATATGTTCAAGGAAACCTTCCTAACCCTTACATCATGCCTTTTCCTCCCATCTAATGTTTCTTCCTCTTTCTTCTTGGCCAAGGAAAATCATATCTATTTTTTTGACTACTTGAAACCACATGGATTTTTCCATTCTCCACACTCCAACAATACAATAACTTTCATTTGTATAGCTCACCTAACTCTTCAGAGTGCTTTCAGGTTTGTTGTTTCTTTTCCCACATAACAATCCCAGTACCGACAACACAGGCCAGGGGTGGGGAGGAGCAGGAAAATGTTTACTGAAGGTCAACTAAGTGCAAGGCGATTTACTCACATTATCCTTTTAATTCCTTAACAATCCTTACAGGTGGACATTTTAATCCCCACTTCACAAGTGTGGAAATTAAACCTCAGTAAGATTACATAACCTGCTGAAGAACACACAGGTATTAAGTGGTAGAGCTGGGTTTTGAAGCTGGTGTCTCTGACTTTGAAGTCCCTGCTGGTTCCATGACACCAAGTATACAGATTTGCCTATTAACCACATTCCTCCAAGCTGGCCTGGGCAGGAGTTAATACTTTCTGATTTCTTTTTTGTTTTCTTTTTTGAGATGGAGTCTCCCTCTCTCGCCAAGGTGGAGTGCAATGGCATGATCTTGGCTCACTGCAACCTCTGCTTCCTGGGTTCAAGTGATTCTTCTGCCTCAGCCTCCCAAATAGCTGGGACTACAGGCATGCGCCACCACATCCGGCTAATTTTTGTATTTTTAATAGAGACAGGGTTTCACCATGTTGGCCAGGATGGTCTCAATCTCCTGACCTCATGATCCACCCACCTCGGCCTCCCAAAATGCTGTGATTACAGATGTGAGCCACCTTGCCCTGCTAATACTTCCTGATTTCTTGCCCAGCACATCTTCCATCAGACCACTTTGGATGTTTTTTTGTTTGTTTGTTTGTTTTTTGGAGACGAAGTCTCAACTCTGGAGTGCAGTGGCGTGATCTCAGCTCACTGCAACCTCCCCCTCCCAGGTTCAAGTGATTCTCCTGCTCCAGTCTTTCAAGTACCTGGGATTACAGGTGCCCACCACCACACCCAGCTAATTTTTTCTATTTTTAGTAGAGACGGGAATTCACCATTTTGGCCAGGCTGGTCTCGAACTCCTGACCTGGCGATTTGTCCATCTCAGCCTTCCAAAGTGCTGGGAACACAGGTGTGAGCCACCACGCCCAGCCCACTTTGGATTGGATGTTATATAAAGTCTGTGGGCACAATTTAACAATTAATCAAATGGCATCTTACCTGGTTACCCGATTGTTTTATTTACATTAGATTCCACAACAAGATTAGTAACATCCGCCTGTCCCCAGGCAGGAATTGTGACATCTTAACCTCACTGAGCCTCAGTATCTGCTTTCGAATGGCTGTCTCACAGGACTGTTGTGGAGATTAAATATCAGTTGTAAAGACGTTTGACCCAATGTGTCGCACAAACTCTCCAGCAGCAATATTTATTGCATCTCAATCTCTTTTTCACATCCTTCAACAGGTCAGACAGGACTGAGTGTCTGGGTCTGGCTGTGCCAGTTCCTGTTGATTATTGATATAACCAACGTTGGATCAAGAGTATTTTAGCGGACAGATGTTGAATTTTCTGCCTTCCTACCCACTAAAAGATTTGCATCAAACCAGTCCAGGATAACTCATACTGGATCCCTGTCAGTTGATATAGTTAAGCTTATTCTACAGATGAGAGTCTTGGGTACGTTTAGCTAGTAAATGCAGTCTGCCAAGACTCCAACCCAGATAATTAGGCCTGGGCTCCTTCTGCTCCAAGTCACCCTCCAAAGGTCTACCTGAAATAACTAATGAGCAGAAACTATAGGGCGAAGGGGAAAAGATCCCTTATCTTGGTGCTTCTTGTTTTTCCTTTTTGCTTCTTGAGGACGTTTCTCCTGAATTCACAACACGTTTGCATTGAAGATGTTCGGTTCCTTTAGGGTCTTGGGTGACGTAATGGCTAGCCCCGCCCCCTTCTCAGCCCTGCCCACTTTTTTTTTTTTTTTGTCCCTCCGCCAATTAGCGGCCCGACGCCTTTTTCGCGCCTCATAAGTGTTCCCGGGATTGGGAAATTGGCCTCGTAACCAGGCAACTATTGATCAATCCCCTCCCCGGCGGTTTGCGCCATCAGTTAGTCGCCGCTCTGCTCCCAACGTCGGCAAGCGGCAGTAGCTAAGTGCCCCGCCCCCGTTGCCATAACAGTAGTACACAACCCCTCCTTCCCCTTGCCCCGCTTGCTCAACAGTCCTTCCCTCTCGGGACCAAGGGCCTCTCCAGAGCTTCTTCTGGCTGAGCAGAACCAGGGTCTGAGCCCCTCTGCTAAGAGGAATTGAGTGGGAGGGTTGGAGACTGCGCTTTAGGCTAGTGTCAGAGGGCCCAAGGAAATGGGCCCAGTGGGGAAGGCGAAGTAGAAGAAATGAACGAAGCAGGGGTTAGGGATGGCGCAATAGGAGCTAAGAGGAGAGAAGGAGGAGGAATTGGTAGGGAAGACTGGAGAGCATGGCTTAAGTGGGAGGTGGGAAGAATACGGGAGAGGGAAGCCCAGGAAGCAGGGACACTGAGCTGCTGGAGGAGCCCAGTGTGAGGACAGGAAAGGCCTGGGGGTGTGGGGCAACATCCTGAAGGGAGAGGGTCCTCAGTGGAAAGTATGAAGTGGAGGTTGAGAGCCAAAGTGAGATGTTCACAGGGATGAGGAAAGAAGCCTAGAGTTGGTGGGTCGGGGCAATGGGGTGATGGAGAGTTGGTGGGTCGGGGCAATGGGGTGATGGAGAGTTGGTGGGTCAGGGCAATGGGGTGTTGGAGAGTTGGTGGGTCAGGGCAATGGGGTGATGGAGAGTTGGTGGGTCAGGGGTGACGTGGTGATGGAGAGTTGGTGGGTCAGGGCAATGGGGTGATGGAGAGTTGGTGGGTCGGGGCAATGGGGTGATGGAGAGTTGGTGGGTCAGGGCAATGGGGTGATGGAGAGTTGGTGGGTCAGGGGTGACGTGGTGATGGAGAGTTGGTGGGTTGGGGCAATGGGGTGATGGAGAGTTGGTGGGTCGGGGCAATGGGGTGATGGAGAGTTGGTGGGTCAGGGGTGACGTGGTGATGGAGAGTTGGTGGGTCAGGGCAATGGGGTGATGGAGAGTTGGTGGGTCGGGGCAATGGGGTGATGGAGAGTTGGTGGGTCAGGGCAATGGGGTGATGGAGAGTTGGTGGGTCAGGGGTGACATGGTGATGGAGAGTTGGTGGGTCAGGGGTGACGTGGTGATGGAGAGTTGGTGGGTCGGGGCAATGGGGTGATGGAGAGTTGGTGGGTCGGGGCAATGGGGTGATGGAGAGTTGGTGGGTCAGGGGTGACGTGGTGATGGAGAGTTGGTGGGTCAGGGCAATGGAGTGATGGAGAGTTGGTGGGTCAGGGGTGACGTGGTGATGGAGAGTTGGTGGGTCAGGGGTGACATGGTGATGGAGAGTTGGTGGGTCAGGGGTGACGTGGTGATGGAGAATTGGTGGGTCGGGGCGATGTGGTGATGGAGAGTTGGTGGGTCGGGGCGATGTGGTGATGGAGAGTTGGTGGGTCGGGGCGATGTGGTGATGGAGAATTGGTGGGTCGGGACGATGTGGTGATGGAGAGTTGGTGGGTCGGGGCGATGTGGTGATGGAGAGTTGGTGGGTCGTGGCGATGTGGTGATGGAGAGTTGGTGGGTCAGGGGCGATGTGGTGATGGAGAGTTGGTGGGTCAGGGGCGATGTGGTGATGGAGAGTTGGTGGGTCAGGGGCGATGTGGTGATGGAGAGTTGGTGGGTCAGGGGCGATGTGGTGATGGAGAGTTGGTGGGTCAGGGGCGATGTGCTGATGGAGAGTTGGTGGGTCAGTGGCGATGTGGTGATGGAGAGTTGGTGGGTCAGGGGCGATGTGGTGATGGAGAGTTGGTGGGTCAGGGGAGATGGGGGTGATGGAGAGTTGGTGGGTCAGGGGTGATGTGGTGATGGAGAGTTGGTGGGTCAGGGGAGATGGGGGTGATGGAGAGTTGGTGGGTCAGGGGAGATGGGGTGATGGAGAGTTGGTGTGTCAGGGGAGATGGGGGTGATGGAGAGTTGGTGGGTCAGGGGCGATGGGGTGATGGACAGTTGGTGGGTCAGGGGTGATGTGGTGATGGAGAGTTTGTGGGTCAGGGGAGATGGGGGTGAGTCAGGGGAGATGGGGGTGATGGAGAGTTGGTGTGTCAGTGGAGATGGGGGTGATGGAGAGTTGGTGGGTCAGGGGCGATGGGGTGATGGACAGTTGGTGTGTCAGGGGTGATGTGGTGATGGAGAGTTAGTGGGTCAGGGGAGATGGGGGTGATGGAGAGTTGGTGGGTCAGGGGAGATGGGGGTGATGGAGAGTTGGTGTGTCAGGGGCGATGGGGGTGATGGAGAGTTGGTGGGTCAGGGGCGATGGGGGTGATGGAGAGTTGGTGGGTCAGGGGCGATGGGAGTGATGGGAGCGGTTTGTGTCAATGACGATGAGGAGCTGAAGGCTGGGGAAAGCTGAGGAGACCTTCTCTCTCAGGAGGAGGACTGAGCTTATCTGACTCCAGAGTCTTCAGGAGGGAAGAAAGATGTCAGATGAAGATGATCTAGAAGACTTTGAGCTGGACCAGGACGATTTTGAGAAAGAAGAAGATGAGAAGGAGACAGAGGAGGAGGAGGACTACAGAAAAGAGGGGGAAGAATTCCCTGAGGAAGTGAGAGCCTGGACAAGGAGGGGTCCAAGGGCTGAGGGGCAAGGTTGGGCAGGGGAGAGATGCCGTACTCCACTTCCTCCTGCAGTGGCTGCCCAACCCCCTCACGGAGGACATGATGAAGGAAGGGCTTTCTCTGCTCTGTAAGACTGGCAGTGGGCTGGCTCATGCTTATGTCAAGCTGGAGGTTAAAGAGAGGTGAGTTTATAGCGGACCAGATGAGGACTGTGAGATTGTGGGGCCCCTATTTCCTTTCCCACTGCCATTCCTGGGTGTTCTTGCTGAGAGTTTGACCCTTCTCATGCCTACTGGAAAGGGAAGGACAGAATTTACTTTTCAGGAGCTCTGACACTTCCCCTGTCAAAGCTGACCTTTGGAATTGGAGGCTGAGAATATGTGGGGATTCCTGCTGGACTCCCTCATTTGTCTTTCAGAGTATGGGTTCTCTGTCCTTCACAGACACAAGGTCTCTCTGTCCACTATTTAAGAACCCACCTACCTTCTCTTACCCTTCTCCCCTCCCATTGGTTGCCCATTCTTCTCCCCATTATAAGCCATCTCCATATTTCCTTCCTCGTTAGCAGCTCTGCCAGTTCTTGCTGGGTTCTTCACTCTAACCCTGGTTCCTTCTCCGTCTTCCATCTCCTAGGGACCTGACAGACATCTACTTGCTGCGCTCCTACATCCATCTGCGCTATGTAGATGTCTCTGAGAACCACCTGACAGACCTGTCTCCACTCAACCACCTCACCCACCTGCTCTGGCTCAAGGCTGATGGCAATCGGCTGCGGAGTGCCCAGCTGAATGAACTGCCCTACCTGCAGACTGCTAGTTTTGCTTATAACCAGATTACTGACACTGAAGGCATCTCACATCCTCGTCTGGGAAGCGTGAATCTCAAAGGTGGGTCCTTAGGATGGGCCACACAAAATTCTTTCCTTCCTAACCTGAGGCCAACAGAAGTGGGCAGTATGATCCTTAGCTATGGCATATGGCAGTGTGCATTCATTCATATACGCATTATGATTCATTATGAAAGTTCTACATGCCAACCATATAGGAACATCCCTATTCTCATATAGCTCATATTCTAGTTGGGGGAGACAGACAAGTAACAACAAACACAATAATTAAATTCATGTAGCATGTTAAAAGGAGATAAGTTCCTTGGAAAAAATAGATCAGAATAAGAGAAATGGGGACACAGGTGGTAATGCCAAATGGACTGGTTAGGACAAGCATCACTGAGAAGATGACGTTTGAGCAAAGACTTGAAGAAGGAGAGGGAATTAGACTTGCCAACTGCTTCATTCACTCTTCAAAGGCCTAGATGGAGATGTCCATCAGGACCCGGGACTACCACACCACTTGCCCCAGGGCTCTGGAGATATTAAGACTGGAACTGTCCTTCCTCACTATCTACCCTGCTTTGAGGATGTCCAGGGTAGGATGATTTAGAGGCTCCCCAAATTCAGGCTCTCATGCTGAACATTGGGAGTGGCCCTTTGAGCTCTTAAAACCCTCCTCTCCAGGGAACAACATCCACATGGTGACAGGTCTGGACCCCCAGAAGCTGATCAGCCTGCACACACTGGAGCTTCGGGGGAACCAGCTGGAAAGCACCCTGGGAATCAACCTTCCTAAGCTGAAGAACCTCTACCTGGTAGCTCACTGGGCCATAGGGTGGTGCGGGGAAGAGGGCACTGTCCTGGGGGTCAGGATGTCTGTCTTCTTTTCTTTCTTTTCTTTTGTTCTTTGTCTTTTTTGAGACAGAGTCTTACTCTTTCGCCAGACTGGTGTGCAATGGTGCAATCTCAGCTCACTGCAACCTCCACTTTCTAGGTTCAGCGATTCTTCTGTCTCAGCCTCCCCAGTAGCTGCGACTACATGCGCCCGCCACCACACCCAGCCATTTTTTTTTTTTTTTGTATTTTAGTAGAGACAGGGTTTCACCATGTTGGCCAGGATGGTCTCGATCTCCTGATCTTGTGATCCACCCACCTCGGCCTCCCAAAAAATACTGGGATTGCAGGTGCGAGCCACTGCACCAGGCCAGGATGCCTGGTTTTCTAGTAGGTTCAGCTACTAACTTCATCATCATGATGATAACTAGTATTATTATCAAGCCCATAGTTGGTGCCAGATGCTGTGGAGATACAGAGCCACCTAGCAGGGCTGATAGTATATAATGTGTGCATAATAGAGAGATAATTTACTTTGTAATTAAGGTAGCAGCAAAATGAGCCATAACTGAGGTACAAACATCAGGCTATGGAAATGTTTTAGGAAAACTCTCCTCTCAAACTGGGTTTTTGCTTAGCTCTCCGACTACCACCACAAAAATCATCAACATGAGACTTTCAGGACCAGAAGGTGTGGGGATTTCTCCCCATACACCAAGTAGTAGATACCAGCTGGATTACCTCAATTCGGTTCCGGCACCATCTATCCATCAGTTCCCAAGAATGACCCCCACACCACCCATAGATACCAGCTGCAAGTCCAAGCCTCTGGAGCTTCTGACACACCAGCTTCAACTTGAAGCTGGTTCCCATGGATTCAATTTGCTGAAGTGGCTTTTTACCAGTTTATTGCAATGGCAAACGATACAGATGAAGAGATGCGTAGGGCAAAGTATGGGGAAATGGGTGTGGTGCTCCATGCTTTTCCTGTATGCATCAGCCTCCAGGAGCTTGCCTACTTTCTTTCTTTCCTTCTTTTCTTTCTTTCTGGCAGATTCTTGCTTTGTCACCAGGCTGGAGTGCAGTGACACAATCTTGACTCGCTGCAACCTGCGCCTCCCGGGTTCAAACGATTCCCCTACCTCAGCCTTCCGAATAGCTGGGACTATAGGTGCACACCACCACGCCTGGCTAATTTTTTTTTTTTTGTATTTTAGTAGAGATGGGGTTTCACAATATTGGCCAGGATGGTCTTGATCTCCTGACCTCGTGATCTGCCTGCCTCAGTCTCCCAAAGTGCTGGGATTATAGGCGTGGGCCACGACACCTGGCTCCTCTAGGAGCTTTCACTGCTCAGAAGCTCTCTGGACCCAGTCCTCTTGGGTTTTCATGGAAGCTTCAGGATGTTAGCATTCCTTCCCCTGGGGAACTGGGGAGGTGCTCTCTGGGGAGGGTTTTAAGAACCACAATCAGAAAGGGGGAAAGATTAACATCTTCCCTTGGCGCAGGTGAAAAGAAAGCAGGAGAAGGTTCCTGAGACCTGCCCCTGAGGCCCAGCACACCCAACATTATAAGGAGACTGCAACAAGAGTTATGGGGGTTATAAGCTAGGGACTGTGGATGAAAACCTGTATACACACACACAAACACACACACGCACACACGCCACAGAGCCACTGAAATGTTTAGTCTTTTAGATTCTTTTTTTTTTTTTGAGACAGTCTTGCTCTGTGGCCCAGGCTGGAGTGCAATGGTGCAATCTCCTGGGTTCAAGCAATTTTCCTGCCTCAGCCTCCTGAGTAGCTGGGATTACAGGCACCTGCCACCACACCTGGCTAAATTTTGTATTTTTAGTAGAGACGGGGTTTCACCCTGCTGACCAGGCTGGTCTCGAACTCCTGACCTTGTGATCCCCCTGCCTCAGCCTCCTAAAGTGCTAGGATTACAGGCGTGAGCCATCCCGCCAGGCTAGTCTTTTAGACTCTTAAGCTTCATTATTCTGGGATGGTGCTGATGCCAATTCTCAGTGGTGGCATGGGGGCTCCTGGGCCGGGTAGGGAGTGGGTTGAAGCATCTCCTCCATCCCCAGTGGCATTGGTGGGGTGAGTGGTAGGGGTTACTGCTGACCTTTCTCTGGGATGGCAGCTTCTCCTGAACTTCCGTACTTTCTAAACCGATCTCCACTCACCCCACTCCCTTCTTCCACTCCTCCTGCTCTACCTCTTGGGTTTCTTCTTTTGCTTCATCTCATTCTGACCTCACTTTCTTCCCTATCCCTGCTCCCCTCTCAATCAACGCACGGTGTCCTGGGGGTCGAGGCCCAAAACTTGCTGAAGAAGGTGGAAGGCCTGGAGAACCTGAGCAATCTCACCACTTTGCATCTTCGAGACAACCAGATTGACACTCTAAGTGGCTTCTCCAAGGAAATGAAATCATTGCAGTACCTCAACCTGAGGTATGCACCCCCTCCAAGCCCCTGACCAGGTGCAGCTTTTGAGTCTGTGTTCCTCCCTGGCCCGATCCCCCAGTCCTAGCACACAGCCAGGTCCTCACCTTATCCTCCTCTCTGATTCTCACGCCTGCTTTCCTTACTTTCTTCTGCACTGAGTCCTAAATGCAACACTAAATCCCTTATAGCTTGTGACCTCTGAATTCTTATTCATTCAATCGATAATTATTGAAAATGTGCTATGTGCCAGGCCTTGTACTGTGTTCTGGGGACATTGAAAGGAATCAGAGGCCAGGCATGGTGGCTCATGCCTGTACTCCCAGCACTTTAGGAGGGAGGATCATTTGAGGCCAGGAGTTCAAGACCAGCCTGGGCAACATAGTGAGACCACGTCTCTACAAAAGGAAAAATAATGGCCCGGCACGGCGACTCATGCCTAGTAGTTCTAGCACTTTGGGAAGCCTGGGTGTTCAAGACTAGTCTGAGCAACATTGCAAAATCCCACCTCTACCAAAAATACAAAAATTATCCAAGTGTGGTGGCAGGCACTTATAATCCCAGCTACTCAGAAGGCTTAGGCAGGAGGATATCGCTGGAGCCTCGAGGTGGAGTTTGCAGTGAGTTGAGATCACGCCACTGCACTCCACCCTGGGTGACAGAGCCAGACCCTGCCTCAAAAACAAAACAAACAAAAAAAAAATTAAATAAAAATTAAAATATTAAATTAAAAATAAAAGTTAACTGAGCCTGGTGGTGCACACCTGTGGTTTCAGCTACTCAGGAGGCTGAGGTAGGAGGATCACTTGAGCCCAGGAGTTCAAGGTTGCAGTGAGCCATGATTGTGCCACTGCACTCCAGCTTGGGTGACAGAGTGAGCTGTCCCTGAAAGAAATAAAGGAATCAGAGTGATCCCTGTTCCTAAGGGGATCACAGTCTGGTTCCAATTCTTTTTTCTTTGCCCTATCCCATGTAAGTTTCACTGCCCTTCTCCATTTCCTGGGTCCCAATTCCCCTTCCCATTTCCTGCCTTTCTTCTCCTGAGCCCCACCTGTAAGGGATGGCCTTTCTATTGACATAAAACACAAGATGTGCTCAGATTTGGAGAGAGAAGACATTTGTAAGAAAATCTTTTGGTAGAAAAGCACTGAAGATCAGCAACTCTTGTCTGATGGAGGATTTCATGTGTGTTTCTTTAAGCAAAAAACGGCCTCTTTCCTCAGTCAACAAGATCAGGTTCTTGAGCTGGTAATGGAAAGAGCATCTCCAAGTAGGGAGAGGTGGTTGCATCTGGAAGCCCCAACTCTCATCCTGACCCCTAGGCAATCTCTCGTTCATGAACTCTGCCACAGTGATCTGGTGGGGCGTGTGTATGTGCCATGCTCCTGTTAATGGTCTAGACAGGCATGATGGACCTTTCCTGAGTGGCTATTAACTGGGGCTGTTTGAGAGTAAGTTGGGTGTGGGTGTGGAGGGAGTGAGGGTGTCTCGATTGGGAGGTGCCTCTGGGGCTAGAGATGCTAAGCATCCTACAGTGTACAGCAGAGTCCAGTACAAAGTGCCTGTAGCCTTCCTGGTGAGAAACACTGCATGAGTCTCAATACGACCATGAGATCAGGGTGAAATTCTTAAATATGATTTCATAAAGGCTTAAAGCCAGAACATGAAAATAAAAGGCCAGGCATGGTGACTCACACCTATAATCCCAGCACTTTGGGAGGCGAAGGCGAGAGGACTGCTTGAGGCCAGGCGTTCCAGACCAGCCAGGGCAACATAGTAAGGACCCAGTCTCTACAAAAAAATTTAAAAATTAGCCAAGTGTGGTGAAACACGCCTGGAGCTACTTAGGAAGCTGAGGTGAGAGGATTGCTTGAGCCCAGGTGTTCAAGGCTACAGTGGGCTATATGATCATGCCACTGCACCCCCAACCTGGGTGACATAGTGAGACCCTGTCTTTTTTTTTTTCTTTCTTTTTTTTTTTAAGATGGGGTTTTACCATGATGGCCAGGCTGGTCTTGAACTCTTGACCTCAGGTGATCCACCCACCTTGGCCTCCCAAAGTGCTAGAATTACAGGCATGAGCCACCCCGCCCAGCCAACCCTGTCTCAAAAAAATAAAAATAAATAAATACAGAGGATCATATAATGAGGCATATAATGAGGCATATAAAGAATAATAAAGCTTATTCTTTAGCTGGGAGTCTCCAACCCATCCCTAGCCCTAGGTTCCGTTTGCAGGGAGCACCAACAGAGCCCTCACTCACCCTAAACTCCTGCTTATCCCAGTTCCTTGTCCACTGACCTAGCTCCTACAGGGTGGAGTACAGTGTCTCCAGCTAGGCTCACTGTAACCTTGAAGTCCTGGGCTCAAGCGATCCCTCCTCCTCAGCCTCCCAAGTAGCAGGGACTACAGATGTGTGCTACCACACCCAGATAATTGTTTTATTTTTTGTAGAGATAGGGTCTCACTGTGTTGCTGAGACTGGGTCCTGCCTTCTACCCTCTGTATAGGTGTGACTGACACAGAAAAAGTCTCTCCCTGTGAGGAAAATTTGCCCCCTTCTCCCCAGCTAGTACAGTGCATGTATTCTCCAACATGAACACATTACAGAGTAGAATACGGCACTTAGGGATTCCTTGAAGGGCAGAAGCAGGACCAGAGTGGGGTCGAACAGTACCTCTGCAGTAAATCTGGCAAGGCTTGGCAGGCCAGTCCTCATAGTCAGTGTTTCTAGAAAAACTGGAACCCAGTAGGAGATTCCCCCAGAGGCCCCATTCCTAGCAACTGGCAACCAAAGCCCATTATTCCTGCGTCAACCCCTCCTGACCACACTGGCAGGGGCAACTTGGTGGCCAACTTGGGGGAGCTGGCCAAGCTTCAAGACCTGCCCAAGCTGCGAGCCTTGGTGCTGCTGGATAACCCATGCACGGATGACACCAACTACCGCCAGGAGGCCCTGGTGCAGATGCCATACCTCGAACGTCTAGACAAGGGATTCTATGAGGAGGAGGAACAGGCTGAGGCTGATGAGATTCGGCGGAGGCTGAAGGAAAATCAGGAGCAGGAGCCTGACCCCAGCGTGATCTGGAACCCGAACAGTCATTGATCTATTGGCAGTTCTAGCCTCTAAAGATAGTAAGAAAGCCTGCGGGGAGGCAATGGGAGGAGGTCAAGGGCTGGGCAGGTAGGGGAGGAAGCAAGAGGGGAAGCTGCTGCAGAAGGAGGTGGGGAGGAGAGAACAGGCTTAGGAGTCAAGGAGAGGAAAAGGGACCTGAAAGGCCTAGGACCCGCTGAGAAAGGGCTTAGGAAGCCAGAAGAGTAAGCAAAAAGAATTGGGGTGGCAGGCAGAGGAGTTGGTGGGGGATGGGCAGCCATACCTGACACAGTGAAGTCTGCTAGGAAGGGACTGGCAGGGGCTGCAGGGGGGGGGGGTTGGTGGTGTATGTAGCTGGGCCTCTAGCAGAGAAGGCAGGAGAGGAAGATCCTGCACTAAAAATCTGAAGCTAAAAATAATAGGACACAGAGGTGGGGGAAGAAAAGAGGGCAGAGTGAGGCAGAAAGAGACTGAAGAGATGAGGATGGCTGCCGGGCACTTCAGATAGGGCAGAGGCTTTATTGACTCCTTTTTTTTGGATACGAGTCTCGCTCTGCTGCCCAGGCTGGAGTGCAGTGACCTGATCTTGGCCCACTGCAACCTCTGCCTCCCAGGTTCAAGCATTCTCCCGCCTCAGCCTCCTGAGTAGCTGGGACTACTAGCCTGGATAATTTTTGTATTTTTAGTAGAAACGGAGTTTCACCATGTTAGCCAGCATAGTCTTGATCTCCTGGCCAACATGGTGATCTACCTGCCTCTCCTGTGATCCACCTGCCTCGGCTTCCCAAGGTGCTGGAATTACAGGCCTGAGCCACCCCTATTGCCCCTATTTACTTCTGTCTTCTACCTCCAGGAGATCAAAGATGCTGGCCTTCAGACCTGATCAGATTCCCAGGGAGGCCAGCACATTCATACCTGCTCCAGGCGGACAGAGGTTGCCTCTTTTTGCCCCAAAGTTGGAAATTCATCACAGCCTGAGGCCCAGGATTCCTCTCTGTACTGGTCCTTTGGGCAGTGTGGGCTGCAGAGTGGGGTGCCTGGGCCTGAGTACAGCCTGGAACCTAGGCCCAGGTTCGCCCTCGGGCAGGCGTGGGTGGGAGCCAAGCCCGCGTGGGCCACGGGGTGCTGGTAGGAGTGGCTGGAGAGACTTGTGGAGGCGGCTGGGGTGTTTGGATTTCCAATAAAGGGACACTGTGATGCTCCTGTGTCTGACCGGGTTTGTGAGGCATTGAGGCTGCCTTGGGCTTCACTGGCAGTGTGGGCTACAGGGGTGCGGCTCTGCCAGTTACTGTCGAGTGGGTCGGGCCATGGGTATGAGCGCGTGTGTGCGCGGGGGGCCAGATCGTGGGTGCCCCCACCCTTCCTCCATCCTTCCCCCTCCCCCACTCTACCCGCGTCGGTCCCCCACCCGCGCTCGTACGTGCGCCTCCACCGGCAGCTCCTGACTCATCGGGGGCTCCGGGTCACATGCGCCTGCCCGGCCCTATAGGCGCCTCCCCCGCCCGCCGCCCGGGAGCCGCAGCCGCCGCCACTGCCACTCCCGCTCTCTCCGTGCTGCTGCCGTCGCCACCGCCACCGCCACCACCATCGGCTGAGTCTGCAGTCCCAAGGTGAAGCCCCCGCCGGGCCCGGAGCCCCTGCCCCCTCTACCCGGTGCCGCTGCGCACCTCTCCGCATCTCTCGCCGCGTGCAGGCAGCTGCGCACCTGCTCTGCCGCCTGCTCCTGGGCGCCCTCCCTCCCGGGCCCTCGCGTTCTGGCCCTCTCCGCGCCTCTCTCGAACTGCGCCTCTCCACCCTTGCCTGCCTTTCGCCCGGTGCTGGCCCTCACCTACGGTTCTGTCCATTTGTTTCTTAAGTTCGGAGTCCTCCCCAGCGGTACATTTTTATCCTGGCGCGTACCTTTTGGTTTGCATTTGGGGAAATGTCTTCTCTCACCCTTCCTCAGCTCCTCCAGACTTTCGCTGGACTCCCCTCTACTGCTTTTCCCCACGCCGCCCTCTCCATTTGCGCTTCCTCCCCTCAGCTGCATCGGGGAGGGATGGAAGAAGTGGGGATCTGTCGGGGCGCAGGGGACAGGCCCAGCTAGCTGCCACACCCCACCGGGTCTTATCCTCTTCGCTTCCTGCTGCAAACCCCAGGGACTGCAGGGCCTTCCCCAGGACCCTCTCCACCCCCCATGCCTCTACCGTGTGCGTCTTTCTCGGGAAGAGGAGGGACACACGTTTGGGAGAGAGTGGCACCTTGGGGAGGGGGCAGAGTTCTGGCAGCTGGGGTAAGTTGGGGAGGGATGGGGCTCTGGAAGAGAGGCCCAGGCAACCCATCCTCTTCCTGGCTCCCAGGAGAAATGCACGCCTGGCAGCCATTCTGCTATGAGGAGATCTGGGGGAACCCCACCGGCTGGCCAAGCTGTAAAGAGGCGCGGGAACCACTGTCGTGCCCCTCCCCTCCCCACTGCAGTGTTCTCCCAGCCCCCCACTGCAGTGACCTCCCCTTCCTCACTGCATTGACCTTCTCCTCTTCCCAGGGGGGCGGGGGAATCCCTTCTACAGCCCTAGACTGCAGCCAGCACCTCCCTTTCCACCCCCCACTCACTGCAGTAACCTCTTTCCCATTCCTCCCAGCCTCCTGCCCCGCCCATTGATCTCAGGCTCCACCCCTCTAAGCCTCTTATCTTTCTCCTTCCTTCCCTTCCACCCGAGAAGATCCCAGCCATCATGTCCATAGAGAAGATCTGGGCCCGGGAGATCCTGGACTCCCGCGGGAACCCTACAGTGGAGGTGGATCTCTATACTGCCAAAGGTAATGGGTGTGGCAGGGGCCTTCCCACTGCCAGGCTGGGTTTGGCCTGGGTTCAGGGGCCTTTTCTGATACCCAGGGGGATGGGGTGCTGGGCCAGGCTCACAAGCCTGGGTTGTGGGGGTTGGATCTTCCTTGTCCAGGGAGCCAGTGTAGGCGGGTCTGTGTTGGAATGGAGTGCGAGAGGCGTGCCCTGCCCCCGTGTGTCTGCCTGTGCACCTGCATGTGTGCAGAGGTGTCCTGCCAGGCATAGCTTCCTTTCTACGGGCTCCACTTGTGCTGTGGGGCCTCAGATGGGCGGATGAAGAGGCCACTTCTTGTGTATCTGCCTCACAGTGTGTGTGTTGCGGATGGGATGTTAGGGAGCAGTGTAGGGGGAGAGCTAGATGTGGCAGGCAGGAGTTTAGAGCCGGAAGGCCTGGTAGTATAGCCCTCTTCACTCCCTCTCCTTCCATGTTCTTCCTTTAGGTCTTTTCCGGGCTGCAGTGCCCAGTGGAGCATCTACCGGCATCTATGAGGCCCTTGAGCTAAGGGATGGGGACAAACAGCGTTACTTAGGCAAAGGTGAGATCCTTTCTCTTTTCCAGACTCTCCCCCACCTCAGCCTTATCCCCGCACCTCACACCAGTCCCCAGTCCTCCTCTAGCATGCCTTCCCTCCTCCCATTGTCCCCTCCGTCCATCCTGGCCTGACCCAGTCCAGCCTCTTCCTCTCCCCAGGTGTCCTGAAGGCAGTGGACCACATCAACTCCACCATCGCGCCAGCCCTCATCAGCTCAGTGAGGCCCGCTCTTTGCTGGGGATAGCAGGGACAGAGTTCTGGAAGGAATCCGGAGCAGGGCAGGAGGAAGGGGAGAAAGAAGGCCCACTTTTATGAATCATGGTTACAAGGGGAAGGGTGGGGAACAGCTTCCTTACTGCCCTCTGCTCCCATGGGGGTTCAGGTCCTCTCATGCAGGCAGGCCCCTGTCACAGGGACCCGGTTGGACCCTGGCCAAATGTGAGCTTGGGTGTGAATGAGTGGACCCTCTGCCTTAGGGCTCAGCCTCCAGCCTGGCCCTGGGTGATGGAGGCTCTGCCCTCAGGGTCTCTCTGTGGTGGAGCAAGAGAAACTGGACAACCTGATGCTGGAGTTGGATGGGACTGAGAACAAATGTAAGCTGGGACTGGGAGAAAGTGGGGAAGCATTGGTGGGGGGCGTTGTGGAGCAGACAGAGAGCTGAAGGGCTGGTGCTGTAGGGGCTTCCTCAGGAATGACTGTCAGCAGCCTCCTCCTCCCAAAGCCAGGGCAAGGGGAGATGAGTTTAGCTGCAGAGGAGAGACCCACATTAGGCAGAAGGAAGACCTCTCTAGCATACAGAGGAGGGGGCTGGCCTGAGAGAGTCTGTGGTCTCAGGGATGTTTCCGATCTCCTCCTCCCCACCCATTCTTCTCCCCTGCTGTTTTCCGGAGAGCATGGATGAGGTGTTGCTGGGGCAGGGGTGGGGAGGGAGGAGGGGGTCTCCTTTACTGGCTCCTTTTGGAGACTACAGATGGAGGCAGGAGCTAGAAGGAGAAGGGGACGTTGTGCTCAGTGCCTTCCTCTATAATCTCCCAGCCAAGTTTGGGGCCAATGCCATCCTGGGTGTGTCTCTGGCCGTGTGTAAGGCAGGGGCAGCCGAGCGGGAGCTGCCCCTATATCGCCACATTGCTCAGCTAGCCGGGAACTCAGACCTCATCCTCCCTGTGCCGGTGAGCACTGAGCCATGCCTGTGACTCTCCCAGGGGTGGGTGAGGGAGGGAGCATGCAACTCATGAGGAATCATGGGAGGAAGGTGAATTGGGGCAGGTAAAGAGGAAGGATGGGGATGTGAGACTTAGTCCAGGAAGCTGGGGAAAGTTTGGGATCTTGAGTTAACACTCCTAGGGCGGGCAGGGAGGAGCTCTTTGACCCTTCTGTCTTTCTGTGGTTCCCCAGGCCTTCAACGTGATCAATGGTGGCTCTCATGCTGGGAACAAACTGGCCATGCAGGAGTTCATGATCCTCCCAGTGGGAGCCGAGAGCTTTCGGGATGCCATGAGACTGGGTGCAGAGGTCTACCATACACTCAAGGGAGTCATCAAGGACAAATATGGCAAGGATGCCACCAACGTGGGAGATGAAGGTGGCTTTGCCCCCAATATCCTGGAGAACAGTGAAGGTGAGGCCAAGAGTTCCACTCCCAGCTCTAAGCTACAATAGGGTAAGCTACCACACACTTCACCAAGTCCTGAGGAGGCGTGGAGGGTCCTCAGACTCTGCAAACTCCAGAAGGTACCAGTTCTTAGAGTGGCTTGCAGAGGGCCTGCCAAATTCACATGTGGACCTAGGGGGACAGTCTTTTACTTGCATTTCCACATGTGTTAGCATCTGTTGTCACTGGAGCCCCTGGGAATACTGGGAGATGGTCTGGGTGACCTGTTGGACTCATCCCATCATTCAACCCTGTAGGCATCTCAGTTTGATGAGAAACCATAGTCCAGGGAATCCATTAGAAATCTATTCTGTCCCCACCCCAACCTCCTAGGCCTCTAGAATCCTTAATTTTTTTGTGCCTTGGGAGAAACTGTGTAAGAAATGGAAACAGTATACATAGTGTTTAAGAGTTAAGGTTCTGGGGCCAAATTACCTGGATTTATTTGAACCTTGTCTTGTAGAGTTATTAGCTGGCGATCTTTCTTACTTAATTTATCTCTGGGAACAATGACAATCTAGCTAATCAGCGTGTGGATTAAATGAGATCATATGTGTAAAATGCTTAGGTGACATGATGCCAACGAAAAGATAATAAATCTTAGTAACAGAATTCCACCCTGTGTTCCTACTAGATGGCCTCTCCTCCCAGACCTGGGGATAACCCCAACAGCAGCCCCCGACACACTTTTCTCAGGAACGGCTCCAACTCTGCCCTCACTGTCTTGTCTTACCCTCCTCCTCGCCCATCCCTCCTGCTTGTACAATAATCTTACTGTATTCCGTCCCCAGCCTTGGAGCTGGTGAAGGAAGCCATCGACAAGGCTGGCTACACAGAAAAGATCGTCATTGGCATGGATGTTGCTGCCTCAGAGTTCTATCGTGATGGCAAATATGACTTGGACTTCAAGTCTCCGGCTGATCCTTCCCGATACATCACTGGGGACCAGCTGGGGGCACTCTACCAGGACTTTGTCAGGGACTATCCTGGTGAGAGGAAGCGGTATGAGGGGGAGGTCTGGGGGCAGGCAGGGACTTGTCCCAGCAACTCTGACCATTATGGTGTGCTGACTCAGGCTCCAGGTGGAGGTGTCCTAAGAAGAAACTGAGAACCAGGGAGAGGGTGCAGGAGCCACCTGCAAAGACTGGGCTTTGTATGTAGGGTGAAAGTGCAGGTACCTGGGGCTAACCTGTTCTGCCTCAGATCCTGAGGCACCATTGTCATGGGTTCTGAAAGCTACTGGGGTTATGGGGTAGGCTCTGGAAGGAAGGAGGGATGGTGAGAGGGTGACTGGATCTAGAACATTTCCGTATCTTTGACTGATGAAATTGTGGATGCTGAATGGAGCTGGGACTGACGTATGAGTAGAAAGAAGGCTGAAGGGGAACTGAAATGTTTTCTGCAAGTCTTCCCAGGGCCTTTAGCCCAGGATGGAGGCAGTTGGTCTCCATCTTCCTGAAACAGAGCGAAAGAAAATAAACATAATTGCAGAATGAAGGATTTGGATTAGCACTGAGGAAGGGCTTCCTGGCAGTGAGAACAGGAAAATGCAAAAGCTAGGTTGTGAAGAAGTTTGTGAACCCTTGTTACTACTGGAAGGTTTGTTGGTTTGTTTTTAATTTTTTTTATTTTTGTAGAGGTGGGGTTTAGCCATGTTGCTCATGGCTGGTCTTGAATTCCTGAGCTCAAGTGATCCACGTGCATCAGCCTCCCAGAGTGCTGGGATTACAGGAGTGAGCTGTACCCAGCTCATGGAAGTGGTGTAATTCCTGCTCGCTGCAACCTCCACCTCCCAGGTTCAGGGGATTCTCTCAGCCTCCTAAGTAGCTGGAATTACAGGTGTGCACCACAACGCCTGGCTAATTTTTGTATTATTAGTAGAGATGGGGTTTCGCCATGTTGTCCAGGCTGGTCTCAAATCCTGACCTCAGGTGATCTGCTTGCTTCGGCCTTCCAAAGTGCTGGGATTTCAGGTGTGAGCCTGGCCTGTTTTTATCTTTTTTCAGACAGTCTCGCTCTGTCGCCCAGGCTGGTGTGCAGTGGTGCAGTCTGTGCTTCCCAGATTCAAGTGATTCTCCTGCCTCAGCCTCCCCAGTGGCTGGGATTACAGGTGTGCACCACCATGCCAAGCTTATTTTTGTATTTTTAGTGGAGATGGGGTTTTACTATGTTGGCCAGGGAACTACTGTCCTCAAGTAATCTGTCCACCTCAGTCTCCCGAAGTGCTGGGATTACAGGCATGAGCCACCATGCCTGGCCTCTCCATGTAAGGTTTTGTGAAGTAAGAATCAGGGCCAGACGCGGTAGCTCACGCCTGTAATCCCAACACTTTGGGAGGCCAAGGCAGGTGGATCACAAAGTCAGGATTTTGAGACCAGGCTGGCCAACATGGAGAAACCCCGTCTCTACTAAAAATACAAAAATTAGCCAGGCACAGTGGCAGGCGCCTGTAATCTCAGTTCTTGGGAGGCTGGGCAGGAGAATTGCTTAAACCCGGGAGGCAGAGGTTGCAGTGAGCCAAGATCACGCCACTGTACTCTATCTAGCCTGGGTGACAGAGCAAGACTCCTCCATCTCAAAAAATAAAATAAAATTAAATTAAAAAATCAGGAGCCAGGCGTGGTGGCCCATGCCTGTAATCCCATCACTTTGGGAAGCAGAAGCAGGAGGACTGCTTGAACCCAGGAGTTTGGGACCAGCCTGAGCAATACAGTGAGACTTCATCTCTATAATAATTTTAAAAAATAGTTATCGTGCCACACAGCTATAGTTCCAGCTACTCAGGAGGTTGAGGTGGCAGGATCACTTGAGTGGGGGAGGTAGAGGTTACAGTGAGCCAAGATTGTGCCACTGCACTCCAGCCTGGATGACAGGGTGAGACTCTGTATCAAAAACAAACAATAAAAAAACAACTTAAGAATCAGATCAGTAAGTAAGTAGAATGTAAGCCTACTGGGCAGGCTTATATTCAGGGGATTTGTCTCAGCAAGGATGAACAGGTGTAGTTAACCAAGGGCCTGTTCATTTCAGGGGGTAAAGGGGTGTGTTCCTGACTGATGTAGAGACCAAGGGAGGATGAACACCCCCTCTGTGCTCTCTGCAGTGGTCTCCATTGAGGACCCATTTGACCAGGATGATTGGGCTGCCTGGTCCAAGTTCACAGCCAATGTAGGGATCCAGATTGTGGGTGATGACCTGACAGTGACCAACCCAAAGCGTATCGAGCGGGCAGTGGAAGAAAAGGCCTGCAACTGTCTGCTGCTCAAGGTCAACCAGATCGGCTCAGTCACTGAAGCCATCCAAGCGTGAGTGACTTCTGGCCTTCTGAGTGGGCCCCATTTCTATAAGACTCCTCTTGCAAGTGCTCCAGCCTAATTCTACCCAGGGATGCCAAAGAGAACAGGGAACTGGGAATCATCATCACAGTTCTCTTACCTCTGCCCCTCTATACCTGAGTCTCTGCTCCCCTCCCACATAGCTTTCCCCGAGATGTTTCTTGACATAGACCAAGGCTGGGGCTGGGAAGAGAGTGCCCAGTGCGAGGGCTGCAGAATCAGTGCTGTGTGTGGATACAGGTGCAAGCTGGCCCAGGAGAATGGCTGGGGGGTCATGGTGAGTCATCGCTCAGGAGAGACTGAGGACACATTCATTGCCGACCTGGTGGTGGGGCTGTGCACAGGCCAGGTGAGTGGGGCAGCCTGGGGAGTGAAGGGAACTCTGTGGGACTGGTGGTTCTAGCTCACCCACCTGGTCTCTCCTTCCAGGTATTTGAGGGTATCAGGGGAGTTTCAGGAGAGCAGAAGTCTCCTTTCAGGGGTGAGAGGGCAGCCACTGAGCTGCAAATCCTTTTAAATGTTTCAGATCAAGACTGGTGCCCCGTGCCGTTCTGAACGTCTGGCTAAGTACAACCAGCTCATGAGGTGAGAGTCCCTGGGGAATGGGAACTCCTGGCCCAGAGGGCTAAAGGCCCCATTTACCTGCTGGACCATCTCTAGCACCCAGGGCCTGGATAACAGTCCATTTCCAGTTAATATTGGTTTTTGCTTTCTGGGTTTACTGATGGCCTGATTCACGGATCCCAGAGATCACATGGGAAAGCCAGGGAATGCTCATCCTTGGGGCAGGACACAAAAGCAGGTGGTGGGGGGTGACTGGAGTCTGGGGCACCCCTAGAGAGAGAAGTAGGATCCTCCTGCATCCCTGACCACTTCCTTTGTGGTTCATCTCTCTCAGAATTGAGGAAGAGCTGGGGGATGAAGCTCGTTTTGCCGGACATAACTTCCGTAATCCCAGTGTGCTGTGATTCTTCTGCTTGCCTGGAGACGTGGAACCTGTCTCATTCTCCTGGAACCTTGCTGTCCTGATCTGTGATAGTTCACCCTCTGAGATCCCCTGAGCCCCAGGGGGTCCAGAACTTCCCTGATTGACCTGCTCCAGCTGCTCCTTGGCTTACCCGACCTCTTGCTGTCTCTGCTCGCCCTCCTTTCTGGGCCCTACTCACTGGGGTTCCGCACTTTCCACTTTCTCTCTTCCCTCAAAAATGAGAAATGTGAATGAGGATTCTAAAGGGGGTCCATGGAAGAATGCTTAGCGTCTGCGATGGGAGCATCAGGGTTGCTGTCTTGAGGTGTTAGTGAGGGACCACGTGTCCCTCGTGCTTTGCTTTTGTCCCATGTGTTTTCCATGTTGCATATGAGCCATGAACTGTGTGCAGTGCTGGGGTGGAGGGGGGTGCTGGATGTGATCATGCCTGGCTAAGGCTTTCATGTATTTATTTATTGTATTTATTTTTCGTTCATCCCATTAATTCATCATTTCCCCATAACTCTATGGCCTAAAATTGGCTTGACTTGAGGGAACGATGTGTCTGTATTTCATGTGGCTGTAGATCCCAAGATGACTGGGGTGGGAGGTCTTGCTAGAATGGGAAGGGTCATAGAAAGGGCCTGGACATCAGTTCCTTTGTGTGTACTCACCGAAGCCTGCGTTGGTCCAGAGCGGAGGCTGTGCCTGGGGGAGTTTTCCTCTATACATCTCTCCCAACCCCGGTTTCCCTGTTCTTCCTCCAGCTGCACCAGAGCAACCTCTCACTCCCCATGCCACGTTCCACAGTTGCCACCATCTCTGTGGCATTGAAATGAACACCACCATTAAAGTCTGAATCCGTGCACTGTTGTGTCTGAGGAGTCTTACTGTAGGCCATATGAGGGGAGAGGAGATGGAAACTGGTAAAACTGGATAGCAGAGCTGGGGAGGACACAAAAAGAGGAAGACAAGCTGAACAAATAGGGCCAAGATGATGGCACTGCCTACCCTATTCTGGCTAGGTGGGGTACATGTGGCCCCTGCTTTCTTAGCAGTAGGCTTGGCTCCGAGGGCCAGGTGAATTAAGGGGTTCAGGAGCCCCTAAAAGCATAAAATAGTATGTGTGCATGTGCATATGCGTGTGTGTGCATGTGTGTGTGTGCGTGCGTGTGTGTGTGTGCACGCGCATTTTGGGGGAAAGGGGGTCTGAGGTGTTTTCATATCCAACGGGCCTGTGGACTGGACCAGCTCCTGTACTGGGCCTCTGCCAACAAAATCCTGGCTGGTTGGGGAATGGAACAGGACTTCATGGCCATTGACCACTGCAAGACGGGAAAATGGGAGGGAAGAATGATTCTGGAGGTACCATAGAGAAGGACCTGAGGAAACAGAGTCCTCCAATAAACTGAAGATTCAGGAACAAAAGTGCTTCACAGACCCGTGACTAGGCCAGACTAATAGTGGGGTTCCAGTATGGGGCTCGAGACATATTACTCCTTAGCCATAACTCGTTAACTCTTGTGAGGCCTCAGCGTTGAGATGCTCAGCCTAGGTACCAGCTATGGGAACAAATCCCTTCCTAGTGGCTTGGATGCAAGGTTGCATCCCACAGGTAGGGTCTGCACATGGGAGATCTGGCCACTAGAGGGAGCGAGAGTTTTGCAGGACGCCATACTGGATGCTAAGCAGGAGGAATTTCAAGGCTGTCTCCTGTGGGCCTCCCACTCTGCTTCTGCTATGGTTTGGTCCTGGCTCCCTCTGCCATCCTGCGCAGCTCGAGGGCTAAAAGAGGATTCTAGTTCTGTATGGACAGGGCCCACTTCTTGCCCTTCTTGCTGGGTCCCTGATACCTCAGCCATTTTCAGTTCAAAGAGCTTCATGCCCCCTTTCCGTTTCTGTGCCTTTTAATTTCAGTGTGAGCATCTCATCTTTCCCTTTTCTCCTATCTCCTGGTGTCCCTTTCTGCCTCCCTTGGGGGTTCCTGTACTTTTGTCTGTGCCTTTCAGTTTTCTCTGGGGTCCATGATAACCCATCCTACCTAAGTAACTCCTGGACTGACCAGGACTACTCCAGTTTGAGGCTAGTTCTTAACCTCTGTCCTTACGTTCCTCCCTCCTCCCCAGCTTGGTTCTCCGACAGTCTGGGCCCCCACCCCCAAAGTACTGGGGTTGGGTTACAGCTAGCTCTGCCTGGGCCTCCCAGGCCCTTCTCTCCACTCTCCCTTTGTGCCGTTGCCTGGAGACCAGTGGGTTGTGGGGGGCTGAGCCAGAGAGAGAGCTGGGGTGAGGGATGGCAGGGGGTGTGCCTGTGTGATGTTTCCTGCAGCCGGCCGACAGGTAGGGGAGGAATGGGAGACAGTAGACACTGGTTTCTTTTGTGACTCTCACCATGGCCTATCCCCACACATCCCTAAATTTTTCTTTGAGTCTCCATCGTAGCCCATTCCTTAGTGATTAAAAAACAAGGGAGAAGAGCTCAGCCTGGAAGGGATTTGGAAAGGGCTTGGGCCAAGGCCCAGTGGGAGACTGAACTGAGCAGTGCAGAAAGGAAATGAAATGGGGAGAGAATGTGAGGGGAAGGGGGAGTCCTGGAACAAAGCCGAGGGTGGGAAAAGGAATGGGAGCTATCCTAGAGCAAGAGGAAAGGAGTTGGGGCACCCAGGGAGACCAGGAGCTGGCCTAGTCTCAGGGAGGCCCTGGGAGGGGCAGGGAAGGTGTGCACGGAGTGGTAAAGTGAGTGCCAACCAATTCAAGGCGCTTCAGAGTGATGACTCATTCCCAGGCCAAGGAAGTGTTCCCGCTCCTGTGCCCAGTTCCCCAGTGCTCTGGAATCTGTTTAGAGCTTTTGAGTATTCCCAGAACTTAGTTGAATCTGGCCCAAGGAATTGTGAGACAAAGCCTCCTGAGCTGCTCCAGAGCCAACCTCCTTCCTTCCCTGAAGGCAGGTGGGATCTTGTCAGTTCAGGGCCCACCCTTAGCCTTCAGCAAGACTGGCCCCACAAGTACCTGACCCCCACCCCAAATCTGGAGCGCTACTGAGGGCTCCGAATCCACACTCCAGCTCCAGCTCTTCCTGTTTGCCAGTCTGCCTCCCTCCCATTCTCTGGCCTTCCCAATTTCTGCTGCCAAAAATCACCCTGTGTCCTTTGTCCTGGGAGATGTTGCTGCTTGGTGTAGGGCCAGGAGGGAGCCCAGGAGAAGGAACTGGTGGTGGACTGGCAGAGGTGCTGGCGGCAGACTGACTGCCAGAGGCTACCTGGAGAGCAGGGGAGGGAGAGGGAAGGGTTGGGAGGAGCCTGCAGTCTATAGTGGGGACTGTCTCCACCTTAGAACAAGCGGGATTGAGGAACAAGGACACCTGGGGATTTGGGTCCATATTAAGCCCAGTCCTCACCTGACTGCTTCCCTGTGACCCAGGGGATCTTCAGTGATGACTTTCAACAGATTTGAGAAGGAAAATGGAGGTGCCACTAGATGGACGGCCTGAGGATGGCGTCTCCTCCAAGCTGTGTCCCTTACCTACCCATGGGCTTGTCAGCGCTCCCCGCCTTCTGTCACTTCCTTCAACTGCCCTCCTTTCCCATCTCCATTTTCTTGTTGTTTTGAGATGGAGTCTTGCTATGTCATGCAGGCTGGAGTGCAGTGACAAGATCTCTGCTCACTGAAACCTCTGCCTCCCAGGTTCAAGGATTCTCCTGCCTCAGCCTCCCGAGTAGCTGGGATTAGAGGCATGTGCTACCACACCCGGCTAATTTTGTATTTTTAGTAGAGACTAGGTTTCACCATGTTGGCCAGGCTGGTCTCGAACTCCTGACAAGTGATCTGCCCACCTCAGCCTCCCAGAGTGCTGGGATTACAGGTGTCAGCCACTGCATCTGGCCCTATCTCTATTTTCTTTTCCAATCCAGGATCTTTCCTCTTCCACATTGTGCCACCAAAGGCCTTGTTCAGCTACCATTTCCATCCAATCTTCTTATCCCTGCTCTCCCATTCCGTCTGCCCAAGGAAACCCTCCTCACCCCACCTCCAGAATCCAGCTAGCCCCATGTCTCCCACCCTCCTTTCCTGTCCAGAGCCCTCCTTTCTAACCCAGAACCCATTTCCCCTAGAATTGGCACGTGGGCCAACTCCTTCATGCCTTTTTAAGGTTCCTCGAGTTTCTTCCTCTCTCCTCACTGACATTTCCTCTGGACTTCTCTCTCTCCAGCTTTCTTTCAGGCTCCCACCCCCAATTCTTACATTTCTGATTCTTTTCCCAACATGAACTGCCCCCAAACGCCTTACTGTCTTCCAGAAGCCCCATCTTCCATATATGTCTTCATCTTTGCAATTTTGCTCCCTCTTTATGACTCCAAACTTCCATCTCATTCTCTCTGGTAACAGGCCCCAAACCCATCTGGCTCCATCTCTGCCAGAAACCCCTTCACCCCAAGCTTCTCTCACTTCTCGCCAGGCACCCACAAAGCCCCCAGGCAGCTCCATCTTTCCAATCCAATCCCATTATCCCAATCTCTACCCCAGGATCCCCCAAACTCCTCCCACTTCACCTCTGCCACAGACCCGGTCGCCCCCAAACTTCAGCCTCCCCTCATCTGCCCTCACCACCCACAGCCCCTCCTACCTAGCCCTCTCCCGCGCCCGGCCCGCGGGCTCCCCACATTCCGCCGCGGCGAGCCCTCCCCGCGCCCCGGCCCCCTCGGCCTCGGCCTCGGCCAACTCGCGCGGCGCCTCCCCTCTCCGGCTCCCCCTCCCCCCACTCGCGGCTTGCCTCGCGCTCCCTCCCTCGCGTCTCCCTCCTGGCCCCTCTCTCCTCCGTTCCTCCGCGCTCCCTCCTTCTCCCTCTTCCTCGCTTCTCCCATCCCCCTCTCCCAGGCTCCCTCCCTTCGCCGTCCGCTTTCCTGTGCTAGTCGCCGGACGCGTCGCCCAGCCCGTCTGCAGCCCCGGGCCGGGCCGGGGCCTCCGGCCGGGCCATTTCGGAGAGACCGCGGCCTCGGGGAGGGGCCAGAGGGGGGCGAGGGGGCCGGCCGCCCGGGAAGGGGCGGGGGCCGCGGGCGAGGCGGCCGAGGGGCCCGGGATCGCGCGGGTGCGGGCTGCGCGCGGCGGGCGGGGGCGGGCGGGGGCGGGCGGCGCGGCCCGGGGCATTCCGGGCGGCCGGGGGGAGGAGGCAGCCCGGGGAGGTGGGGAGCAGAGCGGGGATCCGGGTTTGCTCCGGGGGCCGGGCGAGGGAAAGGGGGGATGGGGGCCGCCCTCCGGGGGTGTCGAGGCCGCAGCCGTCGTCTTCGCGGCTGCGACTGAAGCCCAGGAGAGGAGAGGGGGGCGGGGGAGTCGCCGCCGCCGCCCCCCGGAGGCGCCGGAGCCCGGAATCCCGCTCGCAGCCCGCCAGCCGTCCCGAGCTAGCAGCAGGTAAGGTCTGCGGCCGCCTGGGCCCCGGGCCCGCGGGTTCTGTCCCGCTCGGGCTCGGGCCTGCGGCTCCCCACCCCCACCCCTCCCAGTTCCCCCTCCCGCCGCCGCCGCCTCCGTTTGTTATTTTCCCAATCCCGTCCCCCCACTGCGGGCTCTGCCTGGCCCAACGCTGGGGGCTCAGGGGGTGGGGCCCGCCGAGGAGGGACCGGGGCCAGGGCTTCGGAAGGATCGGTAAGGTGGGAAGGCGGGAGGGTCTCTGGAGGAGGGCTGTGGGGGCACAGGGTAGCCGGGACCTGCGGACCCAAAAGAGGAGGAACATCTAGGAGGGGGTTGGCGGAGGAAAACGGGGGATGCTGTGAGTGGGGTTTGGGGCGAAGGCAGAATGGATAGGAGAGATGGCAGCGAGGTGGGGCATTGAAGGCTCCAGGAAAAAGCTCCAAAGGCCCAGAACACGGGTTCTGGAGCCCGGGGTTGGGGGTGTTAGAATAGACGGTAAGTGGGAAACGGGAAAGGGGTGTGGTAGGTGGAAAGAGAGGGATTGTGGCTGATAAACCTGGGGAAACGGAGGCTTGGGCAAAGAGAGGTCCATCTTTGGGAAGAGCCGGAGGTTTTCCAGCGTGGAAGTGGAAAGGCCATGTCTTTGTGACTCAGTTTTCATTCCCCTACTCCATGTCACCTCTGACCCTGTTTTCCCGATCAGACATAGTTACTTCTTGGAGAGGGGCACGGGGGCCCAGTAGTGTGGGTTATCCCAAAACTAACGAGAGGGAAAACAGGAACACAGAAGGGGGAGTTGGTAAGAAAGGGTTTCTGGGAGGATGGAAACGAGAGAATTGAGCAACCTTATAGGCACTCCAAGCAAGTTGCAACCTCCACCTTCAAATTGCCTAGCATCTGTGGCCCCTGGAACTGTCATCTGTATAGGGAGGCCTTGGTTACTGCTTTGAGCTCAAAGATCTCCTTTTGTGCTTGAGCTTATTTCGACTAGGGCAGGTACCCTTAGGCTCCCCCGGAGGTGCTATAGGAGGATAGGAGTTGCATTGGCAACTGGGAGGGGTGGCTGCCAGATGGACCCCTGGAATGGTCTCTTGAGGGGCACCTTTTGCCACTGTGTTGCTATGGCAGTGATCCAGTGGGATGTCCAGTTTGTGGGGTGGGGGTGGGGCTTCAGAATGTTGATTGGACCTCAGCTTGTGGCTATGTCCTTGGGACTCTGGGCTGGGTTCTGTAAGATGTTTCTGGATCTGTTGGTGAATGGGAGTTTCTCCACGGTGTGCACCCTTTCATGTTGCAGTCTGTTGGAACAGGTAGATATGTTCCTTGCAGATCACAGGTGTTTCTCGGAGTTTGTCCACCTAGGCATGGTGGGAGGATGAAATGCTCCTGTTCAAATTACACCATCTTTTGGCAGTTGGTTGTGACCTCTCCCTCCCTTACATTATTTTTTGTAGAGTTGTATTTTTGCGTCTTTGCACTTTTCTTTCATTTTCTAAAACTTGAATTCCACTTTGAGCCTCCCTTCTTGAGTAAACCCTTTTCTTCCTTCCCTCAACTAACCTTTGGCCTTGTAGAAATGGCTGAGCTCTCAGGCCCATCCCAGGTGAGGGTGGCCCAGGGCAGAGCACTGTGAAACAGCCCATGCAGGGGAAATACTATAGAACAGGAGCCAGGAGACCTGGGTCTAGACTTGACTGTCTCTCTGTGACCTTGGGCAAGTCACTTCTCTTTGAATGTTGGGGCTTCATTTTTAAGAGGAAGGGGTTATAGATGAGAAGATCTCTGAGGCCCCTCTGAAGGTCCTGGATCCTCAGAAGGCTTAGGCCAGTGCATTGTTATCTGGTGGTCTGGGCTTCATTGTTATCTAGGAGTTAACTTCGGACTGTTTTGTGAGTCTGGCAGGTCCGGAATGATGATGGGGGCTGGGCCAATAATCCTGAAATATAGCCTGCGAGCCCTTCCCAGAGAGCTTGTGACTCCACTGTATTCCTTCTGACATCCTTCCCATATTTCTCTCTTAATTTCTTTTCCTGTTCTTACTTAGGGGCTCTTTTTCTACTTCTCATTTCCCCCCCAACCCAGTCTGGTCTTAATCATTTTCTTTTTGAAGGTAATGAAGGTGAAGGTGCCTAGTGTGTGGTCAGGTACAGAGTAGGTGCTCTGTAATATTAGTTACAAGGATTGCTTGCTAGGAGTGTAGACTGGTGCTAAAACATGACCCAGGTCTAGAAACACACACCGTCCAACCCTAACTCCTTCCCTCCTCTGCCACTCCTTGTCCCCAGGATTACTTGCTCTTTTATGACTGCTTTTCTCCTTCAAAGCTACTCATTGCTAGTTTTATCAGATTTCAGATGATTAAAAAAGAAGGGCATACTATGATTGCTGTGTTCCACAGGTACATTCTGTGTTTCTCTGACCTTTTGGATCCCCTAGCCTAACTGACTTGGTGAACAGGTTCTGTGATGGGGAAGGGAGAGCCTCAGCCTTCTCTGGGAAGGCTGGCAAAGATACACCAAGTCATCTTTTTTATGCTTTTTAAGATTGTTTTCCTCTTTTGCTATGGTGGGTGTTGTTCTTTTGAAATTTTTTTTTTTTTTGGTTGATTGTATTTTAAAACCAGTCTATACAACAACTAAAAAATGTGGGAAAATAGCTGTAGTTGAAGAAAAAAAAAAGGCTGTGCTGGTGGCTGACGCCTATAATCCCAGCACTTTTAGGAGGTAGAGGTGGGTGGATCATCTGAGGTCAAGAGTTCCAGACCAACCTTGCCAACAAGGTGAAACACTGTCTCTACTAATAATACAAAAATTGGCCGGGCGCGGTGGTTTATGCCTGTAATCCCAGCACTTTGGGAGGCGGAGGTAGGTGGGTCAGGAGATAGAGATCATCCTGGCTAACACGGTGAAACCCCATCTCTCCTAAAAATACAAAAAATTAGCCGGGCATGGTGGCATGCATCTGTAATCCCAGCACTTTGGGAGGCTGAGGCTGGCAGATTATCTGAGGTCAGGAGTTTGAGACCAGCCTAGCCAACATGGTGAAACCCTGTCTCTACTAAAAATACAAAAAGTTAGCTGGGGGTGGTGGCGTATGCCTGTAATCCCAGTAACTCGGGAGGCTGAGGCAGGAGAATTGCTTGAACCCGGGAGGCGGAGGTTGCAGTGAACTGAGATCGAACTCCAGCCTGGGCAACAAGAGTGAAACTCTTGTCTCAAAAAAAAAAAAAAAAAAAAATACTAATCTTTTGGGTAGAACATCAGTTGAAAGTTCAGAAGACATACTCTGTCCCAGCAATTTTGTGATTCTAAGTAAATTGTGACGTTTCCTGGAAAGATTAGACTCACCCCTTACTGCCTGCAGCAGTATGGTTTCTGTGGAGGTGAGTGAGAATTACTGTGTTCCTTGGGAAAATATACTATATAATGCGGACGTGCTGTTTACCCAGCAGGCTTCCAACTCAGAATAGAATAGATGGGTAAGCTTAGTCTGTTCCCACTGGAGCTGGCAGCACTTAATTCAGGAAGAAAGCCCTACTGAAGTTAGTGGGTTTAAAGGTCATTCACAAGAAAAGCACACGCATATACATACATGACATCAGCGGAACGGAAGAAAACAGTAAAAAAACTATTTTTGCTCTCAAAAGATCTTACAGTCAGTAATTTGGAGGGACTTGACAAACATGTAAATGAAAAGAGCTGGCTGTAGGGATATGGATAAAGAGATACCTGCCTACCTGCTGATAAATATGGATGGATTGACTGTGAGGAGCTGTGTAACCCTGTCTAGACCAAGTAGGAGGACAGACTTCAGAACTGGTAAATCTGTATTGTGTGCTCATGGATATTTTCAGTCTTTAATCGTTCCTGTCAAAGCCCTGACTTTTCCTCTAGCCTTAGGGATTTCAAGTACTAGAAAATGGGTCCTTTATGGGGCTCTAAAAAATGAAGTTCTACAATTTGGGGCTACCTAGGTTTAGTCTTGGGATTGGTAGGGCTGTATTCCTTTGTATTATAGAATGGGACATTCTTCTTCTACCTACTCTGATGTGAGAAAAGATTCTTTTCATATCCCTGTGACTGATCCAGGCCCTCTGAGAATTCTCCCTACCAACTTCTGAGGAGAATATAGCAAAGTGTAGAAGAAAGAGCATGGGCTTTGAAGTCACAGACATGGGTTTGATTCTCGTTGTCACTGGTTCCTCACTGTGTGAGGTTGGACTAGTCACAATCACAATCTTTGAGCCTCAGTTCCCTCATTTATATAATGAGGGTAATAATGTTTACCTTTCAGGGTTGGTTGTAAATATTAAATGAAATCATGTATGTGAAGGGCTTGATATAAAGTACTCAGTAAATTAATACTTCAATGTCTTTTTTTTTTTTTTTGAGACGGAGTCTCACTGTTTCCCAGACTGGAGTGCAATGGCATGATCTTGGCTCACTGCAACCTCTGTCTCCCAGGTTCAAGTGATTTGCTTGCCTCAGCCTCCTGAGTAGCTGGCATTAACAGGCATATGGCACCATGCCTGGCTGGGTTTCACCATGTTGGCTTCACTGCTCTTTAACTTCTGACCTCAAGTGATCTGGCCACCTGGGCCTCCCAAAGCTCTGGGATTACAGGTGTGAGCCACTGCGCCTGGCTTCATTTCTTTATGTTCCTGAGTCGCTGGGATTATAGGCATACGCCCCCATGCCCAGCTAATTTTTATATTTTTGTAAGGCTCCGTGGAATGTGTATGTTCACAAATATCCTTTAGGGATCATGAAAGGTGAAACAGTGTGATCTCCTGGATTGAGGCTTGTAGGTACATCTGAATTGTCTGCCCTCTACAGAGATGAAAGAGATTTTACTTCGAGCAGAATCTCCCTCCCTCTTAGGGAGCTAAGGTAGCCCATGGGGTAGGCCAGCAATGTCTTGTGGTATCTGTACCTCTTGGCCTAAAGGCTTAGCGCTGGGCCACTTGCTCAGTTCTCTGACAAGCACAATAGTATTCCCTTGTCACTCTGTTCTCCCAGTTGGAGACTGTGATGGTTTCCTTCTAACAGGTTTCAGCGAAGACAGATCCTGTTCCAGGTGCCTACACTGGAAACTTGGAGATCCTGCTTCCCAGACCACAGCTGTGGGGAACTTGGGGCAGAGCAGAGAAGTTTCTGTATTCAGCTGCCCAGGCAGAGGAGAATGGGGTCTCCACAGCCTGAAGAATGAAGACACGACAGAATAAAGACTCGGTAAGAGCTAAAATGAGAGACGGGAAAGATGAGGGGCGGGGCAGGCAAGCTAGTAGGAAGGGTCTAGAGAAGAACAAATAATGTGCACCATACAGTTAGGTGCAATGTAAAGAACAGTGTTACCTGCCTCCTTCCTCCTCCCGCAGATGTCAATGAGGAGTGGACGGAAGAAAGAGGCCCCTGGGCCCCGGGAAGAACTGAGATCGAGGGGCCGGGCCTCCCCTGGAGGGGTCAGCACATCCAGCAGTGATGGCAAAGCTGAGAAGTCCAGGCAGACAGCCAAGGTATTCTGTCCTCAGATCTTCCCACAGGATGCCCAGGCACTGGGGCTAAGGGTGTGTGTGCTGTAGGGAAAACTTCCTGTTTGGCAGAGGGTAATGGTGGAGCTTGGGAGGTAGAGAAGAGACAGGAATTTTCTCTTTCTCTCTCACAGAAGGCCCGAGTAGAGGAAGCCTCCACCCCAAAGGTCAACAAGCAGGGCCGGAGTGAGGAGATCTCAGAGAGTGAAAGTGAGGAGACCAGCGCACCAAAAAAGACCAAAACTGAGGTGGGAGACCCTTGCAGCCATTCTCACTCATCTTGTGACCATTCTTTTCTCAGACCTCCTTATCTTCACTATTCCTACCTTGATCTCTCCTGGGGTAGAAGAGAAAGGCCAGACCCTAGTGCTTGTTAGAGCAGTTCTATCTATAATATGCCAGACAGATCCTTAGAGCTTTTACAGACCACCAGATGACCAGGCAGGGCCAAAGGGGACCAGAAGAGTTGGGAGATTCTAGCCTCTGGGTGAGAAGTCTCAGTGGGAGGAACAAATAAATCTTAAGGAAAATGCAGAAGTGATCTTTCTTTTTTGTTGTTGTTTTTTTTTGTTTGTTTGTTTGTTTTTGAGACAGAGTTTTGCTCTGTTGCCCAGGGTGGAGTACAGTGGCACAGTCTCAGCTCACTGCAACCTCTACCTCCCCGGTTCAAGCAATTGTTGTGCCTCAGCCTCCTGAATAGTGGGGATTATAGGCATAAGCCACCATGCCCAGCTAATTTTTATATTTTTAGTAGAGACAGGTTTTGCCATGTTGGCCAGGCTGGTCTGGAACTCGTGGCCTCAGGTGATCTGCCTGCCTTGGCCTCCCGAAGTGCTGGGATTACAGGTGTGAACCTCTGCCTGACCAGAAGTGGTCTTTCTAAGAACCAAGGGCTTAGGGGATGGAGGATGTTTGGTTAAAGAGGTGGTTATGAGATAGTGGAAGACATATTTGGAGTCCGACGTGGGTAGAGACAAGGTGCTTAAGATGGACCCTAGAGGAAGGAATAGGGTTTTACAGGAAGGAAACAAGACTGGCTGCTAGGGAGCAGTCAAGAATGTGGGGAGAGTGGGAAATCCCCAGGTGGCAAGAGGTGGGCTTGAGCAAGAGTACTCACCACATCACAGTACAACAGTGTGCTGTGAGGGGAAGTGATTTTATGCAAGAAAGGCCCCAAATCTCAGGGATGCAGGAAAGGGAAAGAAAAATGAGCTCCCCCCTTTTCTGCAGCAGGAGCTTCCTCGGCCACAGTCTCCCTCTGATCTGGATAGCTTGGATGGGCGGAGCCTCAATGATGATGGCAGCAGTGACCCTAGGGATATTGACCAGGACAACCGAAGCACATCCCCCAGCATCTACAGCCCTGGAAGTGTGGAGAATGACTCCGACTCATCTTCTGGCCTGTCCCAGGGCCCAGCCCGCCCCTACCACCCACCTCCACTCTTTCCTCCTTCCCCTCCACCGCCAGACAGCACCCCTCGACAGCCAGAGGCTGGCTTTGAACCCCATCCTTCTGTGACACCCACGGGATATCATGCTCCCATGGAGCCCCCCACATCTCGAATGTTCCAGGCTCCTCCTGGGGCCCCTCCCCCTCACCCACAGCTCTATCCTGGGGGCACTGGTGGAGGAGTTTTGTCTGGACCCCCAATGGGTCCCAAGGGGGGTGGTACTGCTTCATCAGTGGGGGGCCCTAATGGGGGTAAGCAGCACCCCCCACCCACTACTCCCATTTCAGTATCAAGCTCTGGGGCTAGTGGTGCTCCCCCAACAAAGCCACCTAACACTCCAGTGGGTGGTGGGAACCTGCCTTCTGCTCCACCACCAGCCAGCTTCCCCCATGTGACACCAAACCTGCCTCCCCCACCTGCCCTGAGACCCCTCAACAATGCATCAGCCTCTCCCCCTGGCCTGGGAGCCCAACCACTACCTGGGCATCTGCCCTCTCCCCATGCCATGGGGCAGGGTATGGGTGGACTTCCTCCTGGCCCGGAGAAGGGCCCAACTCTGGCTCCTTCACCCCATTCTCTGCCCCCTGCTTCCTCTTCTTCTGCCCCAGCACCCCCTATGAGGTTTCCTTATTCGTCCTCTAGTAGTAGCTCTGCAGCAGCCTCCTCTTCCAGTTCTTCCTCCTCTTCCTCTGCCTCCCCATACCCAGCTTCCCAGGCATTGCCCAGTTACCCCCACTCTTTTCCTCCCCCAACAAGCCTCTCTGTCTCCAATCAGCCCCCCAAGTATACTCAGCCTTCTCTCCCATCCCAGGCTGTGTGGAGCCAGGGTCCCCCACCCCCTCCTCCCTATGGCCGTCTCTTAGCCAACAGCAGTGCCCATCCAGGCCCCTTCCCTCCCTCTACTGGGGCCCAGTCCACTGCCCACCCACCAGCCTCAACCCATCACCATCACCACCAGCAGCAACAGCAGCAGCAACAGCAGCACCATCATGGAAGCTCTGGGCCCCCTCCACCTGGAGCATTTCCCCACCCGCTGGAGGGCGGTAGCTCCCATCACGCGCACCCTTATGCCATGTCTCCCTCCCTGGGATCTCTGAGGCCCTACCCACCAGGGCCAGCACACCTGCCCCCACCTCACAGCCAGGTGTCCTACAGCCAAGCAGGCCCCAATGGCCCTCCAGTCTCTTCCTCTTCCAACTCTTCCTCTTCCACTTCTCAAGGGTCCTACCCATGTTCCCACCCCTCCCCTTCCCAGGGCCCTCAAGGGGCGCCCTACCCCTTCCCACCGGTGCCTACGGTCACCACCTCTTCGGCTACCCTTTCCACGGTCATTGCCACCGTGGCTTCCTCGCCAGCAGGCTATAAAACAGCCTCCCCACCCGGGCCCCCACCGTACGGAAAGAGAGCCCCTTCCCCGGGGACCTACAAGACAAACACCCCACCGGGATACAAGCCTGGGTCGCCTCCCTCCTTCCGAACGGGGACCCCACCGGGCTATCGAGGCACCTCGCCACCTGCAGGCCCAGGGACCTTCAAGCCGGGCTCGCCCACCGTGGGACCTGGGGCCCTGCCACCGGCGGGGCCCTCAGGCGTGCCATCTCTGCCACCACCACCTGCGGCCCCTGCCTCTGGGCCGCCCCTGAGCGCCACACAGATCAAACAGGAGCCGGCTGAAGAGTATGAGACACCCGATAGCCCGGTGCCCCCAGCCCGCAGCCCCTCGCCCCCTCCCAAGGTGGTAGATGTGCCCAGCCATGCCAGTCAGTCTGCCAGGTGAGCGGCCAGCTGGGGCGGAGGTGGGCCTGGAAAGGGGACGACAATGCAGTGATGGAGTAGCAGGGAGGGGCCTTGCGCTGGTGTAGTGTTTTACAAAACGCGGCTTGTGAGGCCGGCGACAGCTCAGTCTGCCGGGGTGATTTTGAGGCGGGGGCTGCAAGCGCTTGCTGGGTCCGGGGCGCCGCGGGCTCAACTGAGCATCTCGCACCGGCTGAGCGCGCGCTGCTTCCACGCCCGGCAGGTTCAACAAACACCTGGATCGCGGCTTCAACTCGTGCGCGCGCAGCGACCTGTACTTCGTGCCGCTGGAGGGCTCCAAGCTGGCCAAGAAACGGGCAGACCTGGTGGAGAAGGTGCGGCGCGAGGCCGAGCAGCGCGCGCGCGAAGAAAAGGAGCGCGAGCGCGAGCGGGAACGCGAGAAGGAGCGCGAGCGCGAGAAGGAGCGCGAGCTTGAACGCAGCGTGGTGAGTACGTCGCGGCCTGCGCCACCGCCTTCTTTCCCTCCGCTGCGCAGCGGGGCTGGGGCTGGGGCTGGGGCTGGGGCTGGGGCTGGGGCTGGGTGGGTGGCCAGTTGTGTCGCCACCTGTCGGAGGGGAGGTACCACTGCAGCCAGGGAAATGGAGCCTCAAAGGATTTCAGCGAGAGCACTCCACATTCCTGGGATGCGGGGGAGGCATGCACAGGTGGGACTACCTGTGAGTCCCAAGAAGGGCAAATGTCCGGGAGGAGGGTCGCAGTTAAGTTCCAGGTAGGCAGAGATTTAGTGAGGTGAGGCATTTTGGCATTCAGCTGTCAGACAAATGAGCAGCTTGAAACCAGACACTTCTTTCCTTAACTGCGGCTTTGACTCCACTTTTCCCTCTACCCCACAGAAATTGGCTCAGGAGGGCCGTGCTCCGGTGGAATGCCCATCTCTGGGCCCAGTGCCCCATCGCCCTCCATTTGAACCGGGCAGTGCAGTGGCTACAGTGCCCCCCTACCTGGGTCCAGACACTCCAGCCCTGCGCACTCTCAGTGAATATGCCCGGCCTCATGTCATGTCTCCTGGCAATCGCAACCATCCATTCTACGTGCCCCTGGGGGCAGTGGACCCGGGGCTACTGGGTTACAACGTCCCGGCCCTGTACAGCAGTGATCCAGCTGCCAGGGAGAGGGAACGGGAAGCCCGTGAACGAGACCTCCGCGACCGTCTCAAGCCTGGCTTCGAGGTGAAGCCTAGTGAGCTGGAACCCCTACACGGGGTCCCTGGGCCAGGCTTGGATCCCTTTCCCCGACATGGGGGCCTAGCTCTGCAGCCTGGCCCACCCGGCCTGCACCCTTTCCCTTTTCATCCAAGCCTGGGGCCCCTGGAGCGAGAGCGTCTAGCTCTGGCAGCTGGGCCAGCCCTGCGGCCTGACATGTCCTATGCTGAGCGGCTGGCAGCTGAGAGGCAGCATGCAGAAAGGGTGGCGGCCCTGGGCAATGACCCACTGGCCCGACTGCAGATGCTCAATGTGACTCCCCATCACCACCAGCACTCCCACATCCACTCGCACCTGCACCTGCACCAGCAAGATGCTATCCATGCAGGTGAGACCCCTCATTCCTTGCCCTGCCCTGTGGGGCCACCTTCCATGCTGTCATGACTGGGCTCTTCTGTTCTTCTGGCCAAGACTTCCCTCCTCTATCCTGACATGAATCTTTCCTGAGATCGCTGCACTGATACTTGCCTTCCTGACATTCTCTCAGCCTTCTCTCCTGGTGGCATCACCTGGCCACAGAGTCTGTATTCCCCATGCCCCAGTCTTCTCCGTAGTCTAATATCCTACCTGTGACAGGCCCAGGTGTGGGAGCCTTTGAAGGACACACCTTTCTGTCCTCACAGCCCCATTACCCCAAGCCCTTCACAAACTTACTTTTTTTGAGACATGATCTCACTCTGGCTGGAGTGCAATGGCACAATCACAGCTCACTGCAGCCTCGACTTGCAGGCTAAAGTGATCCTCCTACCTCAGCCTCTGGAGTAGCTGGGACCACAGGCGCGTGCCACCAAGCCTGGCTAGTTTTTGTATATTTATTTATTTATTTTTGTTTTATTTTTTTTAGAGACAGGGTTTCACCATGTTGACCAGACTGGTCTCGAACTTTGGACCTCAGGTGATCCGCCCGCCTCGGCCTCCCAAAGTGCTGGGATTACAGGCGTGAGCCACCGCCCCCAGCCTAGTTTTTGTATTTTTGGTAGAGATGGGGTTTTGTCATCTCGGCCAGGCTGGTCTCAAATTCTTGAGCTCAAAGTGATCTACCCACATCAGTCTCCCAAAGTCCTAGGATTACAGACGTGAGCCACCGCGCCAGACCCACAGACCTATTTTCTCATTTCTCTGGATTCAATTTTTTTTTTTTTTTGAGACGGAGTTTTGCACTAGTTACCCAGGCTGGAGTGCAATGGTGTGATCTCAGCTCATGGCAATCTCCGCCTCCTGGGTTCAGGCAATTCTCCTGCCTCAGCCTCCCGAGTAGCTGGGATTACAGGCACGTGCCACCGTGCCCAGCTAATTTTTTGTATTTTTAGTAGAGACGGGGTTTCACCATGTTGGCCAGGCTGGTCTCGAACTCCTGACCTCAGGGGATCCACCTGCCTCAACCTCCCAAAGTGCTGGGATTACAGGCCTGAGCCACTGCACCTGGCTTCTTCCTGTCTTATTTCCTAAAATTCTATCATCTTCCACCTCCTTTAAGCAGTCTGTCTCTCCCTTTCTCTCTCCTCATACTCTTCTAGTGACTGTAATCTCCTGTCCTCTGTCATCCATATGCCCTTACTCCAGTAGGACTCATCCTGTCCTCCCCCCAGGCCTCTAGTTCTTCCACTCTGCCTTTGTTCCACTTTGGAGCTCCTTGTGTTTGTCCGTCTCACTTCCCAGGCTTGGATCCCTTCACCCAAATGCATGGTTTTCCCTAAACCTGCCTTCTGGTGACACCTTCCTTTTCTCTGCCCTCCAGCCTCTGCCTCGGTGCACCCTCTCATTGACCCCCTGGCCTCAGGGTCTCACCTTACCCGGATCCCCTATCCAGCTGGGACTCTCCCTAACCCCCTTCTTCCTCACCCTCTGCACGAGAACGAAGTTCTTCGTCACCAGCTTTTTGGTAAGGATGGAGGTTTGGGTAGGGAAGCTCTAATGAGAAAAGGATAGAAAGGAGGTCTTTGGGTAGGGGGATGGGCCTAGTTGGGCTTGGGGAAGGGTGAGGAGGTGCCTAGAGGAGCTGGGCATGAGACTAGGAAAGCTGAAGCACTGCCCAAGAGAAGCGCAAGTTTTAGTGTCAGGCTAAGAGGTTCGAATCCCAGTTCTACTCTGCCACTGGCAACTTACAGAACTGGTTGTGTTACCTAACTTCTTAGTTCATTACCTTTGTATGTAAAGGGGCTGGCTATCCCCTGGTCCAGAGCAGGTACTTGGTATCCAACGGTCATGTGCCCCTTGCCCTTCCTGCTCACAGCTGCCCCTTACCGGGACCTGCCGGCCTCCCTTTCTGCCCCGATGTCAGCAGCTCATCAGCTGCAGGCCATGCACGCACAGTCCGCTGAGCTGCAGCGCTTGGCGCTGGAACAGCAGCAGTGGCTGCATGCCCATCACCCACTGCACAGTGTGCCGCTGCCTGCCCAGGAAGACTACTACAGGTAATCCAGGGTGCCCCAGCCCAGGGGACATGAGCTCAGTGAGCCTGGGAGGGGCTGTGGGCATGGTGCAGCTGGGCACTGTGCTCCTGCGGGGAGGGAACCCCTCCTCTCCCAACCCCTTGGGTAAGAGGGGGCAAGGTCAGGGTTGGTCTCAAGTCTCTTACCTCTCTGCTGTGCACCGCCCCTTCTCTAGTCACCTGAAGAAGGAAAGCGACAAGCCACTGTAGAAGCTGCGATCAAGAGAGCACCATGGCTCCTACATCGAACCTTGGAGCACTTCCCACCCTCCCCCCCACCCCGCCCTTGGCCTGCCACCAAGAGCCAAGAGGGTGCTGCTCAGTTGCTGGACAGAGGGAGGGAGGGACGGAGGGACGGACAGACAGACAGAAGGCCAAGGCCAGGCCTGGTGTGGTGGGTGTGGTGTGCAGAGGTGGAGAGGTGGTGAAGGTGGGGACAGAAAGTGCACAGAATCTTGGACCAGGTCTCTCTTCCTTGTCCCCCCTGCTTTTCTCCTCCCCCACGCCCAACCCCCACCCCCACCCCCCCCCCCCCGTGGCCGCCACCCCTCCCCCGCCCCGTTGGTGTGATGATTTCATCTGTTAGATGTGGCTGTTTTGCGTAGCATCGTGTGCCACCCGTGCCCCTCCCCAATCCCTGTGTGCGCGCCCCCTCTGCAATGTATGCCCCTTGCCCTTTCCCCACATTAATAATTTATATATATAAATATCTATATGACGCTCTTAAAAAAACATCCCAACCAAAACCAACCAAACAAAACATCCTCACAACGCCCCAGGAACATGGCTGTGACTGGTTCTTTGCGGGATGTGGGGGTGAGGCTGGATTTCAGTGCAGTGGTACCTAAAGAGAACTGTGTAGCCGGGATCTGGCAGGAAAGTGGGAAGGGACCAGACCTCCTTAGGGAACTTGGTGTGGGGGCCGGAAAGAATTGGAGAGAGGATCCCTGAAGAGCCCAGAGCCTTGACTCAGCTGGAGGTGGTACACCACGGGTGCTCGTGCTCCCTCCTGCCCCAAGGCTGGGAAGTCAAGATACTGGAGGCCTCAGCCGGGACTGTGGTTCATGCCTGTGATCCCAGCACGTTGGGAGGCTGAGGCCGGTGGATTGCTTGACCCCAGGAGTTGGAAACCAGTTTGGGCAACATAGAGAACCCCCATCTTAAAAAAAACAAGTCAGCCAGGTGTTGTGGCGCCCATGTGGTCCCAGCTACCCAGGAGACTGAGGTGGGAGCATCACCTGCCGGTCGAGGCTGCAGTGAATCATGGTCGCACCACAGTACTCCAGCCTGGGCGATAGAGCAAGGCCCTATCTCAAAAGAAACCCCAACCAGCCAAACCCTGGAGGCCGGAGACAGGCCCACCTCTAACGTGGTCAGGTCTGGGAATTTATTCAGACGTTCCCGTTACGGGTCTTACTGCTAGGAGCCACCGGACTCCTCTGGAACAAAGGTTTCAGAGTCCTGAATCCTTTCCGTGGAATACTTTACGAAACGGCTATAAAGCGCGGTGTGGGGTTGGCTGGTTTTAATAGGTCCAGGCGATTAGTACCTGGCAACCTTAACCGCCCTACAGTTTGAGAGGGGAGTGGGTGATAATCTCAAAAGCCTGGAAGAGGGGAAATCGGGCCGGGCGTTATGCTCTGTCGCCCGTCAGTAGGCAAGGCCATTTTGGGAAAGCGCGAGAACGCCTTTTGCTCTGGGCTTTTGCAGCCGAATCCAAGTCTCCGGCTTTAAAAACGAAGGGGCTGTGACTGCCTCTTCTCAACCAATCAGCATTGACTTCATTTGCATAGGCGGCTAGCAAATGTTCGGGAATCTAGATAATTTAAGTAAGTTCCTTAGAATATTACTTTTTCCTACTGAAAGTTACAACATGCATCATTGTTTATACAGTCCAGGAACAAGAAAAACGCCACCTGAGCTCACCCTCACCAATTGTGGAGTTCTTGCATATCCCATCTTCTCTCCCGGCGCATGCCTACCAGTGTTACAGCTCTTTTGGAATTTGTCTAGCAGGCTTTCCGGTTTTCGCCGGAAAGCCCCTCTCCCCAAGTTCGTTTTTAACAATAGAGTGTGTTGTGTATGATAAAATTGTCATTGCGTTTCAACGCTCATAGTTATGCCCGGCCCGAAAGCTTGTTGTAGTTTTTGAGTGCGGGGGTTCGGGCTGCCTTGAGGCTTCCGGCTGCTCCTGATGCTGCTTCCTTTCCGCTCTTACTCGCCTTGGGGACTGCTAGGACGTGGCTCCTTCCTGAGCTTTCCATTACTTCCGCTGCACTTGCAGCTTCTGCCGCCCTATGGCGTCCGCCTCGGCCCAGCCTGCGGCCCTGAGCGCTGAGCAGGCGAAGGGTGAGGAACAGCCTAGTCGAGGCGTGGGCTGCAGGTCCGGGGAGGAAGCGGGCGGAGGATGTGGGGCGACAAACCTGGCCATATTCGCCGGGGAGACGGGGTAGGGGACGCCGGGTACCGTTCCTCTCTTCTAAGTGGGGCGCCTGCCCCCAACTCGGGATCTTACTAGGTTACCTATAGCCTCAATCCACTAATTCCCTGCGTTCTCCGCTGGGCCCGCTGCCGGTGCTCCCATGCATACCCGGGACGCCTCCCTGGGATGCTTCTGGCGCGCAGTGGTCCTGGCGGAGGTGATCCAGGCGTTCTCCGCCCCGGAGAATGCAGTGCGTATGGACGAGGCTCGGGATAACGCATGCAACGACATGGGTAAGATGCTGCAATTCGTGCTGCCAGTGGCCACGCAGATCCAGCAGGAGGTTATCAAAGCCTATGGCTTCAGCTGCGACGGGGAAGGTGGGTCAGACGCGGGCAGGAGGTAGGTTGGGTCGGGAGAGGGCGCCGGATCTGTGGACCCCTGAGCGGTTTTCCCCTTTGTCGCCACACGGCGGCAGCCATAATCTGACTAACCGTGTTGGCATTCAGAGCCCGGGCTCTACCCTGAGGTCGTGCCTCCGAGTTGCATTTTGTACTGTAGAAGTTCCGTATCCCTTATCCGAAATGCTGGGGACCAGAAGTGTTTCGGGTTTTTTCAGATTTCTGATATTTACATATACATGAGCTGTCTTGGGGGATGGGACCCATATCTGGACACGAAATTGTTTTGTTTCATATACACACACCTTAAGCACATAGCCTGTAGGTAATTTTATGTAATAGTCTGAATAGTGGCTCACGCCTGTAATCCCAACACTTTGGGAGGCCCAGGTGGGCGGATCACCTGAGGTCGGGAGTTCAAGACCGGCTCTACTAAAGTTACGGTCTTGGGTGCTCGCTTCGGCAGCACATATACTAAAATTGGAACGATACAGAGAAGATTAGCATGGCCCCTGCGCAAATTCGTGAAGCGTTCTATATTAAAAAAAAAAAAAATACAGTCTTGGAGAAACCCCGTCTCTACTAAAAATGCATAAATTAGCCGGCTATGGTGGCTCATGCCTGTAATCCCAGCTACTCGGGGGCCTAAGGCAGGAGAATCACTTGAACCCGGGAGGCAGAGGTTGCAGTGAACCAAGATCGTGCCATTGCCCTCCCGCCTGGGCAGCAAGAGGGAAACTCCGTCTCAAAAAAAAAAAAAAAAAGTCTGAATAATTTTGTTCATGAAACAAAGTTTTGACCGCGTTTTACTACAGTCAACTCCACCCCCACCATGAAGTCAGGTGTGTAATTTTCCATTTGTGGCACTCAAATGATTTCAGACTTTGGATTTTCTAATTAAGGATCATCAACCTGTGCTATTAATCACATCATCATTCCATTTTGTGATGAGGGGGCAAACTCCAATGGTGCAGACTCTAGTAGTAGCAGAGCTGGACTTAGATGCTGTTATGCCACCTTTTAGTGAGATGTCTGCATGACAGGAGTAGCTGCAGTCCCTCCAGGGTGTTTCAGGTAACTTCTGTTTAGGGGTTAGTGGTTAAATTTTTGGTGAGATCCTTGTGTTCCCCAAAGGTGTTGACAGGCAGCTCTGCTGCCCCATAGCACTCCTGCATTCCAGCTACAGACCTGGGGTCTTGTGGGTGTTCACACTTGGGGTTCTTGTGACTAAACTGCTAAAATGGTTCACTTGAGGGCAAGAAGCGCACTGCTTTGGGACATCTTCATTCATGCACCCCATCCAGTTGTGCCCAACGTAGAATAAGAAGTTGATCCAAACTGCATGGGGCAGAGTCCTGCATGTGCTGTTCTGCCAACAGCTGCCCTGCCAGTGGGGGAACAGCTCAAGCTCAGACTACCACCCCCTCCACCTGTCTTAGGCACGCTGGTCCTTAGGAGAAGCATTGACCCTCCACTCCCTCTTGCAGGTGTCCTCAAGTTTGCCCGCTTGGTCAAATCCTACGAAGCCCAGGATCCCGAGATTGCCAGCCTGTCAGGCAAGCTGAAGGCACTGTTCCTGCCACCCATGACGCTGCCACCTCATGGACCTGCTGCTGGTGGCAGCGTGGCTGCTTCCTGAGAGTTAGCCCTCCCTTGTGCCACTAACAGGGGAGGAAAGGCCTTGATGTTCCAGTCAATAATAAATGTGTCTGCGACTTAGCCTTCTTGTCAGTTTTCTTGTCACTCTGCCACCCAGGCTGGAGTGCAATGGCGTGATCTCAGCTCACTGCAACCTCCGCCTCCCAGGTTCAAGTGATTCTCCTGCCTCAGCCTCCTGAGTAGCTGGGACTACAGGCGCATACCACCGCGTCCAGCTAATTTTTGTATTTTTAGTAGGGACGGGGTGTCAACATCTTGGCCAGGCTGGTCTCGAACTCCTGACCTTGTGATCCACCCACCTTGGGTTACAGGTGTGAGCCACCGTGCCCCGTGTCAGTCTTTGTGGACCTGACAACCTCCCTCTCTCCTCCCCAGATTCTCTCTTCCTTTCCAGGCCGCATCCTCCTGAATAGCTCTTTCCTATACTCCTGGCTGGGCCTAACCCTGCTCCAGTGAGGGCTGAGGCTCCTCCCCTTTCCCCAGGGCAGGGTAAGAGGTTGGACTGGGCTCCTCAGCGCCCTGGGTGGGTGGGCGTGCACAGGGCGCACCTCCTTCTCTGAGGAATTGGGCTGTTAGGGCTTTTCCTTAGGCCCTTTGGTTTGCGCCTACTGAGAGATTTCCCCCATTGGTTGCTCTTCCCTCAGCCAGGGTTACTTCCTGGTCTTTGCCCCTACCCAACCTCCCGCCGCTCTGTCAGCTTGAGCTCCAGGTGGAGCTCCAGGTGGCTCCTCCTCTCCCGAGGGAAGGCAGCCCTGGACCGGCGGGAGGGCCTGCTGGACTCCCGCACTGGGGCTGCAGGGAAGCTGGCTGCTGTGGGCGGTCTCAGGCCAGCCCCGCCCCACCTGTCCTTTTCCTGGAGACTATTAGTCCAGGGTTTGTCCCTGCGGGGCCATTGGCCTGGCAGGCTGGATTGAGGAGGAAGTGACTGATTTCTGAGAGGTTCGTCCTCACCTGGCTTGGGCCACGGTGCACAGCTGTGCCACTGGCTCAGCCCCGCCCCCTGAGGCCCTCTGCCGTGACTTCATCCCTCCAGAGAGATGCTGTCCCGTGGGTAAGTTCGTGCACCACCTGGGTCCCAGTCTCCTGTTAGTTTTGGAGGGAGGGAGGCCTTGTTCATGCTCACTGCAACATGTGTGTGAGCCTGAGTGCGATCTGCCGCTGCCCTGCCCTGCGCCTGCTTCCTGTCCCTATGAACCTTCCCTTCCCGCAAGGTGTGAGGACCCCCGGGCTCATTCATGCCCCTCTGGCCCCTCTTTAACATTTTCCCCTGACAAGTGTATATCTCTTCTCTCCATTGCATTTCTACCTCCAGCCTCTGGGCTCCTGCTTCTGCCTCCTGCTTGGGACCTGTCCCTTGGGTAGTTCACATCACCTCAAACATAGCAGCAGTTAGAGGCCACCCGTGAAGGCCTCTCCTGCCCAGCCAACTTCCCTGCTCTTCCCATTATCTGACTTTGGTCCCATCTTCTTTCCGGTTCCTTTCACTTCCCTTTCCCTTGCATCATTCATTCATCAGATACGTGCTGAGCATCTATTGCACACAGGGTGCTGTTTAAGATGCTGGTAATACTGGAGTGAACAAGACAGACATGGTCCCTGCTTTCACGGAGCTTATGTTCCCATGGGAGGTCACAGACTGAACAAACAACCCAATAAATTGGATCATTGCAGATTCTCAAAAGTGTTATGCAGAAAATGAAACAGCCTCGGCTGGGCATGGTGGTCCACACCTGTGATCCCAGCACTTTGGGAGGCTGAAGCGAGAGGATTGCTTGAGCCCAGGAATTTGAGACCAGCCTGGCCAATATAGTGAGACCCTGTCTATACAAAAAATAAGCTGGGTATGGTGGCACACATCTGTGGTTCCAGCTATGGAGAGGCTGAGGTGTGAGGCTTGAGCCCAGGAGGTCAAGGCCACAGGGAGTGGTGATTGCACCACTGCACACCAGCCTGGGCAACAGAGTGAGACCCTGTCTCGAAAAAAGAAAATGAACCAGCTTCATGTGCTAGCAAGTGACTGGGTGTGCAGGTGACATTACTAGCTGGAGGGATCAGGGAGGGCTTCCTGAGGAGGTGACATTTGAGCTGAGACCTGGATGAGGAGGAAGAGGAGTTAGGCGTGGTGGAGAAAGAAAGAAAGAGAGAGAGGGAGGGAGAAAGGAAGGAAGGAAACAGAGAAAAAGAAGGAAGGAAGAAGATAAAAAAGAAAAGAATGATGTGGTGATCAAGAGTCAAGCATCCTTAGGCCGGGTGTGGTGGCTCACGCCTGTAATCCAAGCACTTTGGAGGCCAGGGCAAGCGGATCACCTGAGGTCGGGAGTTCAAGACCAGCCTGACCAACATGGTGAAACCCCGTCTTTATTAAAAAAAAAAAAGAGTCAAGCATCCCTGGGCAGAGGAGATGGAGCGCACAAAGCTCTAACGTGGGAACAAACAAAAAAAGGACAGTCTGCCTGTGATGCAGTGACAGAGGACCCTAGAGGAGCGGAGGCAGGGCCAGGGCAGGTTAGACTCTGTTGGACCTGGGATGGTGAAAGTGAAAACCTGGCCGGCCGAGGTAGCACACACATGTGATCCCAATTTGGGAGGCTGAGGTGGGAGGATCGTTGGAGCTCAGGAGTTTGAAACCAGCCTGGGCAACATAGCAGTTTGGGAGGTGGGAGGATCACTTGAGCTCAGGAGTTTAAGAGCACTCTGGGAAGCACAGGGAGACCTCATTACTACTGCTACTACTAATAATAAATAGCTGGGCATGGTGGCACACACCTGTGGTCTCAGCTCCTTGGGAGGGTGAGGCAGGAGGATCACCGGAGCCCAGGAGGTCAAGGCTGAAGTGAGCTGTGATTGTGACACTGCACTCCAGCCTGGATGACAGAGCAAAATTCTGTCTCAAAAAAAGAGAGAGAGAATGGAGAGAAAGGAAAAAGAAAGGAAAAAAGAAGAAAGAAAGAAAAAGAAAGAAAAGAAAAGAAGGAAGGAAGAAGGGAAGAAAGGAAGGGAGGGAGGGAGGGGCCAGGCGCAGTGGCTCAAGCCTGTAATTCCAGCACTTTGGGAGGCCGAGGCAGGTGGATCACTAGGTCAAGAGATCGAGACCATCCTGGTCAACATGGTGAAACCCCGTCTCTACTAAAAATACAAAAAATTAGCTGGGCGTGGTGGCACGTGCCTGTAGTCCCAGCTACTCTGGAGGCTGAGGCAGGAGAATTGCTTGAACCAGGGAGGCAGAGGTTTTGGTGAGCCAAGATTGCACCACTGCACTCCAGCCTGGTGACAGAGCGAGACTGTCTCAAAAGAAAAAAAAGAAAAAGAAAAAGTGACAACCTGCTTACAGAGTACTGGCGAGTTTGTGGGTGTGTGGCTCCCCAGCCCTACTGATTCTTGCTTCTCACACTCATCTCTGCTCCTGCCCCAGTGCTCACCTCATCACTGTCTGCCCCACCGACGGGGTTCCTACTGAGTCTTCTAGTCCTGAATCCCTTCCACGGCCATTTTCCTCCCAGGTAGCTTGGCCAGGCCTCCCCTTGTGCAGATTCCATCCTCAGTTTCTCAGCCTGGCCTTGAATGACCCTCTGCAGCAGGGTCCCAACCTCTCAGAGCAACTTTGCTCCAGCCACATAGCTCTGCTCACAGCCAGGCACTGCGCACATGAACTCTGTGCATGCCACCTCTTTGCCTTGACACATGCTGTCTCTGGGGGAGCACTTCTCCCTCCACCTTCCATCATGGGCTGTGGCAGTGCCCATCCCATCTGCCCCCTGATGCCGTCTGCAGCGGTGTAGTTGGTGGTGAAAAGGGCACCAGGCTCTGGCATCTCACAGCCTTGTTTTACCCACCTTCCCACTCACTAGCTTGTGACCTTGGCCAGTTACTTAACATCTCTGAGTCTTAGTTTCTGTTTCTAAAATTGGGTAAATAACACTTACCAAGTAGGGTTGGCCTGAGGATTAATAGTATAATGTAAAAGCTGGTGGCACTGAAACCATGCCACTTACAAGGTTTTCACGTGAATGGGTATTTGGGAAATACCATTAAGCTCATTTGTCAGGCAGGGATACTGAGGCTCAGAGAAGTTCAAAAACTTTCTATAGATTATTTTGCCTTGTTTGCTCTTCCAGATCACATATCTTCTTTTTATTTTTATTTATTTATTTATTTATTTTTGAGGCAGAGTTTTGCTCTTGTTACCCAGGCTGGAGCGCAATGGTGCGATCTCGGCTCACCACAACCTCCGCCTCCTGGGTTCAGGCAATTATCCTGCCTCAGTCTCCTGAGTAGCCGGGATTACAGGCACGCGCCACCATGCCCAGCTAATTTTTTGTATTTTTAGTAGAGATGGGGTTTCACCATGTTGACCAGGATGGTCTCGATCTCTTGACCTCGTGATCCACCCGCCTCCGCCTCCCAAAGTACTGGGATTACAGGCTTGAGCCACCACGCCTGGCCCTTCTTTTTATTTTTTATTTTATTTTATTTAAAACAATGCTTTTTTTAAAAAAACGGAGTTTCGCCATGTTGGTCAGGCTGGTCTTGAACTCCCGACCTCAGGTGATCCGCCCTCCTTGACCCAAAGTGCTTGGATTACAGGCGTGAGCCACCACACCCGGCCCCACATATCTTCTTATATCATGGTTGATCTTGATCTTTATGATTCTTTTTTTTTTTTTTTTTTTACAGATGGGGTTTCATTATGTTAGCTAGGCTGGTCTTGAACTCCTGACTTCAGGTGATCCCACCCACCTTAGCCTCCCAAAGTGCTGGGATTATAGGCATGAGCCACCGTGCCCAGCCCAATCTCTACGATTCTTAATTTTAAAAAAATATTTAATTAATCTATTGTTATTATTATATTTTGAGAAGTCTTTCTCTGTTGCCCAGGTTGGAGTGCAGCAGTAAAATCTCAGCTTACTGCAACTTCTCCTGCCTCTGCCTCCCGAGTAGCTAGGATTACAGGCACCCACCACCACGCCTGGCTAATTTTGTTTTTTGTTTTTTTTTCAAAATGGAATTTCACTCTTGTTATCAAGGCTAGAGTGCAATGGTGTGATCTCGGCTCACTGCAACCTTTGCCTCCTGGATTCTCCTGCCTCAGCCTCCTGAGTAGCTGGGACTACAGGCCTGTGCCACCATGCTTGGCTAACTTTTTGTATTTTTAGTAGAGATGGAGTTTCACCGTGCTGGCCAGGCTGGTTTCGAACTCCTGACCTTGTGATTCGCCTGCCTTAGCCTCCCAAAGTGCTGTGATTACAGGCGTGAGCCACTGAGCCCAGCCAGCCTAGTTAGTTTCTTCTGGGTGCTTAGTTAGTTCCTTCCCACTGAGTGGGTTTAAACCCTGGAAGGAGATTGTCTTGGGGCCAGGGTGCAGTGGGCATTTGGTGCTGAGCATGGACCTGAAACTTCATGTGTGGTTAAAACTGCGTGTCCATGCATGGGGATGTGCACCAGACCAGGTAGGTGTGTCGGTGGACACGGATGAAGTGCGTGTGGTGTGACTGTGTGTGCATAAGTGGTATGCCTGTGTGTGTGCACCCTGGCCTGTGTATCACAAGCAGGCTGTGTATGTAGGACCAGGAAGCTGTACTGTGCCCATGTATGTGCCTGTGGACTGACGAGTTTGTTTGTTGGACACTGCTCAGTGCCGGGCATCATGCTGGACTCTGAACACTCAGAGATGAGCGAGAGCACCAGCGGGTGCCCCCGCTGTAGACGGCTTTGCATGTGCTCTTCCTGCTGCTTGGCATGGGGTGGGGGTTCAGTGGAGTTCTAGGTCTCCAGGGGTAGTCAAAGCAGGACCAGGTAATAAACCCACCAGGCAGATTCCCCAGGGCAGCAGTGAGAGAAGAAAACCAGAAACTAACAGAACAACCACCAAAAAAAAAAAAAAAAAAAAGAAGAAGAAGAAAAAGTGGCAATGCCTCTTATTGGGGAAAAAATTGCATGTTTTATGTTTCTAAAAATGAAGTAGTTATGGGAAAATCAGACTTTTGTTGGGACCTAAAATTTTGTTTATTAATTTTTTTAGACAGAGTCTAACTCTGTCGCCCAGGCTGGAGTGCAGTGGCGTGATCTCGGCTCACTGCAACCTCTGCCTCCTGGGTACAAGCGATTCTCCTACCTCAGCCTCTTGAGTAACTGGGATAACAGACGCTCTCCACCATGCCCGGCTAATTTTTGCATTTTTAGTAGAGATGGGGTTTCACCATGTTGGCCAGGCTGGTCTTGAACTCCTGACCTCATGTGATCTGCCCACCTCAGGCTCCCAAAGTGCTGGGATTACAGGTTGAGCCACCGTGCCTGGCTATTTTTTCTTCTTTTAACTGAAGCATAATATGCATAATGTTCATAAATATTAAGCATACAACCCGACTGACTTCATGTTTATACACAGCCATGCAAAAGCATCCAGGTGGAGACAAAGAGCCCTCCCTGCACCCTAAAATTTCCTCAGAAATTGCTCCCAGTTAGCATATTTATTTTTATAAAGGTAATGCATGCCCATCATATAACATTGAAAAAGATGGCCAGGCGTGGTGGCTCATGCCTGTAATCCCAGCACTTTGGGAGGCCGAGGCAGTCAGATCACGAGATCAGGAGTTTGAGATCATCCTGGCCAACATGGTGAAACCCCATCTCTACTAACAATACAAAAATTAGCTGGGCGTGGTGGTGCGTGCCTGTAGTCCCAGCTACTCAGGAGGCTGAGGCAGGAGAATAGCTTGAACTCAGGAGATGGAGGTTGCAGTGAGCTTAGATCGTACCACTGCACTCCAGCCTGGTGACAGAGTGAGACTTGAAAGAAAGAAAGAGAGAGAGAAGAAAGAAAAAGAAAGAGAAAGAAAAAGAAAGAGAAAGAAAGAAAGAGAAGGAAGGAAGGAAGGAAAGAGAAAGAAGAAAGAAAGGAAAAGAAAGAAAGAAAGAAAAAAGAAGGAAAGTTTTATTTGGAATTACAGGCAGGGAGCATCATATGCCTTAGTGTTTAGGGCCTCTCAGGTCAGCCAGCCCTGAGAAAATCAGCCATGGCGAGGACCTTGGCACCCAGCCCCCAGTCCCCAGCCCCTAGGAGACAGGCCCCCTGGTCAGACTCCCGGGGCAGGGCAGAGGCCTAGGGACAAGATTTAGAAAGGACCCAAGTTTGACAAGGCTGCTCAGGGTCATTTTGCCCATGCCTCTGCCACAGTGGCATGGACAAACCGCTTATGTTGCTTAGAGGAGGGCACCCTTCTCTCTTGCAAGTGTTGACAAGGTCTTAACTATCAATCTCCTGCTCTCATGGCAGCCCCTTTGGACAAGGAGGCTCTTAATCTCTGTTCTTTGAAGCCCTAAGGACTGGTGTATAGGAGTTAAAAGCATCGGCTTTGGAACCAGACTGTCTGGGTTTGAATCCTGGCGCTGCAGCTGACTCACTGATGGACTTGGGCAATGCCTTGAACTCCCTGGGCCTCAGGTTTCTTGTCTGTCAAATGAGGATAAACAGACCCCCTGTTTCATAGGGCTGTGGTGAGAAACTATTCAGACGAGGCATATGAGCACCATTATAGCACAGCGCCTGGCATCCAGCAGGACTCACTCGATGACAGCTGTCACTGCCATCATTGTTATTAGTGTGGGCCAGGGAGGACTGTGTAAAAGCAGCAGGTGGAGGAGGAAGAGGTGCCGTGTGACCGTGTAGGTTCACATACGTGAAGTATGAGCTGGGCTTTTAGTGTGCAAGGCACATATGTGTCCTTACTGCATGTGGTGTCACATACGTGCATGGCCATGCTCCTGAGCCTTTGATTGCAGACATGTGGGAAGTGGGCCCCGTCCCCACCCCCAGTGCCACCATACTCTGCTTCTCTTCCCTTGCTCTACTCTAAAATGAGAAGTACAAGTGAGTTCCCCCAAGGGGTCGGCCGCGCCTCTTCCTGTCCCCGCCCTGCCGGCTGCCCTAGGCCAGTGGAGTGGCAGCTCCAGAACTGGGACCACCGGGGCTGGTGAGGCAGCTTGGCACTGGGAGCCACGTTTGAGGCTTAGTCCACGAGTTCTCTGCCTGCCCAGACTAGCTGCGTCGCCTCATTCCCTGCGCCCCCTCCCTCTCCGGAAGCCCCCAGGATGGTGAGGTAAGAGCCTGCCATCCTCAGTAGGCAGGAGGCAAGGGTGCCCAGTGCCCACAGGACCCCTCCTCACTGCCCTGCTTGGGCCACTCAGGTGGTTTCACCGAGACCTCAGTGGGCTGGATGCAGAGACCCTGCTCAAGGGCCGAGGTGTCCATGGCAGCTTCCTGGCTCGGCCCAGTCGCAAGAACCAGGGTGACTTCTCGCTCTCTGTCAGGTTGGTGGCCCTCCCTAGCATTTGGCCGCTCTCGTGCCGTCCAGGCCCTGAACCACACATTCCTGGTTCTCCGCGGCAATGCCAACTCCCCAGCCCCCACGCCTGGTCTGTGTCCTCATCCCCCAACCCCCGTGCTCCCCATCCCTGTCTGTGCCCCCACCCAGGACCTCTGCCGATCCCTGCCCTCCTGCCTCTACTCCTGCACCTACTGGCCTCACCACCTGGTGCCCTGCAGGGTGGGGGATCAGGTGACCCATATTCGGATCCAGAACTCAGGGGATTTCTACGACCTGTATGGAGGGGAGAAGTTCGCCACGCTGACGGAGCTGGTGGAGTACTACACTCAGCAGCAGGGCGTCCTGCAGGATCGTGACGGCACCATCATCCACCTCAAGTACCCGCTGAACTGCTCCGACCCCACTAGTGAGAGGTGAGGGTTCCGCACCCTGCCTCTCCCAAGCTGGGGCAAGCCGGCTCCCAACCCCAATGGCCCGGGAGGCAGGGAGCCTGGCACCCAGCACTGCCTGCCCTCCCTCCCCTTCCCTTCCTGCACCAGCTGGGGCTCTCAGCGTCCTTCCTCCTGCAGCCTGGTGTCTCAGAGCTTAACCTACCACCCTTTCCACCTAACCCCGAGGAAGCCAGAGAAGGCTGCCTTGCCCTACTCCAGGGGCCCTGGCCACTGCAACCCAGGTCCCACTAGAGACAGGGAGGCTACCGCTGGCGGCTGGCATGTCATGTGGGCCAGCTCTGTTGTTAGAAAGTTCTTCCTCCTGTGGAAGTGAGAGTGCCCTCCTCCGTCTTCCCCTCACCCATGGCCAGCACGCGTTAGGAGTTGACACTAGGAATGAGGATGGGGACGAACGCTTGCCAGGACACTTGACGCCTTATCTCAGCCACCCAGCAGCCGTGGAGTGTTCACATGTGGAAAGGGGCTCACACTGTCCTGAGCACAAACACTCCAGGCATTTCCTTCCTGTCCCCTCTGCTCAAAGGTGTGGTCCCCAGAGCTGGGCTGGCCACTGTCCCTGTGGGCTCCCAAAGGCATGGGCAGGGGCCAGGGGGCTCTGAAATCTCCTCAGGACACCCTGGCTCCTTTCAGTGCCAGATCCTCTTAGAGTAAAGGGCAGTGGAATAACACAAGGGGTTTTCACATGGACCCCTGGGGCCAAGCCCACCTGCCCTTGCCCTGTGCTGGAGGATGGGTTGTTAAAGCGCCAGCTTGCAGCCTTTCTGGGGTTCTGGCCTCCAAACTGCCATCAGTATTTTTGGTGAAGTCACTGACTGAATCTTAGAGCTGAATGAGGTTGCAGAATTGCTCTGTGGCCTGCCTGGGAGACCTCTTTCCCTGGTCAGCTTCCTTCACGGCCTTCTTCCTCTCCATGAGCCTCATGTGGCTGGCTCCGTGTCTGCCCCCTGCCCTTCCTCTTCCCCACCGTGACACTTGGGGGGCCTCTGAAGCTCATGTCCTTTCTCCTTGCCTCAGGCCAGGAGGAAGAGGATGGGCTGACCAGTGCCTAGAGGGGACGAGAGGAGCAGGGCCCCAGGAGGCCCCTGCAGAGGAGGCTGAGACCCGCTTTCAAAGAGAAGAGAGAAGAGAGACAAGGAAGGGAGGGCAGTGCTGGGGTGGGAAGTTAAGAGGTTAAGACCAGGGAAGCCATACTGGAGGCCTTTTCAGGTAACCCATCCCAGGAGCCAGTGTCACCCCTGAGCCTGGAGTGTGAGAGGTTCTTTCTCTGAGGTTCTGCCTTGTCCCTGCCTTGTCCCCTGCTGTGTCTGTGCTGCCTCCTTCTCTGTGGGAATTTGCATCTATCCCTCGGTGGCTCTGTGCTTCCTGTGGTCAGCCTGACATTTGCATGGAGACTTCCTCATCCTGGGGCCTAAGGAAAGGGGCTCAGCCTCCTACCCGCTGCCTGGGGTCCTAGCCTGTCCCCAAGTGGTGGGCTGAAGCAGCCCAGTAAGATCTGGAGGTTCTGCGGGGGGTGGGGGGGTGTCTGTTGGCTGGAGTCACCTCTGGGCAGGGATAAGATGGGTTGGGACAGACTGGTCCTCCCCTCCTTCCCCCGATCCCTGCGGTTGGAAAATTTGCCCCTCCGCCACCCCTGGGCTGAGGAAACCTCACAACCTCACTTCTCACTCTCTCCCCAGAAGGAGTTTTGTGTTTTTTCCATCACGTGGTTTCCTGTGGGGCTGGGCATTGTGGGGCTACAGTTTCCTCCTGGGAAAGGGGTGCGCTTCAGGGAAAGGGCTCAGTTCTGCTTTCTGCCCCGACAGCCCCTTTGCATCCCTTTGAACCCCTTTGAACCCTGGGCTCCCCTTCAGTGACATCATCCAGGGCACCCCCAGAGCCCCCACACCACTTTTTCCCCAGTGGGGTCGTTTTTCCCTGCCTCCCTGGCGGCGTGCACCCCATCCGCCTTCCTTGTGACTTGGGTCTCTCTGTCCGTCTCCCGCCTGAGATGTGGCCTCGATCTGCGTTTCTTTGTCTCAGGTCTCTGCCTGGCACAGCCCTAAGCATCACGGAGACTCTTCCTTAGTTTCTCTCCTTTAAATATTTTTGTATTGACAAAACATTTAAAGTATTGACAGCCTTTCTGCCTTTCAGAGGTGGGCTCTGGGTTCAAAGCCTGGTTAGAACTCTGGAGGCGAGGACAGCTTAAGCCTGGGAGGTCAGGGCTGCAGGGAGCTGTGACTGTACCACTGCATTCTGGCCTGGGCAACAGAGCTCTGGAGTCAGTCAAGGGCCCTAGGCCAGTGCGCAACAGCTCAGCATGAGTTTCCTCCTTTATAAAAGGGTGATAATATCATCTCCCAAACCTCTCAGCTTGTTTGGGAGAGAGTAATGGACCTAAATATGGTGGTGGATTTGGAAGCATCTAGGACAGTGCCTTGCTCCCAGTAGGTGCTGGATTTCCTGCCTCCTCTGTGAATGTCTCTGCTCAGCACCTTCCCCTGTGGCCCGGGTCTCACCTGCCCTGCCACTGCCTTCTCTAGGTGGTACCATGGCCACATGTCTGGAGGACAGGCAGAGACACTGCTTCAGGCCAAGGGCGAGCCTTGGACGTTTCTTGTGCGTGAGAGTCTCAGCCAGCCTGGAGACTTTGTGCTGTCCGTGCTCAGTGACCAGCCCAAGGCTGGCCCAGGCTCCCCACTCAGGGTCACCCACATCAAGGTCATGTGTGAGGTAAGGCAGCCAGGCGGTGTGGGAGCCTCTGTGGAGGCTGCTGTTTGTGCCCACAGTGTGGGTGGTGGGGAGGATCTGCCTGGGCTTGAATTCAAGGCTGGGGCCCAGGGAGGGAGACTTGGGCCCTGTGAGTGGCCTTATTTGGCACCCCCCAGGGTGGACGCTACACGGTGGGTGGTTCAGAGACCTTTGATAGCCTCACGGACCTGGTGGAGCATTTCAAGAAGACGGGGATTGAGGAGGCCTCAGGCGCCTTCGTCTACCTGCGGCAGGTGAGGGGTGGGCCCAGCTGCTTCCTCCCTTCCCCTGAGCCACCCCTAGACATGAGCTTCTTGGATCTCTGAGTTGCTGACTTCTCTCCATCCCCCACCCCAGCCGTACTACGCCACGAGGGTGAATGCGGCCGACATTGAGAACCGAGTCTTGGAACTGAACAAGAAGCAGGAGTCCGAGGACACAGCCAAGGCTGGCTTCTGGGAGGAGTTTGAGGTGCTCGGTGGGGACCCGCAGGACTGGGGCAGTTGAGGCCGTGACAGGAGGCATGGGGCCCCAAGCGGATACTTTCCCCTCCTAGTTCACCTCTGCTCCTGACCCACCTCACGTGAGCTCCCCTGATGGATGCCATCTCCGGAAGCTGATGCTCATTTCCCCGCCCATATTTCAGAGTCTGCAGAAGCAGGAGGTGAAGAACTTGCACCAGCGCCTGGAAGGGCAGCGGCCAGAGAACAAGGGCAAGAATCGCTACAAGAACATTCTTCCCTGTGAGCACCCAGGCTGCCCCCTTCACCCAGGAGACCGCCCCTGCCCCAGCTGCCTCCCCTCATCTCACAGGTCTCCACCCTCCACTCTAGGGGAGCCCTTTTCCCCACACCTCCCAACAGAGCCTCCCCCTTCTCAAAAGGCCTCTACTCCTCGCAGAGGGGCCTCCCGCCACCAGCAGGCAGGTTCCCCTGCTCCCAACCTCCTTCTCACGAACCCCCTCCCTCCCTCCATACAGATGATCCCCCAGCCCTGCTGTCCGCAGTCCCCCACAGGCCTCCCCAACAAGCCTCTGAGACCAGAACGGCCTGTTAGCTCAGGAGGGTGGTCTGACCCAGGCGTGGGGAGTCCCTGGCTGACCCAGGCCGTCTCACCTCCTCTCCACCCACTCCCAGTTGACCACAGCCGAGTGATCCTGCAGGGACGTGACAGTAGCATCCCTGGGTCTGACTACATCAATGCAAACTACATCAAGGTCAGTGGTGTGGGTCACGTGGGAGGAGAGGCCGGGCCCTGGGAATTCCCTGTCTTGTGAGGACCCCAAATGCAGAGACACCTGGGCAAAGCCGGAGCTGGCTTCCTGGATGGATGGAGGCAGCAGGGATTCAGGGCTCGTGCCGGGCTGGGCCAAGGAGCTCACTCTCTTGGGGTGCATCTCTTCACGCTTGCGTCCAGAACCAGCTGCTAGGACCTGATGAGAACACTAAGACCTATATCGCCAGCCAGGGCTGTCTGGAGGCCACGGTCAATGACTTCTGGCAGATGGTGTGGCAGGAGAACACCCGCGTCATCGTCATGACCACCCGAGAGGTGGAGAAAGGCCGGGTAGGGCACCCCGCCCCGCCCCCACATCCCTCCCCAGTGCATGTGGTCACACCATTAAGTCAAGGAACTGTCAGATACCAGGGCGCAAAGGGGTCTTGGGGCTGAGGGTCCAGCCCTTTCTGGGACACCGAGGCGTAGTGACAAAGTCTCGACTGCACAGTGCGACCCCTGGATCCCTGCATCTATCCCTGGGTTCTCCTGAGCTCCAGACCCAGGTTTTAGGCTGTCCTCCTTCCTCCTGCCCCTTCCTCACCTGTCTGCATCCAGGCCCCTCCTGTCATCCTTGCCCCTTACCCTGCGGGATCCTCTGCACAGCACCCTCTGCGCTGCCGTTGAAGTGATCCCATTGGTGACACAAACTGAGTCAAGTTCCTTCCTCTCTGAAATCCCTTCCATGGCTCCTGGTCACCTTTGGATAAAGTCGCACTGTAAGGCCTGGTGTTGAAGGCCTGCTGGCTTCCCTCTGACCCCCACGATTCCCTTTAAGGCTCACCGCCCCAGCAGCCCCGGCTCTTTCGGGTTCCCAGCCTTTCTCTGCACAAGCTCCTTTTCTGCTGGGAAATGACTCTCTCCACACTGTCTCTGCCGGGCAGGTGCCTTGTTCTGAAGACACAGCCCGAGTGCTACCTGCCCCCTCTGGGAATCCATGTCTCATTTCCTCCATGGCCAAGAGGGAGAATTAGCCTCTTTCACAGCCACGCTCCTCAGTGCGTCTCACCCGGTCACCTGTCTCTGAGCTGCTCAAGGCACAGGGCACAGAGGGCGCCTTATATGTGTCTGTGACTGCAGCCTGGTTTGCACAGCTTCAGGAACCACGCCTGCCCCGGTGACGTTTGTTGAATGTCAAATGGATGTCCCGGTAAAGTGCTGGCCAGGCCTCATCACCTGTTGGTGGCTGCTCCGAGAGGAGAGCACAGGTCTCCTGCCTCTCAGCCAGCTCATCTGTCCATCTGACGAACGTTTGGGCTGGTGCCAGGCACTAGAGCAGGGCCTGGGATGGGTCACGGTCATCCCCACCCAACGGTCTCTTTCCAGAACAAATGTGTCCCATACTGGCCCGAGGTGGGCACTCAGCGCGTTTATGGGCCCTACTCTGTGACCAACTGCAGGGAGCACGACACGCCCGAATACAAACTCCGCAGCTTGCAGGTCTCCCCACTGGACAATGTGAGCATCCCCCACTCCCTGCCCTGCTGTGGGAGTCCCCCACTGGACCTGTTCTCCTGTCTGGTTGAGTGGTTGGGTGGGGTGAGGCAGGTGGGGTGTTCCGAGGGAGCAGGGGGAATTGACCCTATGTCCTTGGTCAGGGGGACCTGGTTCGGGAGATCTGGCACTACCAGTACCTGAGCTGGCCTGACCATGGGGTCCCCAGTGAGCCCGGGGGCGTCCTCAGCTTCCTGGACCAGATCAACCAGCGGCAGGAAAGTCTGCCTCGCGCAGGCCCCATCATCGTGCACTGCAGGTGAGAATGAGAGTCCTCATGGTAGCAGTGACTGCTGAGGAGTAAATATTGCTAAGCGCCATGAGCTGTTATAAGCAACATACATGTTAGTGCACACGTCTATTGCCTTCCGCTCACCCCCGGCTTCTTCTGGGTTCCCTCATGGCTCCAGAGCCTGGGGTGGAACATGGCTGGACCTGGTCCCACTTTGGCCCCCTGCCTGTGGGTGTCTTCCTCAGAGCCTTCCCCAGATGTACCATCTCGCCCAACCCAAATACAGAGGAGGAACCCAGGACTCAGCTGCTGGCCAGGCCCCAGCTAGTCAGGGCGAGGCCGGGCTGGCACCCACAGTAGGCCTGAGTCCCGGCTGCCCTGCTGTCTCTCAAGGTCCCACTCTGCTGGTTTCTTCTGGCCTCCCAGGAATATCCATCGTGCCTGTGCTCCCCATTCCTCCTCTTTTTCCATCTGTAGCCCCAGGGTTTAGGCTTCTTCCTGACTCCGCCGTCTCTCCCCCTTTCCCTGGCAGTTCCCCATCCTGGCCCCCAGGGTTGTATGGGGATGGGCGATGCCTTTCTGGGGGGTACACATAGCTCCTCTATCTACCCTCGTGTTTGTGATCAGGAGACCCCTGTAGGGTGCAGAGGTGGGGCTGCGAGGAGCAGGGGTCCCACTGAAGAGCCCACCATGCCGGCCTGGCCTAAATGGAAGAGAGGCAGCGGGTGGAGGGCCCCTCTGCTCACCAGCTGTGTGATCTTGGACAAATTGCTTAACTTTTCTGACCCTCAGCTTCCTCATCTGTAAAACCAGGATCTCAGGGTTGTCGTGAGACCCTATTGCTGTGGCTGGAATTCCATCAGCCCTCAAACACTGGCAGTTACTGGTTTAGTACTCATGCCAGACAGAGAATGGGGGAAACAGGGACCTGCCTTGCCCGGTCCCTTCACACTCCCTCTGTGGACCCCAGGTCTTTGATGGCCTCTGGCCTCCTCCTCTTCCCCCCAGCAGCTGTTTGTCCATGGGACAGGGCCAGTTGGCTGAATCTAGAGGTGCCCCGATGGGCTGTCTTGGGGCCGCAGCTCTGTCCTCTGCTCTCTCAGGGACAGGTCTATCCCTGAGAGCCACCCTCCTGCTCACCCACCGCACGTATAGTCACACACTTCTTGAAAGCCCCATGGCCTTTATTTAGACGTTACAGGAAGGAAGTGGGTGAAGGGGGGTTATTTTTGACAATCTGTGTTTGAAATTAGACAGTGCGACTCAGGGCACCAGCCTGATGGGCCCAGCTGAGGGTGGGCCTGGGGTCTCCCTAGGGTCTGCTTGCCCAGGGGTGGGAAGGAGAGAAACTTCCTATTGCACTGCTCCCCCGAGTCCCTGACCCGGCACCCCTGAACCCTGTTGTCTCTGGGCTGTCCTTTCCCAGCTGTCAGGGTTTGAAGAAAAAGGGAAATAAACCTCTGCAGAGAGAAGCTCCATGAATTTTTTTTTTTTTTGAGACAGTCTCACTCTTGTTGCCCAGGCTGGAGTGCAGTGGCGTGATCTCAGCTCACTGCAACCTCTGCCTCCCAGGTTCAAGTGATTCTCCTGCCTCAGCCTCCTGAGTAGCTGGGATTACAGGTGCACGCCACTACGCCCAGCTAAGTTTTGTATTTTCAGGAGAGACGGGGGTTTCACCATGTTGGTCAGGCTGGTATTTGAACTCCTGACCTCTTGATCTATCTGCCTCAGCCTCCCAAAGTGCTGGGATTACAGGTGTGAGCCACTGCACCCAGCTGGAGCTCCCTAACTCTTGGAGAGGTGGGAAGGGTTCAGGGTGCCTAGGAACCAGCAGGACAGTAGTGGGATTTGGGGGTCCCATGTCTTTCGGGGTGGGGACAGCTGCTCTCCAGGAGTGAGGATTCGGTGCAGGGAGTGGAGTAGGGAAGGATGGTGGCATCTGGGAAGCTGGCATCAGCACCACAGAGCCAGAAGTGGAGTGCTCCCATGCAGAGTCGGGCAAATTGTCATTGTCACTTGCCCAATGATGCTGGGTACATTCCCTTCTATTACTGGAGGCTCAGGCTGCTCCTGCAGTGCCTGGGGGTGGAGCTGAGCACTGGTCAACCCCCCTTCCCAGGAAGGGCTTGACTGGCCTCTGACGGCATCCCCGTCTCTCCTCAGCGCGGGCATTGGCCGCACAGGTACCATCATTGTCATCGACATGCTCATGGAGAACATCTCCACCAAGGGTGAGGGGCACCTGGGGGCTTGGGGGCGGGGTGAGCAACCCCTTGGTGTCTACCTGTGCCTAGGCCTGAGGTTTGACTGCCCCCACCCAGGCCTGGACTGTGACATTGACATCCAGAAGACTATCCAGATGGTGCGGGCGCAGCGCTCGGGCATGGTGCAGACGGAGGCGCAGTACAAGTTCATCTACGTGGCCATTGCCCAGTACATTGAAACCACCAAGAAGAAGCTGGAGGTCCTGCAGGTGCGTGCAGAGCAGGGCCTAGGGGGCTGCAGCGGGGGATGGGTGCCACCTGGCCCTGCTGGGACCACCACCCTCCTGCTATCCCTCTGCCCACAGTCGCAGAAGGGCCAGGAGTCGGAGTATGGGAACATCACCTACCCCCCAGCCATGAAGAACGCCCATGCCAAGGCCTCCCGCACCTCATCCAAGTGAGTGGCCCTGACTGCCACCTCCCGGCATCCACCCCTTTGTCCTGACCAGCCCGATCCTTGATTTCTGGAGAGGACAAGTGTTGCTTCAAGTTCAAGCTTGGTTCTCACGCCTTCTGTTAATAAGCATTTCCAGAGTGCCCCCCCACCGCCGCCACGTGTGGGCCTGTGCTAGGTAGCAGCAGTGCACTTGTGTATGAGATGTTGCCTCTAACCTCAAAGAACTTGGAGTTTAGTGCAGGGACAGTGGCTGGGCCACCTGTGAGATGGGGCAGCCAGAGAGGGTTGCCACTGCTGGGTCCCCCGTGCTGTCTCCTGACCTGTGCCTCCGGCCTGTGTTTGCCCCCTGCACCCTGCTGCAGACACAAGGAGGATGTGTATGAGAACCTGCACAGTAAGAACAAGCGGGAGGAGAAAGTGAAGAAGCAGCGGTCAGCAGACAAGGAGAAGAGCAAGGGTTCCCTCAAGAGGAAGTGAGCGGGCGCTGTGCTCAGGTGGCGGTGCTACAACTCTTCTGCCTGGCTGTCCTCCCTGTCCTGCCCTGTGTCCTTGGCTCCACTGCCTTCCCTGGGTGGATGGGGTGGTTGCAGCCTCACTCTGCCCTTCCCAGCTGCCCCAGACCTCCTTGTTCGCCCTCCAGGTTCCAGCCACCCTCTCACTCCCTAACTCCTTCTCTTGGCAGCCTCAGCCCAGACCCTGCGGAAGCCTCCCACAGTGGACAGACCCACAACCTGAACCTAGGAGTGCCCCATTCTATTGTAATTTAAATGGCTCCATCCCTCATACCTCTCCCTGATCCTGTATATAGCCCAGCCAGGCCCCAGTCAGGGCCAGCCCTTCTCCTCTTGTAAATAAAGGCCTGGGATTACTGTGTGTCGCCTCTAACTGAGCACTTTGCTTGCCCAGTGAGTGGGCTCCGCCTCCCGTCAGACCGCTGTGGGTCTGGACTCCGCCTCACACGTGGGAGGGTGACTGTGGGCGAAGCTCCCCAGTCTCCTCCTTTAAAATGGAGAGCGATCATAACAGGGCGGTTGTGAAAAGCACACGATGACGGCTGGTGATAAGACGGGCACAGTGACTCACCACACGCTTGCCCTGTGCCCAGGCACTGAGAGGCTACACATGTTACATCAGTCTAGGCACTTTTGTTATTCTCATTTTACAGTGCAGGAAACTGAGGCACAGAGAGACTAAGTAACTTGGTCACTTGCCCAAGGTCACAGGACTATGGAGCAGTGGAGCTGGGATTTGAACCCAGGCCTTCTGAGCCCAGAGCCCAGACTCCTTACCCTGGAGTTGCAGCTGCCGCCCTTGGGGCAGTTAGAGTCACACTCCCCTGATGCTGACTTCCAGATCCGAACTAAGAAGAGTAGTTAACCCGAGGCCAGCCCCACTCATCCCCTCAGGCAGGAACGGGGACTGGGGACTGGCTCTTAGTGCACCCGGGAGCACCCAGCTTCTCCCCTCACCCAGGCTGCGGCTGCCCGTGTCCTCCGGGGCAGAGTTTGAAGAGCTGGCAGACTTGAAGATTGCTTTGTTTTTGGTCCCCTCTTCCTCCCCCCGTGTTGTGTCGGGAGTGGGGTTTCTTCTTCATTTGTAACTCGTCTCCTGGGGAGTGGAGCCGGTGCAGGTCATCCCTCAGGAAGGGCTGGCATCCACTCTTGGAAAGGCTGAGGCCGCACAGGCCCGGAAGCCCAGAGGCTGGGCAAGCATTATTCAGCAAATCCTTCTTAGAGAGCCCCTGGCACCACCGCCATTCACAGTCACCTGGCCTCCTGGAACTTAGGGGGCTGGTCAGGGAGACAGACTGACAAACCCATCACCTGCATCAAATAATTGCAGGCCAGTATTAAGAAGGAAGCAAACAAAGACCAGGAGAGAGAAGAGCTAGGGACCCAGCAACACAATAGCTCCCTGGGGCTGTGGCCCTCAGGGGCGTGGGTGGGGCAATCACCTGTCGGGCTCAGGGCCCCTCTCCCAGCAACGCCCTTTCCAACCCGGCGCACAAAGGCAAGTCCCACCTCCTCTAACCGCCCTTGGGCTACCTGCCCTTGGGGTGGGACTTGGACTCCAGTTTGGCTGTGCCGTGAGGTGGGTCAGGGAGCAGTTTGGTCGGGAGAGGAGCGAGATCTTTCCCTCTGCAGGCCTCCACTGAGGGGCAGGGCTGAGGCTCCTGGACGGCTGGGGTTTCTGGATAGCGGTGGGTACCTCCACACTAGGGGCACCCTGCTGGGACCCACCTGCCCTTCACAGGCCTGGCAGGGCCTCCTCCCTCCCCTGTCCCTCAGGGGATCCTAGCACAGGCTGGGCATTGGGGCAGCACAGGCCAACTCCTGCCCGGCTGACCCCTCGCTGACCCCTCGCTGACCCCAGGGATCTCTCCGGCCTTCCAGCTCCACTGTGGGCAGGGTCTGAGGTCGCAGAGGAGGGGGCTAGGCCTGAAGGCAGCAGCTGCTGTGGGGAGGGGACCTGAGGACAGCCCCTCCTTTTGTTCCTCTGGAGACAGGGGTGAGAATAGGCAGGTAGGAAAAAAGAGGCTCTGGGAGAGGGTGGGAGGCCTATCGGGATGGCGAGGCCTTAGAGGAGGTGCCTGTGACTGATGCTGGGAGGGAAGGGGTTAAGGCGGTGGGGGGGCAGCCTATGGCAGGAGGACACACCTGTGCGCAGGGCGGCGGGCGGGGCCCAGGTAAGGAGCCTGCGCTGCCGGGCAGGCGGAGAAGGAAGGAGGAAGAGTGGAGGCCGGGGCGGGCTCTAGGCCGTTGAATCTGGGGCTTCAAAGCCCCTTCGTCTCCCTGGCACCCACTCTCTGGGGGCAGGCGGGCCCGGTGACAGGTAAAGGCCACCAGGGGAGGGGTCCTGGGCTGAGCTAGGGACTGCAGAGGGTGGATGAGGGTGGGTGAGTCGGTGTGTGTTGCGGGCAGGGGCAGGCTTCGGAGGTGGAGGAAGGTGGCTCGGGGCGGGGAGTGCCGATGGTTGAGGGGCTGCAGAAGGCCTGCTTGGGCCGCAGCCTGGGCCTAGCGACGAGCGACCCAGGGTGGGGCTGGTGGCAGGCAGCAGGCTCACCCGGAAGTGTCCCCAGGGACTCGGGTGGTGGTGGGGGGATGGGAGTCAGGGATCTGCAGCTTCTCCGCAGGGCACCTGGGCCTGAAGCTTCCTGACCCAAGGTGGGCAGGCTGGGTGGGGGCCCTCGTCTTACCCAGCAGTGTTTGGGTGCGGTTGGGAGTCTCTAATACTGCCGGGTAATGATGGAGGCCCCTGCCCCTGTGTCAGCGACATCCATGGAGTCAGGTCCCCAAGACTTAGCTGGCTGCAGCCCTCTCCCCACTTCCCACGCCCCTCAGAAGCCCTAGTCTTGAGCTGAGAGTGCGGCACCAGGGGTGGCTCTCGTTGGCTGGCTGCCACTCAGGGACACAATGGGCCCCGGCCCCTCCTCCCACCCAGTGCGGTTTGTCACCTAGTGGATCCAGAACCCACAGTCGACCTTGAGCTTGGGATCGGCTCGCCCCGTCAGGAGACCTCACCTGGCCTGTGGCCAGGGTCCCTGTAGCAGCTGGAGCGTTCTCGCCGTAGCTCTCCATTGGCCCGCCCTGGGTCCATCTTCCAGTACAGTGTTGGATGGTCTAATTGTGAAGCTCCTAACACTGTCTGGTAAAGATGGCCCCCGGGTCGGTTCTTTCGGCTGTAACTTTCAGGGAGCCCTGAAGACCATGGAGGCCTACTGACCAACGACCTCTGATCTTTACCCCTCCGGATGGGGGACGGATCACTAGGCAAAGGGGAACAATGGGAAGGAGACAAAATGGCTGCCTCTACAGCTGCAGCAAGATTTGGAAACACTGGTTCCCCAGGCACCTCCATTGTCTTCCCCTTGGAAACATGAAATAAATAAAGTGTGACTAGGAACATGAGGAAGATTGATCCAGGTCACTTGACCTGTCTTTTGTCCCACTGTTGATCTCATCTTAGCTGCACGGTAACTCGGGATTGGGGCTGCGGTATCTGCTTCGTCTTTCATGATACTCAACCCTAAGCAGAGAAAAACATCCTAAAAATCGAAGCAGATTAACTCAGTCCCTCTGTTCAGATCCACTGCTGCCCTATCTGCATTTGGTAGTTCCTGCACATACTTTATCCCCAGGTTTCGCCTTAGAGTTCTAAACTTTCCTTGTCTCCCTGTAGGGATGGGAAATGGGCCGTAGTGGGAGATTCAGGTATAAACGGTGACTTGGTTTCTCTGTTGCTTGAGATTCAGGAAGGGCTGTCTTGGGAAGAAGTGTCAGCTTATCTGTGGACTCAACAGGCACCTGTTCTGTTGGCCCCAGAGCTGAGGGAGTGACAAGCCCACCTTCACAGAGAGCCCTGCTAGTGAGTAGCTCCTCACGCCTGGTGACTGAGAAATGGAATCTGGTGGCCCACATCAGGCCATGGGATCCACTGGGCTTCTAGGCACAGAAGCCCCTCCACAGGCACAGGCAGGCTCCCCAGAACCACATGGAACTCTGCTACCAAGAAAGCAGCTCCTGTTGGGGTCATCAGATTTTTAATCTGGCTCAGCAAAGCCACAGCTGCTCCAGCTCTAAAAAAAAAGGGTGATGTGGGAGAAATGGAGGGTGGGGTGAAGAGTGCAGCTGGGCCTCTAGACCCCAGGGCCAGCCTTTCCAGCTTAGGTCGTTTTGGAGCCCAGGCCCTGCTTCCCCTTAGCTGCCCCAGTCAGAGTCTTTTGCGCCCTCTGCTGGCAGACACAAAGACGGCCCCAGGAGTGCCTATGTGACTGCGCATGCGTGCTGCTCATGACCATGTGAAGCACTGACTTCAGCTTAGGTAATAAAAATTTATTGAGAATTCCTGGGTTGGTGGTTATCTCCTCCCAGCCTTGAGGGAGGGAACAACACTGTAGGAAATCACTGAGAAATCACACACTGTCCCAACATCCCCGGCCGACACAGGGAGGAGGAAAGTAATTCCCCAGAAAAGGGGCTGGTCTTCAGTCTTCCTTAATCCAAGAGGGGTTCGGGGAACGGGTACAGGGGACCATCGCATGATACTGGGGTGGGGGTAGGGCTGTGCTGGACCCCAGGCTGGCTCCTCAAAAACAGGAGAAGCAGATCCACTTCCTCTGGGGATGGAGTTCTCGGTGACTAGGCTCACTTCTTACCCTTGATGAGGCTGTCACTGTAGGAAAGACAGATGATGACATTATTAGGGGACATAAATGTGACAGGCAAGACACTAGGCCATTCCCTCAACGACCCTCCTGCCCCATTGAGGGTTTGTCTGTGGGGAGGTAGGAAAAGGCAGTGGGGTAGAAGGCAGGTATTGGGAGAAGGTGGCCTGCAGGACCCCACAGGAACAAGGATGCAGCAACAACTTACCTTCCTCTGTGGTGCCAGATCACCAGATGAACAGGAAACAGAGAAGAGAAATGCACATGTTAACTGACAGCTTCAGGCCCCACTCAGCTTTGAACCCTCCTTTGCTCCCAGGACAACAGAGGAACAGGGCCGGCAGCCAGGAATCTCAGGCCCATGAGAGGAGGCGGCGTTTCTCATGGCCACTGCTATCTCTGGTCTCCTTCCCTAGCATCCTTCCATGCACCTGAGCAGTTCTAGGGCTCCTGAGTAAGGAAACTGAGTACCATCTTTCATCACTTCGCGGTTAGATAAAGACTTTACAATTAAAGTGCTTTTTATGTGAATAATCCTATTGATCTCATAAAATCAATCCTATGAGATGCAGGATAAAAACTGCCAACCACTCCCTTTTCTAATTTTGGTTCAGTGTCTCTCTGAGCCATATGAACAGCTGTAGCAGGCTCCAGAGCCCAAGCAACCAGACTCAAGTCCCACGTTCTTGTGATGCCCCACTGTGTGGTCACATCTCTCACCGAGTGAAACTTTCATCCTGTAGGTTCAGCACAAGGTTGTCAGCAGTGAGATAGATGCGATTCTGTGATGTGGCGATCTACAGGGGAGGAAATAAGACAGATGCTTACATTGAGCAAAGACCTCAATTCCAACCCCTGCAATTCAGTAGCCACTTAATGGAACACAGCAATGAATAAGATGTGGTTTCTGCTCTTATTCAGGGATCCAGAGCAGTGAGCAGCAGCTATGATTATTGGCACCATAAAGAGGCAAGAACAAAAGGTTAGGGAACCCAGAGGAATAATTTTTTTTTTTTTTTTTTGAGATGGAGTTTCGCTCTTGTTACCCAGGCTGGAGTGCAATGGCGCTATCTCGGCTCACCGCAACCTCTGTCTCCTGGGCTCAAGCAATTCTCCTGCCTCAGCCTCCCGAGTAGCTGGGACTATAGGCGTGTGCCATCATGCCAAGCTAATTTTTGTATTTTTAGTAGAGACGGGGTTTCACCACATTGACCAGGATGGTCTCGATCTCTTGACCTCGTGATCCACCCGTCTCGGCCTCCCAAAGTGCTGAGATTACAGGCGTGAGCCACCATGCCCGGCCCCAGAGGAATCATTCTTGATGAGGGGAAAAGATGCAGAGAAGCCAATTTTTTTTTTTTTTTTTTTTTTTTTTTTGAGACAGTCTTGCTCTGTTGCCAAGGCCGGAGTATAGTGGCACCATCTCAGCTCACTATAACCTCTGCCTCCCAGGTTCAAGTGATTCTCTTGCCACAGCCTCCTGAGTAGCTAACTGGGATTACAGCTGCATGCCACCATGCCTGGCTCTTTTTTTTTTGTACTTTTAGTAGAAATGAGGTTTCACCATGTTGGCCAGAGTGGTCTTGCACTCCTGACCTCAGGTGATCTGCCGGCCTTGGCTTCCCAAAGCGCTGGGATTACAGACATGAGCCACTGCACCCGGCTAGAGAAGCCAATCTGAGTAGAAACCCGAACAAGCAAGATTCGAATTCCCTCACTTCAGTGTGCTGAAAGCACTTTCTCACAAGACAGCCACATCAGAGATGCCAGGCTGACACGCTCACCGTCTTGGAGATATTCTGGGCTGCCCGGATCTTGCGAAGTTTGATGTAGCCAGGGTTCTTGCTCAGAGCTTCTCCAAGGTGAGTAGAGTTAAGGTTCACACAAGGGCAGGCCTCAATCCCTGGCCCCATCCTTACCACACTCCCTTGCTGCAGTCCTCCTCTGGGCTGTCAGATCCAAGGTTGCGCTCAGGTGACTTGGCCCAGCCCTACCTTGGACCCCACCTGTGGGCCTCCCTGTAGGCTGCTGCCAGGAACTGAGGGCAGCAGCAGAAATGAAGGCGAGGCCAGCAATGCTATTGATCTGGCCTTACAGTGGGGAGTCAGGCCTTGGCTACCCCCACCAAGATTTCAGATCTCATCTGTAGTCCCCACCCCCAAGGAGCCAAGGGCCGGAGGGCACGGAGTCGCATTCGCCTTAGTCTCATCAGCCTGCCCATTAAGGAGGATGGGGAACACAGGTGCCCTATGGGTTGGGCTGAGATCTCTCCAGCAGAAAGATATCATCTTGGCAGCCTCGGCCTCACCCTCGGCCTGCACGATCTTCTGCCGCTGTTCCTGCTTTGCTTTTTCTACCAAGAACTGGGCCCGCTGGGCCTCCTGTTGGGCTGTGGTGGGAGAGAGTCAGGTAGACCCGGTCCTGGGTCAGGAGCCCCTTCATGGAGTCTTTCCTCCTCCTGCACCTCGGAAGCCCTCGCCCCACTGCTCTTGCGACTCACCCACTTGTTTGGCTTCTACAGCAGCTGTGTACTCTCGGCTAAAGCTCAGCTCTGTGATGGCTACATCATCCAGGATGAGGCTGAAGTCCTTGGCCCTCTCTGTCAGTTCCCGGCGGATCAACAGGGATACCTGGGTGGGGGGTGAGGAGGGAAAGGGCAGGGTGGTTTGAGGGGACTGGAGAACTGAAAGGAAAGTTGTGTTGTGTGACCATCTTAACAACAGATCTCCTGAGAATGGCAGAAAAATCATCAACCCTTCCTCAGTGCCTCACCACAATATCTGAGTTGGAAGGGACTTGATTCAATCTTTTCATGTGACAGATGAGACACCTTAGAGAGATGACAGGACCGCTCCAGCTCACAGTGACCCCTAATCCTTCACTCTCCCCAATACAATACGAATTGCATTAGCTTCCTGTTGGGCAAACCTGTAACATATGCCTATCTGCTGAAAGAGGTGCAGGAAAAGCCAAGACTGGGACATTTCCCTCCATGCTTCCTAACGCCAAGTGCTATCGAGTTCTAACACTGGCTCTCCTTATTTCACAGGGGCAATTAGCACAGCTTTTAGGTGGAAATGGCAGTAGGGTGACAATCCTTTTCTAATAAGCTGCCTTTCCTAGTTCCCAATACCCCGGACCTAGGAGGGAAAGGCTGACACCATGCAGACGGTGGTGGAAGTCAGACCTGGGCGCGCTGGGTGATCAGCTGTGAGGCATTGAACTTGGCCACCACACTCTTGAGCACCTCGTTGACAATGGACGGCAACACTCGTTCCTCGTAGTCTAGCCCTAGGCGCTGGTACATGCTAGGAAGCTCCTGAGCATTGGGTCGAGACAGCACTCGCAGGGAGATATTCACCATCTGCAGGTCTGAGATTGAGGTCAGCAGTGGCTGTTCAAGGCCAAACACCCTTTCCCAAGCACTTTGTCCTTCATGTGCCTCCCTCTATGCCCTGAGCAATGATGTACAGCATGGCACTACCCTAGGGGGAGGAGAGTTAATCAGGCTGACAAGGAAGACGTGACACAGCACAGGTGAAATGCATCTTCACCTACTGTGAATTGAACTGCAACCCTGTCACTAGCAGAGCTGACCCCTCTTTTCCCCTCTGTACTCTGTGCAACTGCTAAAGTGGGTGCTTTTATGCTGTACCATAATCATGTTTCCTGTAAGGATTTGGGGACAAGAGTGTGTTCTATGAATCCTTTATTCCCAGTGCCCAGTCAAGTAAATGAATAAGTGACCCGTACTAGGTATAGTACAAAGAAGTACATTACAGATTACTGGTGAGCTACCTAACTCAGTGTGTGAGTGTGTGTGTGTGTGTGTGTGTAGGAGGAAGAGGTCTGGGGAACTCAAAGCACAGCTTCTATGTATGGTCTAGAAGAACAGGTGACCTAGTCAAGAATGGAGACGAACTTCTCCAGAACAGAGTGTACTAGTGCATGTAACAGCAGATACAATTCTTTGATTATCCTACCTGCCATGGGATTACCAAGTGCTCAGACCTACCTTTGGAGCCTGTAGGGGAGGAGATTTTTCGAGGTCTGGCCCGAATGTCATAGATAATGGGGTACTGGAACCAGGGGATCCTGGAGGGGACAGGGATACGTATTAAGAGGCTGCAGTGGCTCACGCCTACAATCCCAATATTTTAGGAGGCTGAGGCCGGCAGATCATTTGAGGTCAGAAGTTCGAGACCAACTTGACCTACATAGTGAAACCCCGTCTCTACTAAAATACAAAAATTAGCCGGGTGTGGTGGTGGGCACCTGTAATCCCACCTACTCGTGAGGCTGAGGCAGGAGAATCACTTGAACCCAGGGGGCGGAGGTTGCAGTGAGCAGAGATCGCACCACTGCACTCCAGCCTGGGCGATGGAGCAAGACTCCCTACTCCCTCTCAAGAGGGGGGCGGGGAGAGAAAAAAAAGAGAGACCGCAGTTTCACTAGCTTTGCCTGGTTTCCCCTCACCACGTGTTTTTTGGCCTGCTCCTCCCCATGACCACAGACAAGGAGAGATTCTCTTGTCCGTCTGGAAAGCAACAGTTTATGTACTGCTGGAGGTTCGCGCAGCACCCACTGTCCTGGGAGTGGGGATGAGGAGGGAAAAGAGCAGCGCTGAATCCTGTTGCACGTCCGACTACAGCCACTGCTGGGTCGGCGTCAAGGGTGAAAGGTCAGGGTCAGTTGGCTCTGGCCGCCATTACCTGAAGTGAAGGCCCTCGGCCAGGATAGTGTCCTGCTGCACTCCACCGATCCGATTGAAGAAGATTGCTCTGTGCCCGCCTTCCACTGTGGGGAGAGGGGTGGTGATCAGGCCAGGCCGCTGCTCAGAGTAAGTGCTAGACTCCGGTGGGGCGCGGGGACCGGGTAAAACACGGCAAGGGGTTTGCGGGAGGGACTGGAAGGGTCCGGCGAGCGGGCGAAGGTTGCTCACCGGTGAACACGGATTCCCGGACACCATAGGCCACGGCGCCAGCCCCCAGCAGCAGCTTCAGCGCGGTGCCCATGCCCCGGGGCCCGGCGGGCAGCCGTCCCGCCAAGTCCTTCAAGTTCTGGGCCATGTCTAATCTTGAGGCTGGCGGCACCAGAAGTGAGAAGGGGGTGCCGGCCCTCCTCTACCCGACTCCAGCTTAGGTACTGCACCCTTCACACGAGGGTTCGGACCCTTAATGCTGGGGAAAGAAAGGGCACCGGAAGTGCGCTCCCTTCGAAACCCTCCCCCTGAGCCCTCTACGGACCCGAACTTCGCGCACAGGAATCGCGTATCCGGAAGTCCCGCCCCTTTCTGGAAGGCTGCCCTCTCAGGGAGGGCAGCGCAAGACAGTAAGTCATCGCCATTTCCAAGCCCACTTTCAAAATGGCAGCCGGAAGGAAATTTGTGATTAAAAGCCGCGGGGTTCTCCTTTAAGAGCGTTAGCGCAACTTCCGGTCTGGTTGCAAGATGGCCGCGCCCAGTGGTGGATTCAAGCCTCGTGAGCGAAGCTGTGGGGAGCAGTTGGAGGACTGGGATGCTGTGGCCCCCAAGCGGCCCCGAGTCGGGGCAGGAAACAAGATCGGAGGCCGTAGGCTTATTGTGGTGCTGGAAGGGGCCAGTCTGGAGACAGTCAAGGTAGTTTAGGAAAGGAAGTGGAGAACTGGTAAATCGCAAGTTGGGACTCCGTGGAATGAGGGTGAGGGGCTCGGAGTGGATAGAGAAAGCAGAAAGGGGTGAAAAATGTTTTTGGAGAAAGGTGGCTTGGCTGTCTGTCTGTTGATTTGATATCCTGGGATGGTAGTACTCATTTTTTTTTCGAGACGGAGTCTCGCTCTGTCGCCTAGGCTGGAGTGCAGTGGCGCGATCTCGGCTAACTGCAACCTCCACCTTCCCGGTTCAAGCGATTCTCCTGCCTTAACCTCCTGAGTAGCTGAGAGTATAGGCGCACACCACCATCACACCAGGCTAACTTTTTTGTGTTTTTAGTAGAGACGTGGTTTCACTATGTTGGCCACTCTGGTCTCTAATGATGCAAGAGGCAATTTAATAAAAAAGTAAAGTAAAATGAAGAGGGGTTACTCCCAGTTTTAAGATTGGCATGAGGGTGGGACATGGTGACTCACACCTGTAATACCAGCACTTTAGGAGGCTGACGCAGGCAGATCACTTAAGGTCAGGAGTTCAAGACCAGCCTGGGCAACATGGTGAAACCCCGTCTACTAAAAATACAAAAACTAGCTGGGCATGGTGGCACACACCTGTAGTCTCAGCTACTTGGGAGCTGATCTCGTGATCTGTCCGCCTCGGCCTCCCAGAGTGCGGGTATTTTTTTTTTTTTTGAGGCAGGGTCTTGCTCTGTCACCCAGGCTGGAGTGCAGTCGTGCAGTCTCCTCCATCTCCTGGGCTCAAGCCATCCTTCTACCTCAGCCTCCCAAGTAGCTGAGACTACAGGTGTGTGCCACCATGCGCAGCTAGTTTTTGTATTTTTAGTAGACGGGGTTTCACCATGTTGCCCAGGCTGGTCTTGAACTCCTGACCTTAAGTGATCTGCCTGCATCAGCCTCCTAAAGTGCTGGTATTACAGGTGTGAGCCACCATGTCTCACCCTCATGCCAATCTTAAAACTGGGAGTAACCCCTCTTCATTTTACTTCTGAGAGTTTTTTTTTATTAAATTGCCTCTTGCATCATTAGAATTTTCACACTTCTTCCTCAGATTTGCAGCTCTTCACTTAGTGCATGTTTGATGTAAGCAAACTGAGGGTAGTGACTATATTTTGGACAGTATATACATACTGCTCCTGTGATAAACACAGCATTCAGCCTTGCTCACTAACTGCTAAGTCCTGCTTGGTTCCAGGATGTCTCATTAGCTTTGCCTAACAGCCACAGGTTTTAAAAGTAAATCCAGTATATTGGTAGATAATGTGAAGTCACAGGTTGGGCCCTTCCTCCTGTTTCCCTCTAAGACCATTTACTGGGGAGTGCACAGTTATCTCCTGAAGAACTTGCTGGGCCCCACCTCCAGTGTTTCTGGTTTAGTAGGTCTAGAGTGGGCCTGAGAATTTGCCTAACAAGTTTCCAGGTGCAACTGCTGCTGGTGGTTTGGGTACCACATTTCAAGAATCATGGGGTTAGGTAACAGAAGCTTATGCTGTTCTTTGGTCATGTTCCCTGTTCAGGTAGGGAAGACGTATGAGCTACTCAACTGTGACAAGCACAAGTCTATATTGTTGAAAAATGGACGGGACCCCGGGGAAGTGCGGCCAGACATAGCCCACCAGGTAACTCCAGGGACAACGCTCACAACCGTTTGAGTCTCTGTATGGAAGGGTCTCTTCAGCCTTAACCATGCCTTGGTTTCTGCTTTGGTCAGAGCTTGCTAATGCTGATGGATAGTCCCCTGAACCGAGCTGGCTTGCTGCAGGTTTATATCCACACACAGAAGAATGTTCTGATTGAAGTGAACCCCCAGACCCGAATTCCTAGAACCTTTGACCGCTTTTGTGGCCTCATGGGTAAGAAGCCTTAGAACAAAGTTCGGAATGAACTTGGACGTAGGGAAGAAGGGAGGAAAAGGGAGAACTAAGTGTGGGATTTTTTTTTTTTTTTTTTTGAGACAGAGTTTCGCTCTTGTTACCCAGGCTGGAGTGCAATGGCACAATCTCGGCTCACCGCAACCTCCGCCTCCTGGGTTCAAGCGATTCTCCTGCCGCAGCCTCCTGAGTAGCTGGAACTACAGGCGCGCACCACCATGCCCAGCTAATTTTCGTATATTTAGTAGAGACGGGGTTTCACCATGTTGACCAGGATGGTCTCGATCTCTTGACATCGTGATCCACCCGCCTCGGCCTCCCAAAGTGCTGGGATTACAGGCCTGAGCCACCGCGCCCGGCCAAATACGGGATTTTTTTTAAGGGAGGAGATGGGAGGACATGATTAGTCTAGGACAAGGACTCCTATTATTTTTGTTTGTCGAAACTCCACTCTCCTGTTCTTGCAGTAGCTTCCCTGCTGAGTGAGAATGGGAGTCTGAACCTATCATTGTACAGCTAGCCATATGCTTGGCAGCTGTTTGTTCCTGACATTTCAGGAGTCCAGTCTGGATATAAAGCACACAGGGAACCCATCTTACCGATGAGATTTTCCTTGTTCAATGACTGGACAGAAGGACTGTGGTCTTCATCTAGCTCTGAACTCTTTTTCCCCTTTCTAGTTCAGCTTTTACACAAGCTCAGTGTTCGAGCCGCTGATGGCCCCCAGAAGCTTTTGAAGGTGAGGTATTGAAATCTACTAGTTCAAGGTTGGTTCTGGGAATGTTTCTGTGGCTGAATTTTCTCTTTTTCACTTTAGGTAATTAAGAATCCAGTATCAGATCACTTTCCAGTTGGATGTATGAAAGTTGGCACTTCTTTTTCCATCCCGGTTGTCAGTGATCTGCGTGAGCTAGTGCCCAGCAGTGATCCTATTGTTTTTGTGGTGGGGGCCTTTGCCCATGGTAAGGTAAGGTCTGGGCTCAACCCTGAGATTCTTGGTAGAGCTGAACTTAAGAATTCCCAGAGCAATAGGCATTTTAACAATGCTTACAGTGAGCTAGTAGACACACAATGGTTCCATACCCTGCCCCAGGGTGCATCCTTTGAGGACTGCTGCCATATTTGTGATAGTCACAGTTAGGACCTTCTTCATCCTTTGTAGGAATCGGATATTACACAGCACAGCTGAAATATTAGGTTAGCTGTAGTTTTCCTGCCCTAAGGAAGGGTTGAACAGCTGCTGACGGACAGAGTTGGCTGACAAAACTGTTCTCTCCTCAGGTCAGTGTGGAGTATACAGAGAAGATGGTGTCCATCAGCAACTATCCTCTTTCTGCTGCCCTCACCTGTGCAAAACTTACCACAGCCTTTGAGGAAGTATGGGGGGTCATTTGACAGTAGTAGAACCCGTTCTGAAACCAGAAACTGTTGATGTCACATCCTTTGACCCTGGTCTGAGCTGACTGCTGGAAGATGATCTTTCTGCACTGAGACTGTGGAGTTTGGGGCGCCAAGGCTGTACATTTGCTATTTGTTTATCCTATGAATACTGCTCTTGCAAACCTGGTTGTTTCGGGGGTTCTTAAAGTATCTAATGGTGTAAAACTGTTTGTTCTCCTGGGACTTCAGGGACAGACATGAGGTTACACAGTTAGCAGTTTGGTTCCATGCTTTGAAGGCAGTCTTTAGCTCCTAGATTGCTGTGCTCTGAAGGAGAGAACCCTGATTATCAGCCATGGCAGGGATGGAGAAGAACTGTGAAAGAGCAGTCAGGAATGCTGGTGGTGAAAAACGGAACAAACAGAAGTGATTTTATCTAATACAGTTTCAAGGTAGAAAAAGTGGAGCAGGCAGGGCCTTGCACCCCTCTCCACCCCCCCATGGGGGGGGTTGGTGGTAGCGGCACATATACAATCATAGTAAATTGACAGAAGAAAAACACAACAGATTCCTGGCTAGAGGGGGAGAGATAAGGCAACCGTGCATGGGGGAGCCAGAGGGGAGATGTGGGTCCCTCTGCTCCTCCCACAAGTTTCCCCTTTGGGCCAGGCGCCGTGGTTCACGCCTGTAATCCCAGCACTTTGAGAGGCTGAGGTGGGCAGATCACTTGAGGTCAGGAGTTCGAGAGCAGCCTGGCCAACATGGTGAAACCCCGTTTCTACTGAAAATACGAAAAGTAGCTGGGCATGGTGGTGCGCCTGTATTCCCAGCTACTCGGGAGGCTGAGGCAGGAAAATCGCTTGAACCCGGGAGGTGGAGGTTGCGGTGAGCTGAGATCATGCCACTGCACTCCAGCCTGGGCGAAAGAGCGAGACTCTGTCTCCAAAAAAATAGTTTCCCCTTTGGCCCCAAATGAAGACTTGGCTGGCAGCAGAGGCACAGCTGGAAGCATCAGATCTTCCACCTCCCTGGCTTTTCCATTCTCTGTGCTCGGGGGCAAAGGAGTGCTATGAAAGGGAGACAAGTAGTTTCTGCACCAGTCCTGCATAGGCCACCTGCAAGACAAGATGTGATTGGAAGGCTGGTTAGTTACTCCCCTAGTTCCTGGTCTGTAGCCTTTCCAGATGTTTCCTACCATGCTTCAATAAATCACAGTAGTCAGTCCCTGTACTGTGTCCCTTAGTAGCCAGGCTAATCCTTGTCATGCACCCAGATGTCTAATACTATTTTTTTCCAGTCTGTTGCTCTATTCTGTAACCTGGTAGTAGCTTAGCTGTATTTACTTACCAGGGAAATGGATTATTCCATCTTCTTTAACTTCTCTTTCCTTGGCACCATTGCTTTGTGAACATAAGGCAATATGAATAGTAGGCTTAAGAAGAAGATGTGACCAAGGAAATAGATGGATTTATACACCTGTGGAGAGAGAGGCCACTGAGGTAGACAGGCCTGGAGCATCCCTCGCTGCCCCAGGTTGCAGTCAGACCCTCCCATCCTCACAAACAGGCCTTCACTTGCCTTAAGCCATTTGTCCCATGTGAAGAGGCAGAAGGCAGTCATGGAGTAGCCCATAAAAAGCCAGTGGATGGTCTGTTGCACCAAATAGTAGAAGGGCTGGAGGACAGTAATGGCAGCCAGGTTGCTCAGGGTGGGGCTCTCTTGAATGAGCTTGGCAGCCTGGGGAGGGAAGAGAAGCTCATCAGCTTCTTGTCCTTCATATTCCCCTTCACCCCCACCCTGGAGGCCTACCTGTCTTTCCACAATAACAATGAGGAATTCCATCTGGAAGCAGACCAGGTATCCTGAGTGCAGGCCGTGCCAGAGGGCCAGGAATAGCAACGAGAGACCCTGAGAGAGTTCTTTATTTCCAAGGAACTTGAGTCGTTTGAAGAAGTAGCTGGAGGAAAGGGTGGGTGGGGTGACCCTCAAACTGACTGGTTCTTGCATTCTGCCACCTGCCTCTGGGTCCTCACACCATGAGGATCAGAGTGGAGTGCTGGGGGCTCCCACGTGTAGCCCCCCAGGGGTACAGGAGGCAGTGCTGACTGACTAATTTTAGAGATGGGAGACCCAAGACAAAGCTGGAAGCAGGAGCCACTTGGTTCAGCAGCAGTGACTGAGTGCTGATGTTCAGCTCAGTGGCGAACCAGACTCTCCTCAAGCTGCCCACACTCTAGTGGTGGGGACAAACAAGTAAAGCTGTTTATAAACAGGGCAGTGGAGGATGCAAGTCCAGTGGCAGAGCTGGAATAACACTCAGGGCACAAGGCACTTATATCTTGCCTTTTGTTCAAATAAGACAGGAACAGTTTGGGGGAGGGGAGCACGGGTGGGGGTCAGTCAATGTGAGTGATGGGGTTCTGCCCAGGTGGGAAAGATGCATAGGGGTGACATGTACACCTCTGCCCTTCAATCTGGGAAGACAGTGGGAGGAAGGAACCAGGGTCCAGGCTCCCCTCCAGCAGCTCACCGGGATACCCAGGCGTTGGTGTTGATGTTGAACGAGGCAATGGTGCCAGTGAAGCGGGGGTTTGTTTCGAAGAGCCACACCTTCATGTTGGCACAGGCATCCCACTTTGCCTTGTCCTTTTCTTCAAAGCCATTGAAGCCCAGCCCCGTCAAAATACATACTCCTTCCTGAGAGGGAATAGGTCAGTTAGGGCTCCTGCCATTCCCCACACTGGCCCCCACAGCTTGTCTAAATAGGACCCTGTTTCAACTTTTCTACTTACTGTGACCAGCCAACAGGTGACGTATTTGTACAGCACAAACTTGCCCCAGATCAGCATGTACATGCAGCGGAACCAGAAGGGGTGGTTCTTGGGAGAGGAAAGCACAGTGCATTAGGGATACCACAGGACAAGGCTGTTTTTCTCAGCACTTCCTTTTCACGCTTGTGGCTACTTCATGTCTGCCTAAGTCCTGCTGCCAGACGCCCCCAATAGTCTGGCCTGATTGCCTTCACAACAGGCAGAGAGGAATAAGCGGAGGGCCTGGAGAATATTCATTCACCTTTCCCTTGGAGAGTCCCAAGGGCAGCACTGTGTTTAACTTCTCTACTGTTTGCCTTTGTTGGCAAAGTTTTTGGAATGAGCATTTGGAATGTTAAGTATGGAGGGGCCCACACTGGATTTTAATTTAAGGAGAGAAGCCTGTCCAGAATTACTGATCTCTTTCAAGCCTTTCCAGAACTTCCCCTCTTCCCTTGGTTTCTCTGAATTCCCTAGAAATGCCCAAATTTATCAGTCAAGAAAAGAAAATAGGCTGGAGAATCAGAAGCTGCTGTGCTCTGAGGGGTCACATGGATGTGATAAGGCAAGCTAGGAGTGGCTCCTAGAGAAGGCAAGGGGTGCTAAATGTGCACCTGGCACAGCCCTGTGCCCGTGAAGGTTCGTTAAGTGCTGGCTGATGAACGTGTCCCGGCCCAGCTGGCATTGAACCAACTCACCGATCTAGAGCAAAACCAATATGCATTTGTAGACGATATTTCCTACTTCTCTGCTATCTATAGGGATCCTTGCCTGTCCATTTTCTAGCTCTGGTGCAGTCATGCTGCTGCTACTTTAGGAGACACTCACGTCATAGTCTTCGGTGAGGAGATAGTCTTCTGTTATGTGGGGGCTGAGCAGAGTGTAACCCACCAAGTAGACAAGGCCCAGACTCAGGCGCTTGAGAGCAGGAATGGTGCTGGAAAGAAAGGAGTAGAGTTCCTGGTCACAGAGAGCAGAGACTATTCCCTTCACCCTCTGACCTTCAGTTATGGAGAGGAGGGTTTGGGGGTATGGTTGTCTACCTGGAATGGGATGAGAAGCTCTGCTGTCCAAAGTGTTTCCTGTTTCAGGGAAAGATTTCTGGCTGGCTATAAGGAATGGGGACTGCAAACCTCTTAAGAGTTGGCCGGACATGGTGGCTCATGCCTATAATCCCAGCACTTTGGGAGGCTGAGGTGGGTGGATCACAAGGTCAAGAGATCGAGACCATCCTGGTCAACATGGTGAAACCCCATCTCTACTAAACATACAAAAAATTAGCCAAGCATAGTGGCGCGTGCCTGTAATCCCAGCTACTTGGGAGGCTGAGGCAGGAGAATTGCTTGAACCCAGGAGGTGGAGCTTGCGGTGAGCTGAGATCGCGCCATTGCACTCCAGCCTGGGTAACGAGAGCGAAACTCCCATCTCAAAAATTAAAAAAAAAAAAAAAAAGGGGTTGTGGGCAGGTCAGGGCAGCAGACAGTGGACCAGTTTTGTGTTTCCCCCTCAGGAATGCTACTGATCTCAAGATCTTACCAGGTTTCACAATCTCTATTGGGACTAAAACCCAGTGGATGTAAGATAATAAAAATAACCACTTTGAATCTGCTCCTTCATTTCTTGGTTGAATTGATGCTGAAACACAGGATGGACAAGTTCTCAGTGAAGGAATTTTGGCAATTAAACACTTTTTTTCCCTTTATCCTTTTTTATTTTCTAGAGACGGTCTTGCTCTGCCACTCAGGCTGCAGTACAGAGGCACAGTCATTGCTCACTGCGGCCCTGAACTCCTGGGCTCAAGCAATCTTCCTGTCTCACCTTCCTGAGTAGCTGGGACTATAGGCATGTACCACCTTGCCTGTATAATTTTTTAATTTTGATTTTTTGTAGAGATGGGGGTCTCACTATGTTGCTCAGGCTGGTCTTGAACTCCTGGCCTCAAGTGATTCTCCTGCCTTGGCCTCCCAGAATGTTGGGATTACAGGTATGAGCCACTGTGCCCTCCTATATTTCCTACTGATAAATATTTTGGAGACAGGATTTTGCTGTGTCCCAGAAGGGAGTGCAGTGGCATGATCAAAGCGGCCTTGACCCACTTTCCCTGGGCTCAAGCAATCCTCCCACTTCAGCCTCCTAAGGAGCTGGGACTACAGATAAATGCCACTATGCCTGCTGATTTTCTATTTTTCGTAGAGACAGGGTCTCTCTATGTTGCCTAAGCTTGTCTAGAACTCCTGGCTCAAGCAATCCTCCTACCTTAACCTCCCAAAGCGCTGGGATTATAGAGGTGAGACCACTGTGCCTAGCCTCTATTTCTATCTAGCTTACATATATTTCATATATATGTGAAAATGGGCTTTAAAGGCAGAAATGTGACTGGTTCAGGCAAACCCTTGTGGCATAAACATGGATTTTTAAGTTTGTAATTGTATCAGGATAGCTGGAAGAACCCTAAGCTAAAAAGGGCCTACTCCTGGCACAGAGTGCCTGTAACAGCAGTCCAGGGCCTGCGTGACACAGGTCTCTATGCCAGGGCCATGCTGGAGAATGCGGCTTTCAGATGAGTCCCTTCAGAGTGAGTGAGAGGTATCCTACATGGACATCTGGGCCAAGAGGGGCAATTACCTGTTTGGTATCTTTCCCGGTATGTCAGTCAGCTGTCCCTGCACCAGCTTCATGTAGTGGTTCATTGAGAACTGGGGCCCTACCAAGAAGGCTCCATAGAAGTAGGAGAAGCCAGCAACTTCCAGCAGGGAAGGGACGCCCCGTATGGCGTATTTCTGTTGCTCAGAGGACAAGGAATTCTATGCCAAGAAGAGAATGCATGGTTCAGGATAGCCTTGAATCTCCCCCGAGAGCCAGTGTGAGTGTTCCCCACCCTGGTGCCCCACTGGCTGGGGTTCTTCAAATAGCCTTCTCTTTGGGGGATGACAAATAGTTGCTTCTTGTGGAAATGGGTATGTGTGTGCGTAGCCTAACAACAGCTGGTTGTTGCTGCTTCAGCAAACACCTTGCTGGCATTGATCTCTGGACTTTGTGCAAGAGCTGGATTCTGGGCAAATCAGACTTGTTGATCCTTGCTCAGTGCTATCTGAAAGGGAGATCACACAGGCTGGGGAATGAGGGAGAGGCTCTGCTCTGGAATTTGGGTTCAGTCTTTTGTTAACAGCCTTTTTCTTTCCTTTCATTAAGTCTTGAACCTCTCTGCAGATGAACGGGTACTTACCTGATCTTTCCCTCCGTCAAAGTAGTCAACAGCCAAACCTGAGCAGAGAGAGAACGGGTGGGTAGGGTGGTGGGAGAGGACACTGAGGACGTGGCCTGTGGACTGAGTGCAGCCAGAAGTGTATGGCGGGGGGTGCCGAGGAAGTTTTTGGCAAGACTGGGGAGGGACCTGTACGTAAGGAAGGAAGGCAGTGACCATCACTCACCAATCAGCTTCAAAGTGAGAACACAGTGTGGCATTGTCCACTTGATATCGTAGTTGTCTGTGGCTGTGTAATAATATCCAGCCAGAAGGTAGACCTAGGAGAGGTGGAAGTTTTTATTCTACCATCACTACTGTTTCTTTTCCCTGCTCTGAAATTCAATGTTCTCTTTTTCCTTTCTCCTCATCCCATCATTAAAAGCCTTAATAAATTCCTACAAATGGAGGTGCTGAGAACCTATAATGGGAAGAGAGTTGCTCAAAGCTTCTTGGCAAAATGAGGACTAAACTGAGATGAGAATTTGGATGCTGGGACCACAGGTACATGCCACCTCACCTGGCCAATTTTTATTTTTTGTTTGTTTCACCATGTTGCCCAGGCTGGAGGGCTAATTTTTTTTTTTTTTTTTTTTGTAGAGATGGGTTGCCCAGTCTAGTCTCAAACTCCTGGGCTCAAGCAATCTGCCTGCCTTATCTTCCCAAGGTGCTGGGATTACAGGTGTGAGCCACTGTGCCTGGCCTATGCTTAGCTTCTTTAACTCATTCTGTTGCTTTTCTGTCTTGCTTTGAAGTGACTCTCCTCCTGGATAGTGGGCTAAATCAAAGAGTCTAATGACACAGTATGCAAAGGGTTAGCTGGTAGCCCTTTCTTGAGGCAGGCAAAGAGTTACCATTATAATCTATGGATGGAACACTTGGGGCTGATGATAAGCCTGAAGTCATACTGCTGGGTGCTGGGAGAGGGGTTAGAAATTAGGTCTGCTAATTTCTTTCTTTTTTAAATTTGAGATGGAGTTTTGCTCTCTTGCCCAGGCTGGAGTGCAGTGGTGCCATCTCAGCTTACTGCAGCCTCTGCCTCCTGGGTTCAAGCGATTCTCCTGCCTCAGCCTCCCGAGTAGCTGGGATTATAGGCATGGGCCACTACACCCAGCTAATTTTTGTATTTTTAGTAGAGATGGGGTTTCACCATGTTGGTCAGGCTGGTCTCGAACTCCTGACCTCGTGATCCTCCCAAAGGTATCCCAAAGTGCTGGGATTACAGGCGTGAGCCACTGCGCCCGGCCTTAGGTCTGCTAATTTCTATACCACAGTCCCCTGCCTACCCCTGTCCCCTGAACTGCTGTCAGCTATAGCCTGAACTGCTAAGGGAAAGAAGTTTACCATCTGGAAGCAAAAGGTAGTGAGGACGGCAGTGATGGTGCGGCCCATTAGTCGAAGGATGAGGAACTGAAGCACAATACATAGCAGGGAGTGGTAGAGCTGGTTTCCTGGATGCAAGAAGAGAGGATTTAGCCTGGTTTTTACACTCTCACCCATCCTGAGACTTCCAATCACAACATAGCATATAAAGGAAAGCACTGGCATCAGGATCTTATTTTCAGAATAACATCATGTTTTGGAGGAGAAGATGGAAATTAATTGTATAAATATAAGAGATTATTAGGGTGGTATTATATTTCTTTTATTTCCTTCTTTCTTTTTTTTTAGAGAAGAGACTTGCTCTGTCATCCAGGCTTGAGTCCAGTAGCTCAATCATAGCTTACTACAGCCTTGAAATTCTGGGCAAGTACCACCACACCCAGCTTGTTACTGTGTTTTTGAATGTCTGAAGTGAAGAATGAATCTAAGTGGGAATTGCTTGGATTGGTCATTCAGTTACATCCATATCAGAGAGAAACTGAGGATTCTTTGTTGATGGTGTCTGGCAAGGGTAACCACCCTCAAAATGTTTTTATCTGACAGAAGACTGTACATGAAAGGGAAAAAGGAAAAATTAAGCTGTGTTTCTGTCCATACAACCCTCTTTGCAAGCAGGAACATTATAACTTCCCTACCCATCAGATTCTCTCAAGGAAATTTTGTTCAAGTCTGTTCTTTCCCAGGTTCCCTCTAATTGCAGGGTCACTGGTAACTTAGTTTACTCACCAAAGTTAAAATAAGCAATTGAGAGGCCTGTAAAGGTATGGAAGAGGTGGATGAGGTAGCTCTCCTTGTAGAAAAGGTAATGCCGATAAAACAAAGCAAAGGGGTAACCTAGATGAGGAGAAAGATAAGAAGAGGGTTATTTGTGTCTGATGCTGTCCCAATTTGGCTTGGAAGTTTATCTGGCATGAAACACGGCCCAGAGAGAGAACACACACACACACACACACACACACACACACACACACACACACGATGGCAACAGAGAAGACAATAACAGTATCCCCAAGAACCAAAAGTTTCTTTGTAAATACAAATTTTGAACTGAAGATATTAATATTTGATTGAGGCAATATAACGCTGGGTCCTAAGACTAGGTTTCATTTATAGCCTATGAACTATTGCCAGCAATGTTCTCTTATGTGAGTTAAAAAAAAAAATGATACAAGGAAGCCAGGCATGGTGGCTCCCATGTATAATCCCAGTACTCTGGGAGGCTGGGGCAAGAGGATTGCTTGAGTCGAGGAGTTTGACACCAGCCTGAGCAACATAGCAAGACCTCGTCCTTTTTAAAAAACAAGATATGAAGATTTGAGGGTGCCCATCTATGCTCCAGAAACACTAATTTATATTTTGTGATCTATCTTGCTAGCACAGGATTATCAGATGAGGACAAATGTAAATTAGTATCAGGCTAAACCCTGGGATTGCTGACTGCATATGTAGCAGTTACAAGATGTGTGGAGATACTCCTCACAGTCTGTGATCTGGGCATCAGCCAAGCTATAAAATCCGTTTAAGCATACTGGAAAAATGTCTTCTATAAAGCCATGATTCAGAGTATAGTCCAAAGGCCATGAGTGAACCACAGAGGATCTCCTGATGGGTCATGAAGTGATTATACACGGCCAGGGGTTATTACTGAATTAAAAACGGTCAATAACATTTGGTATTCCTAAACTGAAATTAGCATATTCCACGGTTTTACTGCAGACTCACCTTCAGTGTTCTGTCTAGAGGTCTGGCTGCCATGCCTGGCAACATTCCTACAGCACCAGTGCATATGTGGAGGATGGGAATCTCCCAACTGCTTTTTGGAAAGACACTCTGCCTATTCTTTTATTGATTATTCTCTTGAGTTGGTCACAGTTTATACTTTCTGCAATTCTTGCTTTTATTTTTGTTTATTTTGAGACAGGGTCTTGCTCTGTCACCCAGGCTGGAGTGCAGTAGCATGCTCATAGCTCACTACAGCCTTTATCTCCTGGGCTCAAGCAATCTTTCCACCTCAGCCTCCTGAGTAGTTGGGACCACAAGTGCCTGCCACCATGCCTGGCTAACTAGTTTGTAATTTTTGTGGACGTGGGGTCTCACTATGTTGCCCAGGCTTGTCCTGAACTCCTGGGGTCAAGCATTCCTCCTGCCTTGGCCTCCCAAAGTGTTGGGATTACAGGTGTGAGCCACTGTGCCTAATGAGTTGCTGTGATTCTTGCTTTCAAATTATGTAAGTGCAGTGTTTATCACTGGCAATATGGTTTACTGTGAGTTTGGTTAACTAAAAAATGCTTAGAATAGTATCATACAGAAATAAATTGCTCAATGATTTGTTAAATAAGTAAATGCATAATTATGTTATATCTTGGTTTATGTCCTTCTAGTAATTTTCCTCCCATACATTTAAAAAAAAAAAAAAAAAACTGGCTGGGCGCCATGGCTCATGCCTGTAATCCTAGCACTTTGGGAGGCCAAGGCAGGCAGATCACGAGGAGTTCAAGACCAGCCTGGTGAAACCCTGTTTCTACTAAAAATAAAACAAAACAAAACAAAACAAAACAAAACTGTACTAGTTGGGTACGATGGCTCACACCTGTAAACCCAGCACTTTGGGAGGCTGAGGCAGGGGAATCATTTGAGGTCAGGAGTTTGAGACCAGCCTGGCCAACATGATGAAACCTGTCTCTACCAAAAATATAAAAATTAGCTCAATGTGGTTGCGGGCGCCTGTAATCCCAGCTACTCAGGAGGCTGAAGCAGGAAAATTGCTTGAATCTGGGAGGCTGAGGTTGCAGTGAGCTGAGATCATGCCTGGGTGACAGAGTGAGACTGTGTCTCAAAAAAAAAAAAAATCAACCAAACAAAAAAACTGTACTGATGTGTGTCCTACTTTTCCCACATGACAGTATATCTACCATTTGATCTTCTTGTGCAAGGATCAGTTGGTGGATTTTTTTTTTCTGAGAAGGAGTTTTGTTCTTTTTGCCCAGGCTGGAATGCAATGGCACGATCTCGGCTCACCGCAACCTCCACCCCTGGGGTTCAAGGGATTTTCCTGCCTCAGCCTCTGGAGTAGCTGGGATTATAGGCGCCCACCACCATCCCTGGCTAATTTTTGTATTTTTAGTAGAGATGGGGTTTCACCATGTTGGACAGGCTGGTCTCGAACTCCTGATCTCAGGTGGTCCATCTATCTTGGCGTCCCAAAGCGCTAGGATTACAGGTGTGAGCTACCACGCCCGGGCAACTGGTGTTTTTTTAAATTACTGTTCCGTAATGGACTAGGCTCTTAATTAAATTTATAGCTTCATATAAGTACAGTTGAACCTTGACCAACATGGTTTTGAACAGCATGGGTCCTCTTCGACTTCCTTCTGCCTCTGCCACTGCTGAGATGGCAACCTTTTCCCTTTCTCCTCCTCCTTGTCTGCTCAACCTGAAGATGATGAGGAGTTAGACTTCTATGCTGATCTACTTCCACTGAATGAAGAGTAAATATATTTTCTCTTCTTTATAATTTTAATAGCATTTATTTTCTCTAGTTTACTTTATGGTAAGAAATACAGTATATAATACATACAACATAAAAAATATATGTTAATCAACTTGTTTATGCTATTGGTAAGTCTTCTATTAGTAGCTAAGTTTTTGGAGAGTCAAAAGTTACATGTGAGGGCCAGGTGTGGTGGCTCACACTTGTAATTCCTCAGTTTGGGAGGCTGAGGCAGGTAGATCACCTGAGGTCAGGAGTTCGAGACAAGCCTGGCCAACATAGTGAAACCCCGTCTCTACTAAAAATACAAAAATTAGCCAGGCATGGTGACGGGTGCCTGTAATCCCAGCTACTCGGGAGGTTGAGGTAGGAGAATTGCTTGAACCCAGGAGGTGGAGGTTGCAGTGAGCCGAGCTCACACCATTGCACTGCATCCTGGGCAGCGACAACGACTCAAAAAAAAAAAAAAAAGTTATATAGTTATATAAGGATTTTTGACTGTACAAGGGGTGGGCTCCCCTAGGCCCTGCGCTGTTCAAGGGTCAACTGCAGTTTATTTTACAGATATCTTGTGGATTACTGGCTCATGTATTCATTCACCAAGTGTTTAGTAAATGCTGCTATATGCCAAGTATTCTGTTTATGGAGCATGTAATTGTGGAGGAGGTTACATATGATAGTTCATTTTCTTTTCTTTTTTTTTTTTTTTGAGACAGAGTCTCACTCCGTCTGCAGGCGCCAGGCTGGAGTGCAGTGGCGTGACCTCAGCTCACTGCAACCTCCGCCTCCTGGGTTCAAGCAATTCTCCTACCTCAGCCTCCTGAGTAGCTGGGATTACAGGCACCCGCCACCATGCCTGGCTAATTTTTGTATTTTTAGTAGAGATGGGGTTTCACCAAGTTGGCCAGGATGGTCTCGATCTCTTGACCTCGTGATCCGCCCGCCTTGGCCTTCCAAAGTGCTGGGATTACAGGCTTGAGCCACTGCTCCCGGCCTGATGGCTCATTTTCTAGCTGGCTGAGATCATGGGATATTGGATCACTAGATCAAGGGAGGGGGAGACATCTATGACCCTTTCAGGCAGATGAATGAGCAAATAAATAGGAGCAAGTCTCGTACATTTCACGTGGGGAGAAATTTGGCAGAGACAGAATACCAGGTTAGCAGCAAATATTGCTAAGAACCAGAGCCAGGAACTAGAAAATATATAGACTAAAAGCCGATGCCTTCAATCTTTTGCTTTATTTTTATTTTTTTTTTAGTAACGGGGTATAAATGAATAAAACTATAAGACAGACTAGATCCTAATTATCTAGAGCACTCATAAATAAGTTCTAGATAGCGAAGTTTGCCTCTTTAAGCATGAAAACCCTTAACCATTTGGAATGTTTGAAATTAAAAAACACCACACATATTATTCTGCCTCCTTATGTTGACTCTAATTTATCATTTTCTAGGTGTCTGGATGATAGGTATTCTACAGTAAAGTCATGACGGCTTTATGACGTTCTGAGGTATGTGAAATTGTCTGCCTGACTCTAATAAGGCCTAGACTATCCTGAGTTCTTGTGCCCATTTCTTCTAGCCTGCCTGTCCCTTTCCTAGCTACTCTGGGATAAACAGTCACCTCTTCAGCTTTTGGGGTGCCTGCCAATAATTCCTCTCCCTATTCCTAATTCACTGCAGGCCTTAGAAACCATAACCTTATTTTGAAGGTGTAAAAAAAAGATTTAAGACAAAAGCAAGGGGCTTGGGTGCTTTCCTTATGGACTTAGTGCATAGGCCTAGTCACATCTGTTCCAGCCACTTAGAGGCCTGTGTGCTATTTCTTGTTTCCAGCTGTGTTTTGGGTGAGGGGAGGCTATTGAGTTCCAAACAGGTGAAGTATTGCACATTAGCAAACACATGATAAGAAGGTGGAGGAATTGGGAGAAAAATAAAAAGAATGCAGCAGGCTAGGTTACCAGGAACATTAAGACAGTAACAGACAACAGCAAAAACCTGGAAGGAAGCCGCTGTGAAGAAGGAGGAACTGAGCTGGGGTGAGTTGCTGTGACAACCCAGGCTGATTTTGAGTATGTAAACACCAAACCTTGCTCTTGGCTGCCACTCAGCTCAGCGGGCTTTGGAGCCTGGCTGCCCAGCCACCTCTTCAGGGATGTGCTGTTTTTAGGGAGGGTGTGGCCACACAAGATGTTTCTAAGTCTGAATGCATTTTGTGGGAGCCAATGCTTACTTAGTATGGTGGCTACAGTTACCTGAAGAAACTATAAAAAAAGACAGAGCCCCTCCTGCTCACCCTCCCACTCATCAGAGTCGGCTTCTGTGGATCTGAGTGGGAAGGACCTCCACTTTTAACAGCATGACACACGGTTCTGACAGCCCCACTAACATCTGAATGTAGGCCGCTGTACTCAGTCCTGAGGATAAAATTCTGAGCTTGGAGACTGAGGGTTGATGCCTTCCCTTTGTCAGCACCAGACCAGTTTGTGAGAACGCAGAGGTTTGTAAGAATTTACTAGCAGATGAAGGATGGTGACCTTTGATACATTCCAAACCTGAGGATCTCCTACTAGAATGGGGGCTCTATAAGCCCTAATGCTGGGGTATTCAAAACGCTGTGGTCTTTCAAGCAGCTGCTGAGATACACTTCATTTGGCCCTCTTCAGGGGTTGCAGTCAAGCACCTGGAGTGGACAGAACTGTATTCTTCAGTCTCCGGACTTCACTCAAGTGCTGTCTGTGTCAGGGACCAGATCTATCACAACCTGCATTGCTAGCAGGAACTTTTTTTAATTTCCTGTACAATAGTTGTGAAATTACTTATTAATCCTAAAATTGTGACTTTGGTTTCATCTGAAGAAACAGAAATGGGCTATTTCCAGTAAGTCTGGTAAATTCTGGCTAAGAGTGGTGGCTCACGCTGGTAATCTCAGTGCTTTGGGAGGCTAAGCGCTTGAACCCAGGAGTTTGAGACCAGCCTGACTATGTCTCTACAAAAATAAAAATAAAAAAATAGCTGGGTGGGGTGGCATGTGCCTGTAGTCCCAGCTACTTGAGAGGCTGAGACAGGAGGATCACCTGAGCCTGGGGGACAGAAGCTACAATGAGCTATGATGCACTCCAGCCTGGGCAGCAAAGTGAGACCTTGTCTCAAAAAAAAAAAAAATTGAACATCCCAAACAACTTTTATTAATGTTCAATGTCTACTATGTTAGAAAATAAGACTAGCCAGGCGCGGTGGCGTGTGCCTGTAGTCCCAGCTATGCGGGAGGCTGAGGCTGGAGGATCTCTTGAGCCCAGGAGTTCTGGGCTGTAGTGTGCTATGCCGATCAGGTGTCCGCACTAAGTTTGGCATCATATGGTGACATCCTGGGAGTGGGGGACCACCAGGGTGCCTAAGGAGGGGTGCACCAGCTTAGGTTGGAAATGGAGCAGGTCAAAACTCCCATGCTGATCAGTAGCGGGATTGTGCCTGTGAATAGCCACTGCACTCCAGCCTGGACAATGTAGTGAGACCCTCTCTCTTAAAAAAAAAAGAAAAAAAAGAAAGAAAATAAGACTAAAGAGGCCGGGTGCGGTGGCTCATGCCTATAATCCCAGAACTTTGGGAGGCCAAGGTGGGTGGATCACCTGAGGTCAGGAGTTTGAGGCCAGCCTGGCCAAGATGGTGAAACCCTGTCTTTACTAAAAATACAAAAATTAGCCAGATATGGTGGCAGGTACCTGTGATTCCAGCTACTTGGGAGTTTGACACATGAGAATCTCTTGAACCTGGGAGGCAGGGGTTGCAGTGAGCTAAGATCATGCCACTGCACTCCAGCCTAGGCAACAGAGAAAGACTCTGTATCACACACACACAAAAAGAAAATAAAACTAAAAAGTAAATTAAAATATATGATGAATTCAGTAAAAATATTAATAGTAAAACTACTATACATTAATATAACTTACTTTAAACGAAAACCACTATATTTTCCAAAACAATCAAAGAAAGCCATCTAATGAGAAGAATGGCATTTTTTAACATTTTCATAAATTGATGGCCTCTGTCTGACTTAATAGAAGATGGCTGGATTCTCAAATCTGCTCTGCATTTAATCCGTTGTAACATGTTAGTTTGGTTAAAATATACAAAGAAAATCTGACTTTATGCAGATACTTAGAGAAAATATCAGCATTTTCACATAATTTTGGACATTCTTTTTAGTACTACATCAAAATTCAAGTAGTAGTTTCTTAACAGTTAGAAACTTTTGTTATAATAAAATCCATTGGTCTCTCTTGGGCTTTGAATGGATATTTTACCATGCATGACTTTGCAACATCACACGTGGGTCATTTGGAAAATATTCGTTCACTGTTGTTAGGCAGATCTTCCAAATAACAACATATTTCATTGGCATACATATCAACAAATCATATTCCTTAAATTTCACCATTGATTTTAGCAGAAAAGTCTTTATATATTGGGAAACCGTCAAGCTAATGGAGTGGATACAAGTTTTCCAGAATTCTAATTTTCACTTGAAAGTGTGTTATCACTGGCTACAAATATTGTCACTTGTTTACCTTGAAGTGACAGCCTCACTTCATCCATTTTCAAGAGACTGTCTGCCAGATGCCTAAGTCTAAATAACCTTAGTTTGTCCATCATTCTTTCAAGTAAAAATGGTGGCTGGTAGGAAAAGGAAGCTGCTAAATCAACATGCAACTCAATTATCGCATAAAGCCCAATGCTTTTCCTCATGACAACCATTGTACTCCACCAGTGTGCAGCAGAAGTGGCTTATGCGTATTTCCCATTTCTTCAAACAAGGTTAAAAAGATGTACTTAGGACCAGGAATGCTGGCTCACACCTCCTAGTACTTTGAGAGGCTGAGACAGAGGGATCACTTGAGATCAGGAGTTCCAGACCAGGCTGGCCAGACATGGCAAAAACCCGTCTCTACTAAAAACACAAAAATTAACCTGGTGTGGTGGTGTACACTAGTTTAAAAAGAAAAAGATTTATTCAATGACTGACATTTGATAAAATTAATATTATTTAGCTTAGGCAACAGGGTAAACCCCCATCTCTAAAAACAAAACAAAACAAAAACAACCACCAAAAATTAGCTAGGTGTGCTGGTGCACGCCTGTAGCCTCAGCTACTTGGGAGGCTGAGGTAGGATCATCTGAGCCCAGGAAGTCGAGGCGGCAGTGAGCTGTGATGGCCCCACTGCACTCCAGCCTGGGCAAAGCCCTGACTCAAAAAAATTACCACTTCATCAAGGATCCTTAAGTGAAACTGGCTTTTTTTTTTTTTCTTTTGAGACTCAGTCTCACTCTTATCACCCAGGCTGGAGTACAATGGCACAATCTTGGCTCACTGCAACCTCCACCTCCTGGGTTCAGGCAATTCTCCTGCCTCAGCCTCCCAAGCACCTGGGATTACAGGTGTGCACCACCACACCCAACTAATTTTTGTATTTTTAGTAGAGACGGGGTTTCACCATGTTGGCCAGGCTGGTCTCAAACTCCTGACCTCAGGTGATCCGCCCTCCTCGGCCTCCCAAAGTGCTGGAATTACAGGTGTGAGCCACTGCACCTGGCCCGGCTCTTTGTTTTGACTGAGAGTGCGTGGCAGTGAAGAATGCAGTGGCCGCTAGTACAGTTTGGTGCCACTGTCTTAATTTGTGCTGAGGCCAGCAGTTTTACCACCACTGCTTTTACAACATTAGTGTAAATGTCAACACAGTGAAAAAGCAAATACATCTCAGAAGTATCATGAAAATAATTTGTACCCCAAAGAGATTCCTTAAAGAGGTCTAAGGAACTTCTAGGAGTAGTTTGTGGACTACATGCTGATATGGTATGATGTTTTAATCTTTCATCTTCTAATGCCCAAATCCAGTAGTCTTTTTTCCTTCTCTAATTTCCTTGACTGCCCTGCTGTTTTCATTCTTTTTGAAACTGCTCTTTCACTGGTTTCATTGGTTTTGAATAGTTATCTCTTGGTGTCCGTGAAGGACTGGTTCTAGTACTCCCAGCAGATACCACAGATGCTCAAGTCTCTTATATGATATGGTGTAGTACTGCATGTAATCTATGCACATCTTTACATATACTTTAAATCATCTATGGATTATTCATAATACCTAATATACTATAAATTATGCTATGCAAATAGCTGCTATATGGCATGTTATTTATTTTTATTATTGTATTATTATTTGGTTTAGAATCCATGGATGTGGAACCCACAAATATGGAGGGCTGACTATATACAGTTGGCTGGATTTTTTTCTACAATTCACCAAAAAATTCACCCTTTAAAGTGGAAAATGTAATTTTTTTAGTATGTTCAAAAGGTTGTGCAACCATCCCCAATATCTATCTAATTTCAGAATATTCTCATCACCTCAAGTAGAACCCCACACACGTTAGCAATCATTTCCCATTCTCTCTTAACTCCCAGAGCTTAGCAACCATTAATCTGTATAGATTTACCTATTTTAGGTGTTTCATGTAACTGGAGTCATGTAATATGTAGACTTTTGTGTCTGGCTTATTTCACTTAGCATGTTTTCAAGTTCATCCATGTTGTAGCATGTATTGGTACTTCATTCCTTTTTATGGCTGAATCATATTCCTTTGTATGGATACTCTGTATTTTCTTTTACCATTTAGAAAATTTTTTATGGACACGGTCTCAAGATGTTGTCCAGGCTGGTCTTGAGTTCCTGAACTCAAGTGATCCATTCACCTCAGCCTCCCAAAATGCTGGGATTACAGGCATGAGCATCACACCCAGCCTGGATACTCTGCACACAATCTATCCATTCATCAGTTGATAAACAATTGGGTTGTTTTTGGGCATTATGAAGAATAGTGCTACAAACATTCATGTAGTTTTGTAGACACAGGGTCTCACTATGTTGCCTAGGCTGGTCTTGAACTCCTGGCCTCAATCGATCCTCCTGCTTTGGCCTCCCAGAGTGCTGGAATTAAAGGTATGAGCCCATGTACAAGTTTTTGTGCAAACATAAGTTTCCGGTTCTCTTGGGTATATACCTAGGAATGGATCTCCTGGATCTTTTTTTTCTTTCCCCTTTGAGATAGAGTCTCGTTCTGTTGTCCAGTATAAAGTGCGGTGGCACAATCTCGGCTCTGCTTCCAGAATTCAAGTGATTCTCCTGCCTCAGTCTCCCAAGTAGCTGTTTTACAGGTGTGCACCACCATGCCCAGCTAATTTTTATATTTTCAGTAGAGATGGGGTTCTTCATGTTGGCCAGGCTAGTCTCAAACTCCTGACCTCAAGTGATCCACCTGCCTTGGTCTCCCAAAGTGCTAGGATTATATGCATGAGCCATGGGTCTGTTGCTCATGCTGGAGGGCAGTTGCATGCTCACAGCTCACTGCATTTTCAACTTTCTAGGTTCAGGCAATCCTCCCACCTTAGCCTCCCTAGTGGCTGGGACTACAGGTATGGACAGGACCAGCTAATTTCTTTGCAGAGTGGAATTTTACCATGTTGCCCAGGCTAGTCTTTAACTCCTGAGCTCAAGCAATCTGCCTGCCTTGGCCTCCCAAAGTGTTGGGAGTATAGGCATCAGCCACTGTCCTTGGCCAATGTTCCCTCTTACTCTCTGTGCTTACTTTTGGCATGAGTTGGCTGACTACAATTTGAATAGACCCATCTTTCTGTCTCTTTCACCAAAAGCATTTTTTCTGGCTCCTACATATTGCTGACCTCAAGGATCCAGTTTTGGCCCTCCACTATTCTTGCTACACTGCTTCTTTGGAAACTCCATCTACTTTCATGTAACTTAATATGAGCTTTATGCCAAAGACAGATCCACGTCTTAGCTGGGCGCGGTGGCTCAAGCCTGTAATTCCAGCACTTTGGGAGGCCGAGGCGGGTGGATCACGAGGTCAAGAGACCGAGACCATCTTGGTCAACATGGTGAAACCCCGTCTCTACTAAAAATACAAAAAATTAGCTGGGCATGGTGGCACGTGCCTGTAGTCCCAGCTACTCAGGAGGCTGAGGCAGGAGAATTGCCTGAACCCAGGAGGCAGAGGTTGCGGTGAGCTGAGATTGCGCCATTGCACTCCAACCTGGGTAACAAGAGCGAAACTCCGTCTCAGAAAAAAAAAAAAAAAAAACAAAAACCGATCCATGTCTTTAGTTCTAACCTCTTTAAGTTTCAGTTCCACATTTCCTACTTCCTTGCTGGACAGTTGTAATTTGATATTTCATTACCATCTCCAACTCTGTATAACTAAGGCATAAATTTCTCCCTATAATCAGCCTTCTCTGGGCTTTTTTTTTTTTTTTTTTTTTTTTAAATTAACAGTGGTACCATTCTCCAGGTCACACAACATTCAAAAATGTGTTTTCCTGGCCAGGAGTGGTAGCTCACATCTGTAATCCCAGAGCTTTGAGAGGCCAAGGTGGGTGGATCACGAGGTCAGGAGATAGAGACCAGCCTGACCAACATGGGGAAGCCCCTTCTCTACTAAAAATACAAAAATTAGCTGTGCATGGTGGCGCATGCCTGTAATCCAGCTACTTAGGAGGCTGAGGGAGGAGAAATGCTTGAACCCAGGAGATGGAGGTTGCAGTGAGCCAAGATTGTGACACAGCACTCTAGCCTGGGCGACAGAACGAGACTGTCTCAAAGAAAAAATCTGTTCCATCCTGGCTAACATAGTGAAACCTTGTCTCTACTAAAAATACAAAAACTAGCTGGGCATGGTGGTGTGTCCCTGTAATCCCAGCTACTCAGAAGGCTGAGGCAGGAGAATCACTTGAACCGGGGAGGTGGAGGTTGCAGTGACCTGAGATCACACCATTGCATGCCAGTCTGGTGACAAAGCAAGACTCCGTCTCAAAAAAAACAACAAAAAAAGGAAAAATAAAGTGTTTTCCTTCTTCATATTGGTTCTCTATATCTGGTCATCAAATCCCGTTGATTCCTCCTTTCTAGTCTCGCTCACCATTGCCATCACCATTGCCATCACCATGGCCATCACCACTCTTTTTTTCTGTGCTGATGTGCAGTGAAGACCCTTATGGATCTCACCCTTAAATCCTTGCAGTGGCCTCCTACCTGATCTTCACCTGTACCATATCTTCCCAGCCGTCCTGTACTGAGGTAATCTTCCTTTAGCTCCTGCTCAGTAACCATCAATAGCTCCCAGGCGACTTCAATTCTACCCTCAAAATAAATCCAAAAACTGACCACTTCTCTTCACCTCTACTGCTTCCCTTGGTCTGAGTTGCCACCATCTCTGGATTATTATTATTAATATATCATCATTACCCATAGGTGGTTTTATTTTATATACATACTTGCCTCCTGACCCTTCTCACCCTTTCTGTCTTTTCCTCCCTTCAGTCTAGCCTTAATGAAGCATCTACAGAGTTCTGTTCAACTTAAGTCAGCAGGTTACTCCTCTGCTCAAAGTTCTCTCAAGGCCTCCATTCTCACTCAGAGCAAAAGCCTGAGCGCAGCAGCACCCATAGGTTCTGTCCCTTTGCCTGGGCCCCAAGGTCCTCTGACACATCTCTCAATCTGGTCGCCACCATTCTGCTCTAGCCCCAAAGCTCTCCCTTCCTGGAATGTTAGGCAGGTCCAGCCTTGGTGCCTTCACCTGATGGGTTCCACAGATAAGCTCAAGTCCTTCCTACACCTCAGGTCTTTTGTAAAATGTCACCTTATCATTGAGGACTTCCCTAATTATCTTACCTAGAACTGCATAGAACACTACCCCTCTCCCCCATCACACACTCTTGTTCGTCTTTCCTGCTTTTTCTATTTTTCCTCTCAGTACTTACTACCATTTGACATCCTATATATTTTACTTTTCAGTCTTTGAAAGCAGGGATTGTCATCTACTTTAGTCCCTACCGTAACCCAGTGCCTTGTACAGTTCCTGGTACACAAAATTTCTCAAAAAGTATTAGTTGAATGGCTGAAAGAATGAAAGAATTTGAGAACAAGTGCTCTGTACTCTAGGCAGCCAATATAATATTTAATAAGCACCCACTATGTGGTTAGCATTGCTTTAGGCATTAGAAAGAATATGGTAGAATTTTAAGAAGTGCTTGCTTTCTTTTTTTTTTTTTTTTTTTTAAAGACGGGGTTTCACCATGTTGGTCAGGCTGGTCTTGAACTCCTGACCTCAGGTCATCCGCCTGCCTTGGCCTCCCAGAGTGCTGGGATTACAGGCGTGAGCCACCGCACCCAGCCAAGAGATGCTTTCTAAAGGAGCAAAATCAAACGATGATGTTCTATGCTAAGGGCTAACTGTATGAAATAGCCAATGTTGTAGAGGTTAGAGAAAAGAGAAATCAATCTCGACCACAGTAGTCGGGAGGGAGGAGCAGTTCTTGAACAGAGAAGAGAAGATGGCATTCCTAGGGAGGATAATGTTGTAAAGACACAGGTAGGTAAGAGCATGGAGCATTCACTCTAAAAGACTGGGCTAATTTTGAGAGGGCAAAAATACTGTGACAAAATGGATGGGAAAGTGAAAAACCAGGCAGAGTCTGAAATTGATAAAGGGGGGGGAATCAATCGACCAGATGTAGGAGAAGGAAAAGGACAAATTAAAGATGTTTATGCCACTGATAAAATGGTCTTCAGGTCTTCGAACCTTTTTTGCTGGCATAGCTCCTAAAAGAATTTGGAAAACTATATATCCTCCTTTCACATTTTAAAGTTGCTATCTAACCTTATGTTTTTCTTTCCTTACTTTTTAATTTTCTTGAGACAGTATCTCGCTCTGTTGCCCAGGCTGGCATGCAGTGGCGCAATCACAGCTCACTTTCTGTCTCAACTTACTGGGCTCAAGTGATCCTCCTGCCTTAGCCTCTCAAGTAGCTAGGACTATAGGTATGTGCCACCATGCCCCCAAAATGACAGCAGATTGTGTGTGTGTGTGTGTGTGTGTGTGTGTGTGTGTGT